>NW_025767057.1:1867500-2467500 GCF_003918875.1 Haliotis rubra
CCTTGAGTTGCACGTTCTACTCACGTGCATACTGTGTCATTTCTCATTTTGACAGTTTCAAGAAAGGTCGATTGCTCTCTGTTGCAAATTACATGTGTCATTCTTGTATTTTCTACTACCACTGAGTTGTGATTTACTTGATTTCAATCAAAGTTTTTGTATGAACGCGCCCAGGCCGAACGGACGATCGGCATGCTGGAAACTGGCAGACATGTAGTGGTGAGTATGTTCAATGTTTCAATCTGTGACAAGCATATTTGGGAACAGGCACCATCAGACCAAAACCTTTGACGACCGACCCCGCCCAGTGAATCTGAGGTCAACTACAAGCTCACAGGATCGATTGACTCATCCGACACCGGTCTCAACAAAATTAGTTCAATCAGCGATTCACAAATGTAATTGTGACATTATTACCGTCTTTTTCGGTAAAAAAATTATTAGTATAGTGTTAAAACTACCTGTATAAAACTTCAAACAATAATCTGCTGATAAAATAACCGCAAGTCATAATTACTACCCAGATTACACAATCTTTTCCAGTAGGCGCCATACATCGTAAGCATTGTTAAGGTGAATTTTTTTTAACTTTATGAAGGTGACAAGAACAATGCTTATAATAAATCGTATGAAGCATATGTCAAGGCTGGCCTTATCTGTTTATCAGCCTATAAAAGACAGACACACTATCTCCAACTACGTCATTGTAGCAAAGTCTGCCATGATTCCCATATTGTTTCTGTCGTTCCTGCTGCCGACGGGTAAGCCTGACTTTAATATCAACATGTTTGAGACCGTGGTCTCCTCTAACGATCTATGGGTTGCTGAAGATCAATTCTAAGCCGGATCTTATAGGTCGCAATGCAAAGATTTCAGTTTGCCAGTCGTTACTCACCTAATGTTCCAGAGCTGTAGTTAAAAGATGAAATTACACAAATAAATACCGTTATTAATCTTGCAGGTGAGATATGTCAGTAATTATCTGTTTCACACCCGTGTTTAACGTCTAACAGACCTCTCTATCCTGCTCTATCCCGCAGCCCTAGGGTCGATGTACAGTGACCCCCACTGTGCCGGGGGGAGGTCTGCTATTGTCCATCTGTTCGAGTGGACGTGGTCAGACATTGCACAGGAATGTGAGAGGTTCCTCGGACCGTATGGCTATTGTGGTGTTCAGGTGAGTGGATGATGACATATGGCTGCTTATTAGTAACATCACCATAGCGGATGATGACATATGGCTGCTTATTAGTAACATCACCATAGCGGATGAAGACATATGGCTACTTATTAGTAACATCATCATAGCGGATGAAGACATATGGCTACTAATTAGTAACATCACCATAGCGGATGAAGACATGGCTACTAATTTGTAACATCGCCATAGCGGATGATGACATATGGCTACTAATTAGTAACATCACCATAGCGGATGAAGACATGGTTACTAATTAGTAACATCGCCATAGTGGATGATGACATATGGCTACTAATTAGTAACATCACCATAGCGGATGAAGACATATTGCTACTAATTAGTAACATCACCTTGCAACTTCAGTAACATTTACAGCATTAACTGTTTTGACAAACGTGTTAGAGTTAGTCACAAACATGTTTCCTAATGATAAAGTATTTTATTTAAAAACACCCTTGTTTTGAAGTTGAGGGGACCAGCGTAAATACTTCGAGTTATCCGACGTTTGATACAACATACAAACTGATGCTAAAAAAGGAATGCCCAGGGACCAAGTTTTTACTTCGAGACAACCACAAGATCGACGCAGTCTTGTTCGACACAACGGTGTTTGGTATCATATACCAATTAAAAGACCAATACAATGCCATCCGGTAATTCCGCGCACCTAAGCATATCGATCGCAACACGGCAACTAACGTCTCTTATTTTTGTGGTTTACGTGACTAAACATGCTGGTATGCATCATATTTACCTAGAAATATAAGTTTTATTGACGACTATATGATTCTAACGTTGCATTATTCTATACGGTTGACCTTACCGGCGTTCTGACGACATCGCTTGCTGTCAAGTAATTCTGCGCAGCAACTGATGCGCATAACATCCAGCTGGAGATCCGAAGAAGGGAAGCGTATTAGGGCCAGATTATTTTTTAAAAATCACTTCATCAATGTAAGGAAGAGTGTTTCATATTAAATCCAATTATGAATAATGAAGAAAAAGGTTTAAAAGTCTGAAGAAAACGAATTTACATAAAACTGTCAATTTATCTGTCAATTACTGTTATTTACTTACCTTTAGTGATTAAAAGCCAATCCCTTGTAGAAATGTCCCGATTTCAAGCGTAAATGTGGTAGCAGACGATGTTTACCTTCTATACGGAAGTACGCTATTGCAGCTGCGCAGAATTAACCGGACGCGCGGAATTACTCGTTTGTACATCATGGTTTAACATAGCAGGTATAGTTTCAAGTGATTGAATATTAAAATACCACGCCATCGTGCATCGATTGTTAAGCATGTGAAGTAACGCCAGTGCACTGATATAAACTCATGGGAACACACGAAAGTGCAAGTGTTCCTATATTCTTTTCCGGGATTCTTGTCATGCTTTATATTGCACTGTGGGTGAAAATCTGGAGATAGATCACATGGGTTCGAATCATTGTTTGGACAATAATTTAAAAAAAAAAATCTAAATTTTGCAACCGTATATTGTTTTTATATGTTACGAGTAACTTATATTTCAAATTTCAACGAAATCGGTGAAGAAATGGATTTTTCAGAAAATTCTCCCGCTACACTCATTACATAAAATCTCGCCAACTTCTAAATGCAGCCCAAGCACTTGACTGCATTTACTTTTATTCTTATCATCTATCTAATCAATTAGCTTTGATCCTTCCAGGCCTTAATTGCTTAGCTTATAAGGTTAGACTATCGTACAATTATCAACGAAAGTGTTTGATTATCTTTCTAGGTTAAACAATTAGTTGAATTAATTAATTTCCATTTCGTTGCAGTTTGTTAATTATCTTTTTTCAAATAATTAAATCAGTTTTGATCCTACGAATGCCCGGGGCCCCGTTCCTTAAAGCGATCGTAGCGCTACGACAGTCGTAAGTCTATGTTAAAGTATGGGAGTTACGATCATCTTAGCGATACGATCGCTTTGAGGAACGGGGCCCAGGATCCTTTGCCTTCCTCTACCTCTCTTTTGAAAACAAGACACGCAGTGTAATGTTCACGACATTAAGGAGTGTCTTTCCATTGGGAATACACAGCCACACGTTACGTCACACGTAAAGTTTCTTTCAAAATATTGATCAACAGGTAGTCTCTGTTTCTTGACCAAACGTCAACATTCGGTCGCACAGACATTAACGACTGTCCCAACTCTTTATTTTAGTAATCAAAATACATCTTTTACATTGAAATTGGACACTTTGGGGGGAACCTTGTGGTCAAAGAACAGATATTTGTTGAGGTTAACAATATGGTCACTCCCTACAGATATCTCCCCCCAATGAGAACCGTATAGTTACAAATCCCAGACGACCGTGGTGGGAGAGGTACCAGCCCGTCAGCTACAAACTCCAGACGAGAAGTGGTTCAGAGCAGGATCTGAGTGATATGGTGTCCAGGTGCAACAAAGCCGGGGTCAGGTGAGATTGACACATTAACAAACAGGCTCAGGGATTGGTTACTTATAATGAGTGAGTGAGTGAGTGAGTGAGTGAGCCAAGTGCAATCAGGTCGCTTTTGTATATATTTGCCTCAACCAAAAAGGTAAGAAGCTGATGTGAGGCTCAGTAAATAAGATGAGAACCTGAAACTTTGAATCACATTTTAATGAACGCACGCACACATTAACAAAGCTATTTTATGTTGTACCATTTTTGTTAGAATCTATGCGGACACTGTGATCAATCACATGACCGGTGTTGGAGGCACAGGTCAGGGCACAGCTGGATCCTCGTACGATGCCAACAGTCTGCAGTTCCCTGGCGTCCCATTCGGTCCCACTGACTTCAACGACGGCTCCAACTGCCACACTGGCGACATGACCATTCACAACTACAACAATGCAGAGGAGGTGAGGAACTGCCGTCTGGTCGGTTTACTGGATCTGAAAGCCGGCAAAGATTACGTGAGAGGCAAGATTGCCGGATACCTCAACCATTTGATCGACATCGGAGTTGCTGGGTTCAGAGTCGACGCTGCCAAGCATATGTGGCCAGGTAGGCCAATTGTTACATTTGGTGAAAGAGGGACTCATGAAACATTCTGCTTAGGTGTTTGCAACGTCTTTGTGAGCACACAATGAGTACTTCCAGACATACTGCCCTCAGACATAATGGACAATTTCTTTGAGTGGCCTTTTAGAAGTTGGGAAGTACAATATAGAACAAACTTTATGGATAACAACTTCTTTTTATTCTTGAGTGCGACGTTTCGATACAGATTCTTGTACCGTTGTCAAGCATAATGACAACAAACAGGCTTGACAACGGTACAAGAAACTGTATCGAAACGTTGCACTCACGAATAAAAAGAAGTTGTTATCCATAAAGTTTGTTCTATATAATGGACAATTCAGTTAAGATCAGCCATCAGTGTACGAATGTGGTATGAAATACACAATGTCATTTTAGAAAGTGGCGAAATGTAACACATGTTATATTTGGGATTACACTTTCTCAGTAAAGTACAGATTCTAGTACTTTTTTGTTTTACTAGAATCTGTACTTTACTGAGAAAGTGTAATCCCAAATATAACATATGTTACGAATGTGGTCATTTAACCAAATGTTATGAAGGATAAATACCTTCAAAATAGACTAAGTAAATGCCACTTTTTGACATAAAGACTTTACGCATAAAATATCATGTTACGCCTGTTGCAGGTGACTTGTCTGCCATCTTCGGGAGGGTAAAGAATGTCCGTTCTGACGTTGGAGGCGGCAAGCCTTTCGTCTATCAGGAGGTAATCGACATGGGCGGTGAGCCGATCAAGGGAGATCAGTACCTTGGCACTGGCAGGGTCACCAACTTCATTTTTGGAGTCAAGTTGGCTCAAGTCTTCAGGTAAATAACCTATTGGACCATGGTTCATTCATAACAGGTTTTATAAGTGCTGTCTAATGTGGTTCCACATTTATATCGCATTGATGATCAATGGAAGCTCTGTCCCTTTCCAGAAACCTTTTGTTCCGTTCCAAGATTATTCCCTGAGATTCAAGTCGAGATAGGACGGGGATGTAAGGGGCGCCACCATGCAAAATTCAACCAGGCAATAAAGATAACAATACGAAACTCTAAAGGTTTCAAAATGATAGGAAGGCTATCATTAATTGTATTAATTGTATTCTTAATTCTGTGTAAGCATCTCTCATTACTGAAATAATTGATGTTTCTAATTCCAGAAAGCAAAACCCCATGAAGTTTTTATCCAACTGGGGATCAGCTTGGGGAATGCTGAGTTCTGATGATTCACTTGTCTTCATCGATAACCATGACAACCAGCGGGGCCATGGTGGCGGAGGAGGCGTTCTTACCCACTCTGAGCCCCGTCCTTATAAGCTGGCTACAGCCTTCATGTTGGCCCATCCATATGGTTTTCCCAGGGTGATGAGCTCGTATAACTTCGGTAGCTCGGACCAAGGACCCCCTCAGAACGGCGACATGAGTACCAAGTCAGTCACCATCAAGTAAGTATACCTCCCAGGACCCATAATACACAGTATGTTTCTTATTGTCGATACCTTTCACTTGTGTAAGCATAGGTAAACCTCAAGCATAAATGTATTAAATTTTACAGAAAATGTAGAACTGATATAGTAGTGTGTGAGTTGGGTTTCACACCGCTGTGAACAGTGTTCCAGATTTACATTGTTGACAAACTTTCTGGATAACAACATAGATCGATACAGATTCTTGTATCGGTGTCATTATTGCTTGACAACGGTACAAGAATCTGTATCGAAACGTGGCAGTCACGAAATAAAAGAAGTTTGTTATCCATAGATTGTCAATATTATACCAGCTTCGGAAATGCCACTCAAAGAAGTTCCAGATTTCTCAAGAGCGTGTCACGTGGAGGATAACGTTCACCAAATCTGTGAAACCCACGACCACTTGTATGCTGCTGACACATCCAGAAGTATATTTTGGTCGAACTGGGATTCAAAACCCGCAATCACAGAAACTCTTCTCAGTGACTGGACGACTGGGCCACCCGAGATTTGATATAGGTAAGATTCCATAACGTTGATCTTTACCAACATTTTGTGCCTTATGTTTGTATCTAGGCTCCATTTTTCTGTTTTTCAGTGGCATGTCCTGTGGTAACGGCTGGACCTGTGAGCACCGATGGCGCCAGATGTACAACATGGTTGCCTTCAGGAACATCGCAGGTTACTCCGGGTTATCAAACTGGTGGGCTGGTTCAGACTATCAGATAGCATTTTCCAGAGGAAACAAGGCCTTTATTGCCTTCAACCTTGAGGGATATGACCTTTCCAAAACTCTCAACACTGGACTTCCGTCTGGAAGCTATTGTGATGTCATTTCCGGCAACCTTGAGAATGGCAGTTGTACTGGCAAGACAATTAACGTTGACGGAAGTGGCCATGCTTCGATTCATATTGGCAGCTCTGACCAGGATCCAATGGTGGCCATTCATGTCGGTAAGATTATATACATTCAGTGTTTTGTGTCTATGTTTTTAAAAGGAAATGACCATTTTTGTCTCATTTTGTCAAAGCAATTTAGGGGCAAGTACATTAATATGAACTGCTATCTATAAAGCCCCTGTTTCCAGGCACTTGTGCTAGCTCAAGGCGCTAACACATTATTGTCCCAGATAACCCAAGCTGCAAGTGTGCTAAAAGGTTAACAGTCATATGACGTATCCCACCAGCTACCCATTTACAGCTGTGTGAACAGAGGCAATGTATGAAACAAAGTAACTTGCCTAGGGTGAGACCACATGTGTCATTTGTGCTTCATTGTGGGGAACTTAGAAACCCTCAGAAGTCAAGCTGCTAGATACGGACACCCATCCTAAAACTCTCCGCGTCCAACGTTGCTTATCTTTAACTGATTTGTGACCTGGGCCCCGTTTCACAAAGTTCTCGTAAGCCTAAGATCTCGTAACTTTTCTCGTAAGATTCGTACTTCCTATACTGTAACATTGACTTACGATAGTCGTAGCGCTACGAGAGCTTTGTGAAACGGGACCCTGGCCTCTATGCAAGGTGTACACCTTTTAAACACACATTTTAGCAATCGTCCAGCAGTATCACAGTGGTTGACGCCTCCAATGGGTATTTCACATTCTACCACTGAGGAGTAACAAGTGAAAGATATTTAACCAATAGACTACCAGATACTGCTGGTCAATGCTTATCATCAATACATGGGTCGGTAAACGACACTAACGGTGACATCTATATTACTCATTTGTTTGTTATTCCCTTTTCAGGTGCCAAGAAGGGCTCCCCGGAAAAGCGTATTGGTTAGAACCCAGGACAGGTGGCGTAATCTTGCCTGGCAACGCACGGACATGAATAAACTATTTTTTCATAAAGTGGCAAAGTTATGTGTTCAATTGTTTACACAGAAATGTGTTCGATACACGTTCATTGTAAATTAGTGAAAGACCGCATAAGATTACAGCATAATATACCAACATATTCTAAATATGTTTCCACAATCTAAACAGCAATAAGTACCAAGTTCTAGTGCGGCACATTTACCAATATTCAGAATTGTATCACTGTCAAATGTCATGAAACGGATGTTTCTATATACTTGATTTCGTAATGGGGTTTAATTGGTATCTTTCTTTGACAAATAGGTAAGATACAACAAATGTCATATTTTGGATCATATTTTCAAATACAATTTTTGTACTATTGGAGGGTGAATCCCATGCTACCCTCACCGTCAGTAAGACGCATCAAATGGCAAGCTCACAAGTCAGCGATCTAACCGAATCGGTCTAAAATAACGTTTGTGCTTAACTATGATAGCGTATTCCCAAGTGTATTTATGGATGGATGACGTAGTCAGGTCATTAAATTTCCCGAGTCGTTCTCAAATTGATTTCATACAGCCAGCCTTCCATAAACTGTCACCACATTGTCTCCCCCTCTTTGTCAATAAACATCACAGGGAACACGTAATTACAACCGTCCACGGCAACAGTCGGTATTTTACTAACGCTTCATTCCTATGCTGCCACTGATAAACAATTCTCAACTGTCACATAAGAATGGGGCTGCCTGTTCGTGCTACGACTTGCCTTTTGTAACATACATTAACACCGTGTGGGGTAAAGTGAGAATTAGCGTCGCTTTGAAAGCTATTGCCACTTAGGTGTGGGAAATAATTATGTGTGCGGTACATGTCGTTGTGATGTGCATGTTTGTGTGCGTGGCCGTTGATGTCGTCGGGACTTATGCCGGTCCTATAGTTGATTACGCGGGCCCCAATTCATACACAGTATACCTACCAGTCCGTGTTTAACCCCCTTAATGCAGAGCGAATGGTAACGACAAGGACCATCCTTTAACATCTTTTGGTAAAGCGCGGTCAGGGAATCCAAGTAATGGCCATTTTTCCTCAGTCGCGCATTAAGACTAAAACGCGTCTACCGATACATAAGCGAAATAGCAAATAGATGACAAGAGTCTCAACATCGCTGGGATTGTTCAGTGACAATGGGTATGGAGATCAAAGATTAGTTAGGGACTGTTCAAAATTTAAGGCTGAGAGAGAGGGGGGGTTAAGGGGGTCACCTGTTTTGTTCTGGGGAGCTAGTGGGGTCAGCAATTTTGTACATACGTACTGGGGGGTGTCAGCAATTTGTACATACAAATTTTGTTTAAAATTATGCTTAGAAATTATGGGAAGGGGGGGGGGGGCATTGATTTTGTACATAACATGCAGGGAGGTCACTTATTATGTACATACATTTTAGAGGGGTCATCCACTTTGTACATGCTTCTCCATAAAAATCATCATCACCCACCACCCCCACCCCCCAGCCATAAATTATGAACGGTCCCTTAGAGTACTTTGAGCACACTCAGTGACCCTAGCAACAAGTTGACGTCATATGGAAATGTTTGCACAATGTTTGTATAGTTTGCGGTGCGGAATTCTAAAGGAAGACGGCAAATTTTCCTCCATCATAGCATGAGTCAAAGCTTTTTGGGGTAATTATGAATTTCTATATTTTGTTGAACACGACGTGTACGAGTTACTCCATCACGAAAGAGTAAGAAGTAACTCCAAAACTTTGACTCATGTAGATTATTCAAAATACCCTTCAAGAACCGCATCGTTGGGGAACAGAAAGAAAATAGTAACTAACAATACAACTGACACCTATCGACTAATGTTGTTTAAAATACATGTCGCGAAAAGTCTTCCAGAATCATAAAGTAATTTATACGTATTAACTGGAGATTTTATATTAGTATTTGAGGTCATATTCCTATTTTATTGATTTCTGAAGCTGTACACATAATCACTTGCACAAATCACATCACTGACGAAGGTGTAATAGATGTAAAACCAATTTTACTGACAGTTATCCAAGATCCCAAAGTAACTTTCAGTAACAACGGAACTAATCTTTACCTTAACTCGTCATCGATTCTAATGATGAAGCTCTGAATATAAACACTGCAGGAAATGGCCCGTCGACTTGCACTACAGGGTAACACGACACCCCTAGAATAGATTAATGAGTGCGTCAGGGCTACATATTAGGAGACTAGGGCTACTAAAAAGGAATTAACTGTCGCTCAGATCAATGACATGCCAGGTTAATGGAGACTGGGCATGCTAGGACAACGCCGTTTCAAACAGCACGACTTACCTATTAAACAATACAATACAACATAAGGAGAGGGTATAGCTTCCATTACACCAGTGTCAGTAACTGTGGCCGTGGCTATCGATTGGAACGTCGTGGTGTATCTGTGTTGACATGTAGAAGAGCGGGTTGATACGGGTTGTATTAATCAGATGTACAAGTACTGATTGGTGACTGACTGACTGAGTTTGGTTTTACGCCGCTTTTAGCAATATTCCAGCAACATCACAGCGGGGGACACCAGAAATGGGCTTCACACATTGTACCCATGTGGGGATCCGAACCCGGGTCTTCGGCGCGACGAGAGAACGCTTTAACCGCTGGGCTACCCCACCGCCCCCGTGAGTCAAGAGACAAGATGAGGTGAAATGGGGTTTGACGTCGTGTTAGAGATTATTGCGCGTGCATTACGTCATACATGAACATGCGTGTGTCTGCATGTTAGATCAGATGTGTGCGCGGACAAAGTTGTGGTATTAGCCCACTGAGATACCACATTAACATGGATCTCCCGGTCAGAGACAGTACTAAGACTCTGTGACGAATGTGCAATTTGTTTAATTCCTCCATACCAAACGCAAGATAGAGATTAGACGATTAGGTGCCTAACTCTGAGGGTGTGGGTTCGAATCCCGGTACTAGAATATGTACTTTACTAAGAAAGTGTAATCCCAAATATAATATATGTTACAGAGAAACAATAAGTACCCGTTGTTAACACCTTTAGGTGTGGCGCCGTCATGAATCGAATCACCGACTGTTTGCTTGCACTGCCGGAGCTCTACCCTACAGACACCGGAGGCGATGGTTGTCAACTAACAGATGCCAGACACAGCCATCAGATTCATATATCTCACCTGTCGGCCTATTAAATGGTTTTGCAGTTATCGTACACCTGCTTTTAAATGATGTGCCAGTCATGGATGTGGATAATGTCTTATAGAAAGCTGTGTATCTGGTCTGGATGTGCTGATAATTAGCCTTAACAACTTGAAGATAATTCTCCGGCAAAAGGATCTTAGCTTATTTTTCACGTATTGTGACGCTAGCACGCTTTGGGCATGTATGGGAATGCTTTTAAGAATAGAATTTGGTCACATTTTATTTGAAGATTGAAAACAGCTTGGATGGAAATGTGTAAAGAAAGTTATACCCATTAGAGAGGTATTTTCTGGATTTTACATCGTTGAATATAAACAATAACATGCATTCCTACAAAATCCAGAGAAGACACTGGCTTGTGGACAACCAACACAGATGCACCTAGCTGCAACAATATAGTTCCACGTACCGGGTTCCGAGACAAACATCAATGTCATTTTCAGAAAATAAACTCCATGAGTTGTATGGTATGAATCAGGAGTTCAACACAAACAACTTCGATTTACGTGAAAACAGAAGCGACAAAACCCTTTCCACATCCATAAGAAATCTGCTAAAAGCAGATTCGATTGTACAGTTGTGGCTATGTCATGAGTGCATGTTTGTTTCAGCAGTGTTACATCTGTAGGGTGTTGTTGTAAACAAATCGAATCCGGACTAGACAAGCCAATGATTGTCACCTTGCTTACGTTGACAGAGCATGTGTTTATGAATCACTATAGAATGGTGATGCTACCAGGTGTGCCCGCCAGACTTTGGATGACAGCTGTTTGGGACAGAACGGGTTTATTCCAATTTTCTTTCCTCATTTTCATTTTGTGCAGTCTACCGATGACAACATCACGCACTGACTTGGCCCACTCTGAAAGACATTCCACAGGTTCTTCTGCTCATAGCAAAACATGGCAGCCACATGAGGCGGAATTAACATCGTGATCTGCAACGTCTGCAACACCTTCCTGTAATTGGACAACCTGAATGTTCGTATAGGAAAACGATAGTGTTGGTATTTCGTGAAATCTGAAATATGTTACCACATATTGAGAAACTGATGTTTGCTGGTGTTAAAGTTAAAGCATCAGCTCCCTTGTTAGCAAATTTCAGATTCAGGAACATTCGGTCTTTGTCTGATTCAGGTAAGTCTGTTTCTGGTTTCGCCAAACGCATCGAAGCAATGTCAAGAACTACACTCTCTTGTCGATACTGTGGGCGTCAGTAGATCCAACCATCAGCCAAAGCTGCTGGAGTTGTTTAATTTGTTTTAATGACAGAGAGTAAAGACTTGTTCTCGCTTTGTGCAGTGCCAATGGTTCCTGCAGGAGAGGCAGCAACTCTTCCAAGTGAATGGTATCATATGGCCTTTATCCCGTCTTGTGACCATAGCCGCGCCGGCGCCTTTCTGTTAGCAATCTGTTATTAATCCATATGGCATTGCTGTACATAGCAGTCGAAACCATTCTGTAAGGTGGGCTAGTAGAATGGCGGTATGTTGTTTTCTAATATCTTAATTGTCATACACAGGATGGAATTATTTCAGAATTAAAATGTCTGTGGTCACAGTTGGAAGTATTTCTGTTGATGCCTGGTCTATGCTGGCTGAGTCGTGTCGATGAGCTGACAGGAGTCATGACAGAATGACAAAGAGGTATTCGTAAGGGCGTGCCTGGGTTGTTTTCATAGCCAAGCGTTACATCGCATTACAGTGCTGGGGTCGCAAAATGCCTTTACACTATTTTCGCTGAAACGTGACCTAGTTTTGGCTCGTGTCAGTGTCCTTGTCAGGAACGATAACTCCAGTCTAAGTAGAGCCCGAGTCGACAACAGTTTATGTTCGCAGCCAAAAGATTTTTGTTTGTTTGTTGTTTGGGGGTATTTTTCAGATCTTTTTATTCATTTCAATTCCGTAGGTGTACATTCAGATTGGGTGTGTACAAATATAAACATATATTGTGTACGAATAACATCTTTTATATATAACGTCATTTATATATAGCAGCAATACATTGTTGGTTGGATACTGTACTGGAGTGTGCGTGAAATAAGCATGTATGGACATCAAACCGATATAAGCTGTGTACTATGAGTACTGATAAAAGACACAATTAAGACATGAGACAACTACATTAAGTCTGCAATAAAGTGATCAAATGTTTCCACTTTGCATGGAATGAAGGCAGAGCGTTATTCTTCTTTGCAATAATGTCTTCAACATTAAAAACTTCTTTGATAGTTTTGCTAAAACCTTCTATTTTTAACATATTTTGTTTGATGCTTGTGATATGGATATATTTTTTGGCTAATAAGATTATATGTGATGTCAATAAGCCATACGAGCTATTGCAAAAGAGAATATCAGAATCTGTAGTCACAATATCAACCAGAATTCATGTACAAATTTACATTCTATAAACACATGGTGAAGATTTTCTGGTTCGGATTGACAAAAAGAGCAAATATTTTTATCAAAAAGTCTCATTTGCAATAGTTCTTTTCTTGTGTAAATTGCTCTATTAAAAAATCTGTATTCACATCCTTGGTACAAAATCTATGTTTCGTAAAAACAGTATTCCATGAAATATTTCTGTCGAGTTCTTTCTGCCATTTATGACACACCTTGGGGAGAGTGTTACAAGCAATCATTTTGTCATAATAATTCCTACCACCTTTCTTTTTAGAAAACAAATCTTGAAGAGTTGAGTTTAATGAGAGGTTTTGAGTGTTAATTACATGAGAGGAAAGAGTGGTTTTTGGAATATTCAAAATAAGTTTATTGTACTCAGTTCCTTTAATGCGATAAAAAAATTAATTCATTGAAAGACAAAAAACACTTTCTCCCCAAAAGTCTGCTATTAAGTGATTACCTCCATCGAACCACTTTTTAATATAAACATTACTATTTCTACACTGGTGATTCATCCACAAAGGTTCAGTCAATATTTCTTCTACTTGATTAATAAACTCTCCCAAAAAAAGAAACTGGGTAGCCATGTTTGTTTACAAAAGACGATTGTTTTATTGCAAAACATGTTGTTAAGTAAACGACGCCATATTGGCAATGAAATATGAAATAGGGCATTAAACTAGCATAAAATTCGAAATCTTGTATGTAGATTGCGCACTGTGCAAAGATATTATACGGGATCTCCTCCCCCGTATGGGTAAAAAGGAGTTTGTTTCCCACATAATACTTTCCAATTTCCCGCTGTCGGATCAGCTATAGATGGCTTTGATTAACCCTGTCAGCTAAAAGTGTTGTTTTAATGCGATATCGCCTGCAAGGAGTAATATACAAAATTTGCGATTGGACAAATACAGTAGGAGGAAATAATGGACGTTGCTCGAACATAAAGTAATTATATTTCCAATCTGATGTGTATTGATTAAAAGAAGACTTGGTACTATGTAGACTGCGCTCTTGGCAGTGGCATGCTGCGGAATGTAAACATAAACTCTTCAAGAAAAGAAACGCACAGGCCCAAAATAATGTATTTTCATATTTAAGTGTACATAAGTCGATTAAGCTTGAACACAGATGAAGAAGATTCGACACACGGATGAACATATGTATTGCTGTCATTGTCAGCATTAATTCAGTTCACTCACTGCACATGTGTGGACACAAAGGAGGCGTTCAGGTCAGTACCTGGTGACACAACCCCTTGCAGCCGTCACTGCTCGACGCTGCATTGGAAGGGATTGCACAAGTCGTCGGATTTTTGCTTGGCGAATTCTTCGCCATACCTCCTGCAACGCGTTGGCAAGTTCTGCAAGTGTCTGAGGACACGTCGATCACGTTCGTCCCATACCTGTACCCTGTTGGATCACTGGAATAGTCGTGTCAGGACAGATCCAACTTTTATTCGTTATGCTCGAATTCCCACTTCTCTCAGATGATTTCTGATGGTTTGTTTGGAAATTCTTCGAAGACCAGGTACCTGTGCTGCAGTGTCTGTTGTTGTGGCAAATCGGTGACGTAGGAGAAACACCCGGATGAATCGGTCCTGAGCAGGAGTGGTCATTCTTGGTCTCCCACGCCTGGGCGATCTTAGGTCGAATTGAAGTGAGTATATCGAAACCATAATCGAGATAACCGTTGTTGACCTTGAAGTTTCTTGCAACGGCAGACAGGCACTTCCTATTTCCAAACGTCCAATGGCGATATTTCGGTCAGTAGCATTCAGTCTTGGCAATTTTTATCCTTTTTTAAACGTGATGAAAGGATGAATTTCGTGATGAAAGGATGAATTTCGAGATGAAATGAGGACGTTTTGGGATGCGTTTGCGCGCAATTCAAGTAAACCACGACACGATTAACGAGATTCAAACATAGGAATTATTTTCATGACGATTGCTATCAAACCACAGTAGTAATCGTGATGTATAGATGTCTGTGATGTAACGTCTCACGTACTCTCATAACCACAGAAGTAATCGTGATGTATAGATGTCTGTGATGTAACGTCTCACGTACTCTCATAACCACAGTAGTAATCGTGATGTATAGACGTCTGTGATGTAACGTCTCACGTACTCTCATAACCACAGTAGTAATCGTGATGTATAGACATCTGTGATGTAACGTTTCACGTACTCTCATAACCACAGTAGTAATCGTGATGTATAGATATCTGTGATGTAACGTCTCACGAACTCTCATAACCACAGTAGTAATCGTGATGTATAGACGTCTGTGATGTAACGTCTCACGTACTCTCATAACCACAGTAGTAATCGTGATGTATAGACATCTGTGATGTAACGTCTTACGTACTCTCATAACCACAGTAGTAATCGTGATGTATAGATGCCTGTGATGTAACGTCTCACGAACTCTCATAACCACAGTAGTAATCGTGATGTATAGATGTCTGTGATGTAACGTCTCACGTACTCTCATAACCACAGTAGTAATCGTGATGTATAAGCATCTGTGATGTAACGTCTTACGTACTCTCATAACCACAGTAGTAATCGTGATGTATAGATGTCTGTGATGTAACGTCTCACGTACTCTCATAACCACAGTAGTAATCGTGATGTATAGACATCTGTGATGTAACGTCTCACGTACTCTCATAACCACAGTAGTAATCGTGATGTATAGATGTCTGTGATGTAACGTCTCACGTACTCTCAGTAGTAATCGTGATGTATAGACATCTGTGATGTAACGTCCACGTACCTCATAACCACGGTAGTAATCGTGATGTATAGATGTCTGTGATGTAACGTCTCACGTACTCTCATAACCACAGTAGTAATCGTGATGTATAGACGTCTGTGATGTAACGTCTCACGTACTCTCATAACCACAGTAGTAATCGTGATGTATAAACATCTGTGATGTAACGTCTCACGTACTCTCATAACCACAGTAGTAATCGTGATGTATAGACATCTGTGATGTAACGTCTCACGTACTCTCATAACCACAGTAGTAATCGTGATGTATAGATGTCTGTGATGTAACGTCTCACGTACTCTCATAACCACAGTAGTAATCGTGATGTATAGATGTCTGTGATGTAACGTCTCACGTACTCTCATAACCACAGTAGTAATCGTGATGTATAGATGTCTGTGATGTAACGTCTCACGTACTCTCCTCATAACCACAGTAGTAATCGTGATGTATAGATATCTGTGATGTAACGTCTCACGTACTCTCATAACCACAGTAGTAATCGTGATGTATAGACGTCTGTGATGTAACGTCTCACGTACTCTCATAACCACAGTAGTAATCGTGATGTATAGATATCTGTGATGTAACGTCTCACGTACTCTCATAACCACAGTAGTAATCGTGATGTATAGACGTCTGTGATGTAACGTCTCACGTACTCTCATAACCACAGTAGTAATTGTGATGTATAGATATCTTTGATGTAACGTCTCACGTACTCTCATAATCACAGTAGTAATCGTGATGTATAGATATCTGTGATGTAACGTCTCACGTACTCTCATAACCACAGTAGAAATCATGATGTATAGACATCTGTGATGTAACAGTTCAGCACTAGCTAGTGCGCACATTTAAATTGAAACCTGGATTAAGAATGTACATCTACCCGCAGTCTACCTTCATACGTTCATATTTGTCCTGCTATTCAAGGTTTTATTAAAGATATAACTGGTATCTTGGGTATCTGGGCGGTAGGGTAGCCTAGTGGTTAAAGCGTTCGCTCGTCACGCCAAAGACACGTGTTCGATTCCCAACATTGGTACAATGTGTGAAGCCCATTTCTAGTGTTTCCCGAGGTGATATTGCTGGAGTATTGCTGAAAGTGGCGTAAAACTAAACTCACTCACTGTGGGGATCGTACATTTGTAAACTATTTTATAGGACGTGCAATCGATCATCGATGCTTCCAAGTACCGTTTGTTTCCTATCTTTGAACATCAGGAACAGGGCAGCGTTGACCATGCTTGTACTTACACTTTGTGTGAAGTAAAATGATTTCATTTCTTTTGTAATTCAAACAAAACATTTCTGAAAACAAGGAAGGTATTATACATTGATTATACGGGTGATCGGATTATAAGGTAGGAATTCCAATGAAGCCCGGTATCACACGCTCATTGAAGCACTCACATTGTTCATCACTTGCGCCATCACTCTCTTTCGCGATAACATATTCGCGTACATATTCACTAACAGGATCCCAGACGTTCTTTCGGGATCACCCTCTCCTGGAGTGAGTTTAGTTTTACGCCGCTTTAGCTCTATTCCAGCAATATCACGGCGGGGGGACACCAAAAATAGGCTTCACACATTGTGCCCATGTGGGAATCGAACCCGGGTCTTCGACGTGACGAGCGAACGCCTTAAAGTCCACTAGGCTACCCCACCGCCTCCTCTCCTGGAAGCCTCTGCCAGCACCAGCTGACAGTGGAATGAATGAGGTCAGGGAACATGCCGACTGGGTCAGCTATATTCCCCGATGTGTTATCCAGGCAAAACAGTCCCCAGACATTCAGCGGACAACGTGATGTCGCGCCGTAGTTCAATACAAGCCTGTCTGATTCCATGCAAAATATATCATAAGTAACATCAAGGTGACGGCAACTCCAACAAGAACTATGGAATGTTATTATGAAGCAAATATATCACAAAAGGTTATGTAACATTGTAACATTTACCCTATTCTTTTCACACCATGCTTTATGTAACCTGGATCGATCATCCTTGTCTGTGATATTATTACCACTAAACACTATCAGAGCATGTACACTGAGTCAAGCAGAATATCCATCATAGCATCGTTTACGTAAGGGTATCGGTACTTTGTTATGAAGTAGTGAGTGAGTTTAGTGTTACGCCGCTTCTAGCAATATTCCAGCAATATCACTGTGGGTGTTATGAAGTAAACACTATGATATATTGGGAGCTTGGGATGTGAATTGTTACTTTACATGAAATATTTAAACAGTTTGAAGCAATAAAATTATAATTTGTAAATTGTTTGTTGGTATGTTTTATACACATGCACGCATTTTAAGGAGTGAAACCGGAAATGGGATTCACACATTGAACTATATCGAAATTCGAAACGGTTCCTTCAACGTGACGAGCCAACGCACAAACCGGAAGGGTACTGTCCCCTCCGCCGTCCAGGATGTTCTTACAGTAAAATAGCTATGTCATTAATTAAATTGGAGTACACGAGATGTCAGCGTGTGTTTTACATGGATGATATGATCAATACAGCGTGTGTTGCCGACCATACAGAAGCACTGAATCATCGCTAATGGCAGAACCTTATTTCATCACTAACAGGCGCATCATTACCGCTCGGCCATCTAAAGCACCCACGTGGCAGCGGTATATGATAACCCTTTCAGTCTGAAATCCGGTTTATCGATGGTGGTTTCCAAACAATGTTTGAATTATGTATAGTATTGATTACATGGTGCCCATAAACGTACAGGACAATCATATCGCTGTAATGTACAGGTGATGTGTGATGTCTAAACATTGGGTTATCTAACGCTGCTGGTCATATGGTGAACTAAGTGCATTGAGTAATGTTCTTCACGTAGCACGATCTAGGTGGGAATGCCCATGTGACGACACAGCAGTGGTCGTGTAAGTGATCAACTTCTCGTCCATCCCGACCAGGAACCCCGTCACTCATCACACTGCCCAAGTTGTAATGGACGGACCGTGCTTTTCTGATCATTGCAGGAGACGAGCGACAGACTGAAGCGGCGGACCATTAGCCAGGCCGAGCTGAAGGGACGACCATTGATCACAAGCAGTCATGAGTAGCCTATAGCACATGCTTGAAAGTACGACTCACAGGGTCGACCTGTTCTGGATTCGCCAAATGGAGCAAGGCAGAGGGTGTGTCTCGACGTAACGATTTCTGACTTAGATACTTCAATGTAGGATGATGTAGATTCGATTTCGCCTCGCCTATCTCAAGCTCTTTGATGAGCTTACTGATGGCAGGTATCGTGAGGCAAACCTAGGAGGTGATGACAACACCTCCTGTTTCTATCTACCATGGAGGAAGCACCACAGGCTGAGGATGACCACACGGAACATCCAAAAGAGAAACCAGCCCCCGCTGCAAATAGTGAGGGTCATCACGAATCGACATTAAACGGAACATCCCTGAAGAGCATACTCAAAGTTAAAAGTGATCCAGTTTTATATAGTGAAGGTAACGCTGATGGACGTCTTCCGGAAACTAGTACATCAACAGCAACATCAGCAACTACATTAGAGACTGTGACGGAGGCGCCACTAAAACACAAACCAAAAGCTACTGCCAAGAAGAAAGCACGTGGCGGCAAGGTATGTGGCAACCTGTACTGATTGTCTTGCACCTGTACTGATTGCCAGATGTAATTGCATTTGTATTGCCACATTATTCACATAACACGTGTTGAACTTGTATGTAATCTACAGGTGAATCTCATTCATTTAACACATATTGAACTTGGGGTTTTTTATCTACAGGTGAATTTGATTCATAGAATATCTGTCATGATTGTATTCTTCATGAACCGGGATACTTCTTTGGGCCACAGGCTACATAACTGCTTTGCTTGTGTAGGGGCATATCTCATTCATAGAACATGTATTACACTTGTATAATTGGTGAACGGGGTTGTTTCAAGTCGTGATGTACGTATTATCATGGTAACTTATCAACCGGAGGATTGTATTAATAGAACGCGTATTATAGTTGTACAATTGGTTAAGTAGTTATTTCAGGTCATGGAGTACGTATTATATGTGTACCTGATCAAGCAGATTATTGTATTCATAGAACACGTACTTTAGTTGTACAACTGGTGTACGGAATTATTTCAAGTCCTACTTTTACGCAGACACGTTTATCTATTTCTCCATCTCCGCCGGCATAAATAATTGTCAGAATACGTGATTTGGGCAGGACAGGATGCTTGCCATTCTAAGCACACTGAAAGTTATTTCACTTACACATTACGTAGTAACGGTAAAGCTCACCTGTCTCACCGTTATGTCGACTGTACATTTGGGGACACACTCTCCTATCTGTTTTTGTTCAGAAACTGTACTTTTTATTTGTCCTGGTTTTTCTATTAGGATTAGAATTATTACCATAATGAGACACGCGCTGATTTATTGATACCGTGAATACGCCTGCAATGTATAAGCCTGAACTGCGATAATGACAAGAGTTAAATATAATTGACAGGTGCGACGATGTATTTCATTGACTTCATGCATTAGCGAAAGCCTTTGAAAATGAATTTCTACAAAGCACTGATTTCGATTTTGTGTGATATTGTGTTGTGCTTAATATACCTAGCGACGAGGTAGTGCATTAACCGTGTATGCATATATGCATGACATCAGCATACACTATGCCTGTGATTGTCGTACTTGTAATAGCGCGTGATAAAATCAGAGCAATTAACTCTATTTCAGGCTTTTAATGAAGCTTCCACTTTCAGAACTAGCTTTTACTGTAGCCCAAGGGAGAGCATACTCAAATAAAATATCCCAAATATTCAAAAATATTGAACCAATTGATTTCATAAGCTGCTAATAACTGATAATGAGAATCTATATTGATTATCAATATATGAACATTGATTTTATTTATAGTTGGCTAAGTGAACTTGGGGAAATCGAGTTTATGACATATGTGCGATCGGTCTCGTGGGTGATTTCGAGTTACAACCCTGGATAATCTTCGCCGTCAATGTGATTGTGTTTCGACTACGCGGAAATGAAAGTCCTTTGTGCCAGGCAGTCATTATTACTTGCAATATCCGAGCAGAGAAGCACTGGAGGTTGTTATTGCCCATTACTGTGACCGTGTACTTGTCTGGTTACAGTCTAACCTGCTTCTGTCCTTCGAGACCCTGCAATTCAGACATTACAAGCCATTTGATCCCAAATGTCATTGTATCAATATAATGTTCGTTCGTTCGTTCGTTCGTTCGTTCGCTCCCTCACTCACTCACTCATTGCTTTTTACGCCTCATATTTTATTTACAAACATGGCAATTACTTACATTTTACAGTGTTTTTTATTTCTATTTGTCTATCACGATCAGTACTCAGGATCCAGTCTCTACCAGGGTTCTCTTTTCTGTCCAGTCTTATCTCAGTCATGTGCGAGAACTCTATGGTATACGATAGATGGACATGTCACGTCACTTCCTACAGAAACTAATGGTGGCGAATGGCGAAATTATCGTAGCACTTTTAAGATATTAACCTCTTAATAACCGAGGGTGATCCACTGAGATAATTGCCACTTTCATCCCTGTAGAATTGTCTCATGGTAGGTATAATGTTTACAGAGAGAACGGAATTTAGAAGGGTTTGACTGACATTGTATTTGGTAATTTCTGAGGCGGCGTGTGTCAGTTGTTAATGAAAGCACATAACACAAAGCATACTATCGGTTCCAACATGTTAAACCAATGTGATCAGGATATTGTTTTCGTAGTTGACTAACAGTCAGGAAATCACTGGTCTTGCTGATTTTAACTAGTGAACCTGAATTAGCAGATGCAAACATATCTAGAAAGTATATATTTTACCATTAAGTATACTCATGCCAATAATGGTTGTCACCCCCTTCAATTTTTTTAATTGGAGAGGAGGTGTTGGGTTGGGGTGTGAGGTTGGGGTGGGGAGGGGGTCGACAACCATTATTGGCATGAGTATAGTTGAAGTCAGAAATCACTCGAAATCGTATAATCAGCACATTGCCATGATATTTCCATGACAATATAATAAAAATCTTCCACTCGGATGCATTTAGGTGTCTCAAACATCAAATATGCAGCGCAACTAACACCCGAACACTGCTTCTGATGCACTCCACTTATGAGGGTATGGTAAACAGTACTTTTTAACAACTTGCATCAACATCACTGTTAACAAAGAATAGGCTTCTTACAAATCAAAAACTACACTAGAAAACCTCAACCCCAAGGAATGAATCACATTTAGTCTCTAAATATATATTATTTGGATTGAAGCAACTCCAAATAAGTTTAAATTGAGACCTGGTGTTAACTATGGGAGATTCAGAACCAGAGGAAATCAAGACAAGCTTCGAAGGGTCGTGGTTTTTTGCATTACAGAAATGGCTGAGCGGGGGAGAAACACTATGGTTCAGTGACTGTGAGCCATACTACAGAATAACCAGTCTCGATTATCTTACCTACAAAATTACACTGTTAGTATCCACAGGGCTGTTACCATAACAAAATTACACTGTTAGTATCCACAGGGCTGTTACCATAACAAAATTACACTAGGGCTGTTTCCAAAACAAAATTTTTCGCAATCCCCAGAAGAAAAGAGCCCCACGAGTCTCACGTTTTTGAAGCATAGGTGTATTAATTAATATAGAATGATGTCATCGTATCGCATGGTGAGGCACTGGAGATCTGGTTCAGATCCGATTTGCTTACAAACAGCATGATACAGCTGTAATACTGCTGACACAAATATCTGCTCATGATATAGTCACAATTGTACAATCGACTGCAGAGATTTCTTATTAATGTGGAAAGGGTTCCGTCGCTTCTATTTTGCAAACACATTTATGAAAAACAAAAGGAACTCCAAACCAAACTATGATACTCGTGTGTGATGCGCGTGAAATATGGTCCCGGAGCCTCTCACGTGCACCTCGCCCTTTGGGTTGTGAAATGCATGTTTCGAGGCAAATACACAATTTCTATAAGACCAACTCCAACCCATTTCCTGTTGACCTACATTCCTCGCACTTGTTGATGGGCCCAGTATGTGCTAAAACAGCCCGGATCACGATAAAAGTAGTATCGTTTTTATCTGTTTGTTTCTTTGAACGAAAATCAACTAAGAACCCTAATGCATACGGTTATATGTACCGTACATAGCACATAGTTTACCGTACATAGACAAATAAACTGTTAGTAAGTAAATATTAATTTTATTTAAAAAGTATCGATCATCTGCCATATCGTGCGGCCAGTTCCCACTCAGGTTTTAATCTCCCACAGAGACACAATTCGAGGTTGGGTAGCCGCGTGGTTAAAGCGAAATCCTGGGTTCGATTTCCCACGTGGTTACAATGGGTGAAGCCCATTCCTTGTGTCCTCGCCATGATGTTGCTGGGATATTGGTAATACGGCGTAAAACCATACTCACTCGCAAACTTGTACCGTCACCTCATTTGAGGTATCAAACCAGTGCCATCGCCTTGACGTTCTCAACAGTGACACAGGACAGCACCAGGTAACGCTATATTGAGATTTGGCAATAACGGTGTATGTGGCAACATTATTATATCAGACTCTCAGCTGGTGGTATTGTAGATTTATGAAGGATAAGTCCTTCACCGTGTCCAATATTGTCTCACTCACTCACTCACTCACTCACTCACTCACTCACTCACTCACTCACTTACGCACACACGTAAGGTCATGTCCTTCGAGTACATGTGTATTTACGCATCTAATGGACGTAGACATCAGTAGACATTATCACTTAATACAGGAAATATGGTATTTTATGGAACCATCCCTCTACCAGATGACCTGGTCCGAGATAACCTCATGTGTACAATAGCAAATACAAGACTTTACCGCCTTCCATTTCCATAAATGAAATGTCGACAGAAGGGACGCACAATGACGTGTTTGTGACAGCTAATGCAAAACGGATATTTGATCGGTAACCACTCACAGAATCAAATACTGTTGTATTGAGATCATACCTACATTAATGCACTAAGTGGCTCTGTCTACATACAGTTCAGTAACGCCACACCCACAAAATCGAAGTCCGACATTTTGTTCTTGGCACACCCCATCCGCATACAGGATGATGATGTATTGCATGAGATTCTCTCACACAACTCCCTCACTCACCCTTGTAGCGTGTGTGAGTGAGTATCGTTTTACGCCGCTTTTAACAATATCCCATCAATATCAGGCTAGTGGTACGGAAATGGGTTTTAACCACCGTTCTAACCACACCCACTGACCAATCGCCTACCCTTCTCTTGCTGTAGAAACAACTGGCTGCTGGTTATTCACTGTGTTAGAACACCCCTAGACGTGTAGGACGTAGCGTATTTGTAGTTATCGATTACTCAAACCGAATTGCCAAATACTAAATTATTCATATACATATGTTTACACTGATCTCTTCAAATTGGGATCGATATCATGAAAAGTATGAAATACAAAACATTGTAATATCATGGGACCAGTGTCTCTGTGTGAGTCGACGGATCCGTTCACCAAAATTACCGTTCACCGTTACAAAAGGTAATATAATCACACAATCTGTAAGCAACAATCGGAGTCAAATGAAGCTCTGACTTTATCTATCAGCTTTTGCCGATGTGACGTAATATCTTAACTCACTCACTCACTCACATTATTTCACAGTTTTGTATATCTGTTGTAAATGGGTTAGTAGTTTCCGATTAACGCCCCTTCTGTATGTAGATTAAGGACGACATGTGACTGAAGAGTTCTCAGGTTCATCAACTGCGTTGGAGTCGCTAGTAATATGTCAACACGTTCCCTGAGACACTGCTGCTAACAATGCTGGAGACATGGATACCTACGGTGTGTGAAACGACGTCATTGCCATGTGTACGGGGGCGGTGGGGTAGCCTAGTGGTTAAAGCGTTGGCTTGTCACGCCGAAGACCCGGGTTCGAATCCCCACATGGGTACAATGTGTGAAGCCCATTTCTGGTGCTCCCCGCCGTGATGTAGCTGGAATATTGCTAAAAGCGGCGTAAAACCAAACTCAGTCAGTCAGTCAGTCAGTCAGTCATGTGTACAGTGATTAGCAGGCAGTTCATTCTGAAGAATGGGAAGAGACGGAAATCTGACGGTGCTAAATCTGATGAATACTGAGGATGTTTAGTGAGCTCCAACTCACAGTCATGGACAGGTGCGTTGGAACAATTCATTAAGTTGTACACGCGACATCCAGCCTTGGTATTCTGTCGGAACTATCTTTTCCGTTCTTGAAATCCGCTGCCAACTTTAAACAGTGGTAAAGTAAGGTGCTTCATCCCCTAAAGTGATGGCATGTCGTGACAGATGCCTGCTGGAGGCAGCCCCCCGATTAGCTGGCGATACTTGATGACAGCACGGTTGCCACTATTTCCCATCTTCATCAGCTACATCGTCACGACGTTGATGATGCAATATGAAGCCAGTTAACATGAAGCCAGAAGTGTGGAAGCGATTTTACGTCATACACACGAACATGTTATACGTTAAGGTCAGGCTTACAACTTTAGGAACTTCTCTAGTCACACGCCTGCGTAATTGGTGTGTCCAACCTGACGCAGTTGTTCAACGATGGCTACTACAATGAAATATACAACGAACGTCAGCGCAAAGGAAAAACCAATCTTAAGTGTACTCATGAACAAATTCCGTTTGGTGTAAAAGCAAATATAGCTGTGGAATGGATAATTCAAGAATGATAAACACTCTAATATAAATCTGACTTATGCTGAATCAGAATCAGATTAAAGCTGGGATTCGAACCTAGGTGATGCCCCAAAACGTAACAATTTTCATCAAAATGCTATGAAACACTAGTGTTTGATGCTTAAATGTTGCACGAATAACAGGCATGACAATGTGACAGAAATCTCTACACGGGCTGTTGGTGGCATTGAAGAACGCCTAGGTACATTGAATGACCGTGAAGATCCGGTAATGAACTTCAGCAACACTTCAGCAACACTTCAGCAACCCATGCTATAATTGCTGTTAAATTCTCTTTACACCATATCTGTGGCTGAACGTTGATCACTCAGCATCACTGTCCACACCAAAGACTCTCGGAGAATCACGACATGCATGCTCAATCCATACAAACCTACATCTATCAGCACTGTTTATACAGTCATACATATTCTTCATATATGTAAAGTATATGAATGTCTGTTGAATAAATAACTATACTGCATACACCATTGGTGATATACACCAGGCATTGAGAACATACCACACTGAACAAAGTGCAGATGCAGCTGTAGGATTACACGTGGTAAAACACAATCGACGAGCCGGACATGAAGACTAGAAAGTCACTAATTAATCCTTGACAGGAATAATGAGAACATAGCGTGTGGCATATGTAAGTTAGATCAGTCGGGGAATCACATACGTCTCAATATTCCCATTCTTACCAGCACCTGTATACAGTTACCCTTCAAGGATGTCAAGCCACGGATCCTTGTTAGTTCCAGTGATTTTGATTAAAAGCCATTAATAGTTGGAGAATAGAGCAGTTAAGCATATGTTGTCTTGAACTAAACAGGAGAATAGCAAATCGCATGATCTCACATGAGGGAATATTGCTTTCTGCATGATATAGTAGTGGTGATTTGACCAAACTGAAAACTGACATGCAAGTTGCCATCTGACAGGATATTCCCTACAGAATAACACTTGTAAGTTAATATAAATAATGTGCAGCAATAATGGCAGGGAAATGTGTATAGACATACGCACGCACGCACGCACACCCTAACACACACGCCCACCCATACATACATACACACACACACACACACACACACACACACACACACACACACACACACACACACATACATACATACATACATACATACATACATACATACATACATACATACATACATACATACATACATACATACATACATACATACATACATACACACATACGCACATACGCACATACATACTCCCGAGGACGCTTCTCTAATGAGTTCTTGCCTCGGAAAGACGTGAGTATCCAAAAGCAGTGTCGTATTTCTATAAGTATGCGTAGATCCAGGTTATTGATTTCTTTCAGCTATTTGTCTCTCAGAAAACATAAATCCAAACATAATTCAATATCAATATGTTTCTTCTGACATCGTTATGACAGACTATATATGTCGTGCACGCGGAAGCTAGACAGCAATCAATGCGAGAGGGTGAAATTAACGCCATCTGTGGGTTCCCTCGGCGACAACACATCATCATTCGAACCATCGTCGTTATTGGCGTCAATGATTTTCTCAAGGTCATTGGCAATCGATACCAAATTAACAATCACTCTAACGTAATTTAGCTGGACAAGGTCAGATGTATTGGAACAATAGATCAAGTCGTTTGTCCGTCCACCTGAGCTGGAGATATTACTATCCTTGGATCTCAAGTGTGAGAACGGACTACCTGTACGAGTGATGAATCAGAGCCCAACAACCTCTGATAGGTGATAAACGTACTTCTAGAACCAACCAGCAAGTCTTATGAGGTAATGAACGGTGTTTCTGGGGAAAACCCGTGGACGGAACAATATATACGTGTAGTTTGGTGGATGCTACCTGCAGATCAGGACATGTGTACTCTGTTCGCTTATGCCATATACATACTTATTCATAGTTGAGATTATTCGATCGAATGACGAAAGAACTCGTTTTGTCGCTTTCATTTACTCTTCGTTTCATATTCTATGCATAAGTGCGTCATCGTTTTGGTCAAAGTACATATTGCATATTTTTTATCTGTTATGTTCTGATATATATTTTGGAGCTATTTCTCATTATGCATACCCTTACCTAAGACATAAAATACAATATACAATAGCATCAGGATCACAATACACGATGATTAACAAACCTTGATTTCCAATCACAAAGCGATTTATATACAAAAAACACTGAATCTCACGGCCTTCATAGCTATGTAAATACTTGTAATCACAAACAGGGTTGAGTAGTCTTAAGTGGGGCTTGTTTTTATTCATAGCATGTAAAATCAAGCCACAGTATTGAATTCTAATTGCCGATGTAGCGTTACCTCGAGACAATGACAATACATATCTTCTCGTGCACAAGACGATGTGTGTGTGTTTGTTCTGGCGGTGCTGTTGGCATTGTCTGGTGTTGATAGAAGAAATCGGTAAACGATTGATGGTGCCAATGTCCATCCAAGTATAACGGCAGACATCTTACCCTCAGTCGCAATTACTGTGTACTTTTAGTCCCGTGAATACGTCATACGTATTACTGTGGCGTTTCAGGCAGTATTTGAGTTAATGCTTAGGAGAAATAGATATGATATTATGACGTATAACCGACTCCAGATTGGTTTCAAGCATGTTTTGGCAAATCATTGGAATAATATTTGAATGTCATTGATATTTATTACTTGAACTGTTTCTTCCCTCTGCTTGACATCGAAAAAACGTTTAAATGATCCATCCTGGTTTCCAAACACCAGGACTTTTAAATTTGGGATTTTGGACATGTCTTCTATGCTAAACGTCAGACGTCATAATGGTTGAATGTATCTTCGCGACGGTCGTTGATGGACCATCTACTACCGATTAAAGGAGACCGTACTAACACGTTATGCCACCATCTAATGCCAGTATTGATTTTTCTGAGATCCTTTCATATATTTATCGTCACCATTTTGCCATTTACGCCAAATGGAATCGGTTTTGGAAGAAAATCGTGACTAGTCATTCTCTGATGTAGACGTTTTCAGATTAATGACTGGGTATTTCTGCACTGGGGTTTAAATGGTGAGTTCTGTGCACTTAAACCAACCCACGAATCTCTTGGTAAATGGCCAGATGGTGGCCACACGAATACGTGCAAACACCTAGTTGCGGGTACAGCAACATGCAGTAAACTTGGACAAAGAGCTGTGACTGTGTGTCCCAGTCCACCCAGCCGTGAATGGGTACCCCGTAAGGTAGGGAAAGCCACATTAACTCGGTGAGCCTAGTGGCTGCAAGAGTTCGGATGATCCCCAGGGAGTTGAGATTGATGATACGATGTGCCGTTTGAGATTGACATCCAATGATCGAGGGGGAAAACAACGCGCCTTTGAGCAGCTGAGCTGGATATTGGCGCTATGCAAATATTAGCATAATAATAATAATTGTTCAGCTGATGTTATTTGGTAGTCTGACTTAGAGAGACGTTCTGCCGAATTTCGTATACCGATCATCGGTGAAATAGAACCAATGTTTCAACTTGAAGTGATTTCAACTGAAGGTTAATGTTAAACTGAAACACATTCTATGTTTATTTAAGGTATTCACCAACTGCTAGATTATACATTCCAAACATAGCAAAGATAGGTAAGAACATGTGATTCTTTTCCTTGCGTTATGGCCTTGACCTGTGACCCCTGATAGTGATAGGGCTGTTTCCAGCTCGTGCCTGTTCTCATTTACACATAATACTGGCACAGTTTGTGGCCTGTAGTTTTGTTGGTGTGCATACAGGCGGCGTCCATGTCTCTCAAGAATAGAACATTTTCCAGAATAGTAAAAAGTAACTTCGTTTTATTAATGACTGCGGCAGAAATTAATTTGAAGGTTTCAAGTTTTATAATTATCCCAAATCCACCGACAGAAAACAAATACAACTGAAATCAGTCATTAAAACATATCTCATAGTTTTCACCCGACATACTTTGAACCTATTTATTAGCAGTATTACATCCAGGGAGCCCGTCCTTCCTATTGTGATAATTCGTTCATACAGCCAGGATGGAACATAATGCGACATGTAATTACACCATATCGCAAAAATATAGGATGCTGTGTTGAACATCAAGCACTTTCCAAGGCGTGTCAATATAATAGGAAAACACGGTTAATCTCGTTGCGATCTATTTCGCCTAATGATTCCCACACTGTGTGAACGAATCGATGAATTGACATTGTCAACACACAATAAGGACATTGTGCTTTGCGGGAAATATATTGACTATTGGCACACCTATCTCTCTGGTCAAACCCCAGTGTATTACCATAAATCTGAATTGATCGCGGGTTTATATGCATATATTCCTTTGCCATATATAGTAAACATAATTCACGTTATGTCTTTAGGACAAGAACCTTTGTCCCGTTTCTGTTATTGGTGCTTGTGTTTTCCAAATGGAAAGATAATGAAATATAATGTTCGACAATGCTACATTGGTCAACATTTACTGTAACAATGTGCAGCTGTGATCTGTTTAACCCTAACGACACGTTTGTCATATTATCTTGTTCGTTGAAGATCTTTTGTTCCTGATGGAACCTACATAATGTTTTCAGTAGGTATTTCAGCGTGCTACTCGGGGAACGTTTCTTGTCTACAACACAGCTGTGATCTGTTTAACCCTAACGACACGTTTGTCATATTATCTTGTTCGTTGAAGATCTTTTGTTCCTGATGGAACCTACATAATGTTTTCAGTAGGTATTTCAGCGTGCTACTCGGGGAACGTTTCTTGTCTACAACACAGCTGTGATCTGTTTAACCCTAACGACACGTTTGTCATATTATCTTGTTCGTTGAAGATCTTTTGTTCCTGATGGAACCTACATAATGTTTTCAGTAGGTATTTCAGCGTGCTACTCGGGGAAACGTTTCTTGTCTACTACATCACAGCTGTGATCTGTTTAACCCTAACGACACGTTTGTCATATTATCTTGTTCGTTGAAGATCTTTTGTTCCTGATGGAACCTACATAATGTTTTCAGTAGGTATTTCAGCGTGCTACTCGGGGAACGTTTCTTGTCTACATCACAGCTGTGATCTGTTTAACCCTAACGACACGTTTGTCATATTATCTTGTTCGTTGAAGATCTTTTGTTCCTGATGGAACCTACATAATGTTTTCAGTAGGTATTTCAGCGTGCTACTCGGGGAACGTTCTTGTCTACAACACAGCTGTGATCTGTTTAACCCTAACGACACGTTTGTCATATTATCTTGTTCGTTGAAGATCTTTTGTTCCTGATGGAACCTACATAATGTTTTCAGTAGGTATTTCAGCGTGCTACTCGGGGAACGTTCCTTGTCTACATCACAGCTGTGATCTGTTTAACCCTAACGACACGTTTGTCATATTATCTTGTTCGTTGAAGATCTTTTGTTCCTGATGGAACCTACATAATGTTTTCAGTAGGTATTTCAGCGTGCTACTCGGGGAACGTTTCTTGTCTACATCACAGCTGTGATCTGTTTAACCCTAACGACACGTTTGTCATATTATCTTGTTCGTTGAAGATCTTTTGTTCCTGATGGAACCTACATAATGTTTTCAGTAGGTATTTCAGCGTGCTACTCGGGGAACGTTCCTTGTCTACATCACAGCTGTGATCTGTTTAACCCTAACGACACGTTTGTCATATTATCTTGTTCGTTGAAGATCTTTTGTTCCTGATGGAACCTACATAATGTTTTCAGTAGGTATTTCAGCGTGCTACTCGGGGAACGTTTCTTGTCTACAACACAGCTGTGATCTGTTTAACCCTAACGACACGTTTGTCATATTATCTTGTTCGTTGAAGATCTTTTGTTCCTGATGGAACCTACATAATGTTTTCAGTAGGTATTTCAGCGTGCTACTCGGGGAACGTTCCTTGTCTACAACACAGCTGTGATCTGTTTAACCCTAACGACACGTTTGTCATATTATCTTGTTCGTTGAAGATCTTTTGTTCCTGATGGAACCTACATAATGTTTTCAGTAGGTATTTCAGCGTGCTACTCGGGGAACGTTCCTTGTCTACAACACAGCTGTGATCTGTTTAACCCTAACGACACGTTTGTCATATTATCTTGTTCGTTGAAGATCTTTTGTTCCTGATGGAACCTATAATGTTTTCAGTAGGTATTTCAGCGTGCTACTCGGGGAACGTTTCTTGTCTACAACACAGCTGTGATCTGTTTAACCCTAACGACACGGTATTATCTTGTTCGTTGAAGATCTTTTTGCTGATGCTACTCTGTGATCTGGGGAACGTTCCTTGTCTACAACACAGCTGTGATCTGTTTAACCCTAACGACACGTTTGTCATATTATCTTGTTCGTTGAAGATCTTTTGTTCCTGATGGAACCTACATAATGTTTTCAGTAGGTATTTCAGCGTGCTACTCGGGGAACGTTCCTTGTCTACATCACAGCTGTGATCTGTTTAACCCTAACGACACGTTTGTCATATTATCTTGTTCGTTGAAGATCTTTTGTTCCTGATGGAACCTACATAATGTTTTCAGTAGGTATTTCAGCGTGCTACTCGGGGAACGTTCCTTGTCTACATCACAGCTGTGATCTGTTTAACCCTAACGACACGTTTGTCATATTATCTTGTTCGTTGAAGATCTTTTGTTCCTGATGGAACCTACATAATGTTTTCAGTAGGTATTTCAGCGTGCTACTCGGGGAACGTTCCTTGTGTCTACATCACAGCTGTGATCTGTTTAACCCTAACGACACGTTTGTCATATTATCTTGTTCGTTGAAGATCTTTTGTTCCTGATGGAACCTACATAATGTTTTCAGTAGGTATTTCAGCGTGCTACTCGGGGAACGTTCCTTGTCTACATCACAGCTGTGATCTGTTTAACCCTAACGACACGTTTGTCATATTATCTTGTTCGTTGAAGATCTTTTGTTCCTGATGGAACCTACATAATGTTTTCAGTAGGTATTTCAGCGTGCTACTCGGGGAACGTTCCTTGTCTACATCACAGCTGTGATCTGTTTAACCCTAACGACACGTTTGTCATATTATCTTGTTCGTTGAAGATCTTTTGTTCCTGATGGAACCTACATAATGTTTTCAGTAGGTATTTCAGCGTGCTACTCGGGGAACGTTCCTTGTCTACATCACAGCTGTGATCTGTTTAACCCTAACGACACGTTTGTCATATTATCTTGTTCGTTGAAGATCTTTTGTTCCTGATGGAACCTACATAATGTTTTCAGTAGGTATTTCAGCGTGCTACTCGGGGAACGTTCCTTGTCTACATCACAGCTGTGATCTGTTTAACCCTAACGACACGTTTGTCATATTATCTTGTTCGTTGAAGATCTTTTGTTCCTGATGGAACCCTACATAATGTTTTCAGTAGGTATTTCAGCTTGCTACTCGGGGAACGTTCCTTGTCTACATCACAGCTGTGATCTGTTTAACCCTAACGACACGTTTGTCATATTATCTTGTTCGTTGAAGATCTTTTGTTCCTGATGGAACCTACATAATGTTTTCAGTAGGTATTTCAGCTTGCTACTCGGGGAACGTTTCTTGTCTACATCACAGCTGTGATCTGTTTAACCCTAACGACACGTTTGTCATATTATCTTGTTCGTTGAAGATCTTTTGTTCCTGATGGAACCTACATAATGTTTTCAGTAGGTATTTCAGCGTGCTACTCGGGGAACGTTCCTTGTCTACATCACAGCTGTGATCTGTTTAACCCTAACGACACGTTTGTCATATTATCTTGTTCGTTGAAGATCTTTTGTTCCTGATGGAACCTACATAATGTTTTCAGTAGGTATTTCAGCGTGCTACTCGGGGAACGTTCCTTGTCTACATCACAGCTGTGTAGTTGTTGAGTGGGTGAGTCCCTCTTCATTTACAGCAATCAGGCAACAAACAAACAGTTCTTTATGTAACTAGATGCGGGTACACCCAGTAGGCCAGGACTTGCTTATCATTATTCACGAACACCTGGTGTCAGTACTGATAGTTATACATATCTATAAAATTTATCATGTTCTACCCTGTTCTACCCTGTTTTCCTTTTTACAACCACTGAAATCTGGTTTGGTCTATACATATATCCTTTGGCGTTGAGGTTTCATAGATATTCATATCTGGACTTGTTCATGTCGTAATAATAAGTCTTAATTGAAATTGATAAAAGTTGATGCAACATTCATCATTATGAACGGATGACCAATTCACAAATGACGTTAGGACTTAACTTCCTGATTGTTAGCTCCGAAAATATGAATAGGGTTTGATAAATATATCATTCCAGTTCATTACATTTTTCTACAATAATAAGAGATCACTGGAGTAAACTCGATTGTACGCGTCCAACACGTCCATGTATTTATGAATCACTATGTTATAATGAGGGCACCTGGTGTTCGAGATAAGCCTATCCTGACCACCCGCCACCGACACTGATTGCAAAAAAACTTTTGTATTGAAGACATTATTAATCACTTATTTAACTGTTAAACGCAAGCACTATAGATTCTTATTCACTGCATATCGAAACTGAAGACAAGAAGATAAGAAGAATATACAGTCAATTATTCATTATTCACAACCATGTCCTTCTGTCTATCCTGCTTGTACACTTCACCATGTCCTTCTGTCTATCCCTGCTTGTACATTACACCATGTCCTTCTGTCTATCCCTGCTTGTACACTTCACCATGCCTTCTGTCTATCCCTGCTTGTACATTACACCATGTCCTTCTGTCTATCCCTGCTTGTACACTTCGCCATGTCCTTCCGTCTATCCCTGCTTGTACACTTCACCATGTCTTCTGTCTATCCCTGCTTGTACATTACACCATGTCCTTCTGTCTATCCCTGCTTGTACATTACACCATGTCCTTCTGTCTATCCCTGCTTGTACACTTCACCATGTCTTCTGTCTATCCCTGCTTGTACATTACACCATGTCCTTCTGTCTATCCCTGCTTGTACATTACACCATGTCCTTCTGTCTATCCCTGCTTGTACACTTCACCATGTCCTTCTGTCTATCCCTGCTTGTACATTACACCATGTCCTTCTGTCTATCCTGCTTGTACATTACACCATGTCCTTCTGTCTATCCCTGCTTGTACATTACACCATGTCCTTCTATCTATCCCTGCTTGTACATTACACCATGTCCTTCTGTCTATCCCTGCTCATACATTACACCATGTCCTTCTGTCTATCCCTGCTTGTACATTACACCATGTCCTTCTGTCTATCCCTGCTTGTACATTACACCATGTCCTTCTGTCTATCTATACCTGCTTGTACACTTCACCATGTCCTTCTGTCTATCCTGCTTGTACATTACACCATGTCTTTCTGTCTATCCCTGCTTGTACATTACACCATGTCCTTCTGTCTATCCCTGCTTGTACATTACACCATGTCCTTCTGTCTATCCCTGCTTGTACATTACACCATGTCCTTCTGTCTATCCCTGCTTGTACATTACACCATGTCCTTCTGTCTATCCCTGCTTGTACATTACACCATGTCCTTCTGTCTATCCCTGCTTGTACATTACACCATGTCCTTCTGTCTATCCCTGCTTGTACATTACATCATGTCCTTCTGTCTATCCCTGCTTGTACATTACACCATGTCCTTCTGTCTATCCCTGCTTGTACATTACACCATGTCCTTCTGTCTATCCCTGCTTGTACATTACACCATGTCCTTCTGTCTATCCCTGCTTGTACATTACATCATGTCCTTCTGTCTGTCCCTGCTTGTACATTACACCATGTCCTTCTGTCTATCCCTGCTTGTACATTACATCATGTCCTTCTGTCTGTCCCTGCTTGTACATTACACCATGTCCTTCTGTCTATCCCTGCTTGTACATTACACCATGTCCTTCTGTCTATCCCTGCTTGTACATTACACCATGTCCTTCTGTCTATCCCTGCTCGTACATTACACCATGTCCTTCTGTCTATCCATGCGTGTACACTTCACATGCCCTTCTGTCTGTCCCTGCTTGTACATTACACCATGTCTTTCTGTCTATCCCTGCTTGTACATTACACCATGTCCTTCTGTCTATCCCTGCTTGTACACTTCACCATGTCCTTCTGTCTATCCCTGTTTGTACACTTCACCATGTCCAGAACACAAAATGTAAATTATAGATTTTCATTTAAAAAATAATTATCATGAAAATTAGGTTTCCGAATGCAGTGCTTTAAGAATAGTTTTCATATATGCAATAAAATGATACACAAGCTAGCAATTCCCACACATCCATTCATCTATCCACAGATTCTCTATGCATGTTATTAGTTAACTATTGGCAGTAAAGGTAACATGTATATACTATAAGCGGGCGGTGGAGTAGCTTAGTAGTTAAAGCGTTCGCTCGTCACGCCGAAGACCCGGGTTCGATTCCCTACATGGGTACAGTGCGTGAAGCCCATTTCTGGTGTCCCCCGCCTTGATATTGCTGGAATATTGCTAAAAGTGACGTAAAACTTAACTCACTCACTCTAACTATAAGCAGCGTCTTGTTGATGGCACAGCGGTTATAGAAAATATGAGCTTAAACATTTTCATGCTACTGACATTGCTTCTTTGTATTTGGATTTAACATGGTGTTCAATATTTGAGTCATATCATAGCTTACACAGAACTTAGTGTCAATATTTGAGTCATATCATAGCTTACACAGAACTTAGTGTCAATATTTGAGTCATATCATAGCTTACACAGAACTTAGTGTCAATATTTGAGTCATATCATAGCTTACACAGAACTTAGTGTCAATATTTGAGTCATATCATAGCTTACACAGAACTTAGTGTGGGACAAAATCTACAGTGACGCACGTCACTGACATACATCATTCTGGTGGAACTAAGACGCATCATTGTTGGGCATAATAGTCATTGATTATTTGGGGAATGAACAAAAATAATAATACAATTCCAGAACAGCTCCTTAGGTCATCTTTGATAAAGGAAGAATTTATTGAGATTTGAGACTACATCAGAATCTAACATGAAGAGGAGCGGAATATGTTCGCATCCTTAACCGCGAATTGTTTATGAAATCACAATGACAGCTGTTGTCCGTGAAATAGGTGAGAGTTGATGATATCAGATTGTCTTTTATGTAAATATTGACTTTCACATAATGTTCTGCCGATGACTGACGGCCTAGATATCATTCAGTATTGCCTGGGGAAAGTTATTCATTATTGATTCCACGTGAATAAATGGTTCTCCTGACGAGAAAGATAAATCCCGACAAGTAATAACATTGTATAAACCTGATTGTAACTGAATCTGCCGTGGTCAGGTCGACCTAGTTTGACACAAGTCACATCCTGGTACAGGACAGTTGACAACAGCAAATTGCTTGTCTTACGCTCATTTAACTTTATATAAGATTTAAATTGATATTTTGATCATAACTGAAGTCACCATTGCATTGTTTTATACAGAATATGGAAGTGGTCATTTGGCAAAGAAAACAGTTTCTCACTGTGCCAGTGCCTTTACACGGAAACATCACCAATAACGTTTAACATATGTTATATTTGGGATTACACTTTCTCAGTAAAGTACAGATTCCTGTAATTTTGTTAGGTTGAGTCCCATCCGCTCAGCCACGCCTATAACGTATTCATTAAATCTTTGTTTCAAAGAGTGACTGCATAAGTTAGGTTATACCATTGCTTCTGACAGTAGTCCAGTTATATCAGGTCAGACTGTCAGCTTAGTGTGTTAGCCCCAACTGATCTGACGTTTACACCCAAGTGTAGTGTGCTAGGAACGTAATTGCAACATACCGCTTCAAATCCACAACCATGGATTAACGGAGTGATTATAGGAGAGTAGTAAGCTAAGGTCTAGAATCGACTTAATAGTCCCATCTCTTGTATGGACATATTATAGCTCTTTCGAAAGCAAATTGTATGTAGGTTATGGTGTGCCCTGATGTGGTCTCAAATCGTGGTCGCATTTTGGAGAAATGGAAATTTTATTTTTACTCCAATCAGAAATATTGGAAGTCAATTGTTCGTTAAGAGACGACAGAGCCCCTCGCGCTCGTTTGTGTTAGACACAACGGGTTGGTTCCATAAGGTATCCCCCTGGTGGTTTACAGAATTTAATAATACAAATCTCAATATACTGTTGTGAATTGTTGGCGTCATTAAGTTATGACGTCACACAAACAGGTAACGATGCAGTGAAGACGTAGTTAGAAACGTTGCATAACGCATCCTCTTTGCTGCCAAATAGTGTTGGCTCGTCCACTTGACTTGAAACCTCCTCAAACATTCAATATTCTATTTTTTTTCATTCCGTGAACTATGGATCAGTTGTTCGAAGCTTCAAGAATCGTCAGTGTCGAAAGTGTGTACGATTGTTTTCCTTAAATAACTTGTTCATGTCAGAGTTATTGATGATGTTGACCGAAGTATTGATCTCTGATTGGGCCATTTATAACCTGATACAGTTGTGTGAAGCAATGTGACGGCAATATTTCATTCAGTCCTCATAACAGGGAATGTTATAGGTACTGTTAGGTCTTCACCGCCTATATAGCCCACTAGCTATAGCAAAACTAGTATAATCAATCCTACGCGACATCCCCAAGGGATGGAGGGAAACAAGGTGATGTGAGTGAGTGAGTGAGTTTAGTTTACGCGGCTTTTAGCAATATTCCAGCAATATCACGGCGGGGGACACCAGAAATGGGCTTCACACATACCCATGTGGGGAATCGAACCCGGGTCTTCGGCGTGACGAGCGAACGCTTTGACCACTAGGCTACTCCACCGCCCCCAAGGTGATGTGAAATGGTCTTCAACGTCGTGTTTGTGTTTATATAACAACATGCAAGCATGTGTTTGTTTGTTTGTTTGTTTGTTTGAATATTTGTGTGTGTGTGTGTGTGTGTGTGTGTGTGTGGGGGGTACTTCAGTGTGTTGCACTGTACGGTGACTACAGGTCGTCCAGTCCCTTTCCTTTTATGCAGCGACTTGGTAACTTTGGTTTGCCACGGCCGAGGATCGAGCCACTGACTGTCCGCTCTCTGGTCAGTCCCACTATTCTTTACATGATTTGATTTTTTTCATGTATTCTCATGCATATACTTAAATTTGCAACAGTGCATTAGAGGTGTATTAGGCCCGGATATTACGCAATATTGTTTACATGGTTACCAGAGTGCTCATTTGCGAATGTCTGCGCATCTGTTGCGCATGTGTACCGGTAGAGGGAAGTTAGCAACAGGGTGTCGATGTGTATCAGTTACATGCCAGGCCGTAGCGCTGATGGTTAGTGATAAACTGTTCGGGAGGGCCGTCCCTCTATTATATGGTCTCTGCTCCCACTCAACTGTTAACGCTAATACAAGAAAACTGGGTAAAATGAGTCAGTGAGTTCATAAACGTTATTTATTGCCCAGTCTGCTTATTCACAACCATTTCTAGTAAGTGATCGAGTCTGGATCAGACAGACCAGTAGTTGATACCATTATTTCAGTGTCAGAGGCACACAGGGTTACTTCCAAATTTAATATAAGGCCACAGAAAAAAATAGTCTTGTTTCTCATCACTTGATAAAAAACGGGCGGGCGGATTTTATTGTTAGATTTAATTTTATTTTATGCCGGAAACCCCTTGATTTCTGTGGAAATTTACACCTTTTCTCCTATAGAAAATCAAAACTTGGAAGTGTGAAAAATTCATGCACATTTTGAGAGTCAAAGTTGCATTTTCTCTAATGTAAAGAATATATAAAATCTTAGGGTCGGGTCGAAACACGAATGTTTTCATATATGGCCTTAGTCGCCACTTTAAAATGAAAAAAACTGAATGAATATATACCAAGAATATATTCTTTGTGATAAGGTTAAGTGAGTGAGTGAGTGAGTATGGTTTTACGCCGCTTTTAGCAATATTCCAGCAATATCACGGCGGGGCACACCAGAAATGGGCTTCACACATTGTACCCATGTGGGGAATCGAACCCGGGTCTTCGGCGTGACGAGTCAACGCTTTAACCACTAGGCTACCCCACCGCCCGATAAGGTTAATGTTCGTTAATGAAGGTCTATATACGTCTACATGAATCACGACGACGTCAACGGGATTGTGAATATCACATCAATAACGTTCACATCAACATGGACATTGTCTATTTGAATCATAGCCCTGTCAGCACGGCTAATTAAGTACGAAATCAACAAGGTGGGCCAGCATGTGTTTATGTGTTGACCATCATTATCAGAGTGTCCACGTGTATTGGAAGTACTGATGCACCAGTATCACACAGGACTGGCACGTCATCTGCAGACCGATGGAATCAATACCAGAGTATATGCCATTGTCACTCCTCAAATATATATGGGAGACTCATCCCATTGAACCTGAACATACAGGCCACGATATAGGACATTGATTTCCTGATGTCATTATTTCCGGGTGTGTCCCCCGAGAATAATGGCCGAATCAATTTGCACCGTACTGGTTAATGGCTCTAGGCCTGTCTTGCTGTCTTTCTGGACCAGATATGCATAAGAGCAGCACTGAAAAATTAATCTACTAAAGTACTGTCGGAAATAGACAAAAACTGTTTTTAGGCTGTTACTCTGTATCCCTAAAATTTACACAATTGCAATTATCGAAATAACCTACATCGGCCTAACTGGGCGTTCAGTGGTATGCGTAATAGGATATCCAGAAAAGCATGTTTACTTGTAAAATCGGGCAAAACTAAACAAAATACGTATAGCTGCTGAAAACAATAGATAAGACTATAGCTGCCAACTAGGTCGCTCGGCCAGGTATGATGACGGACCGTCGACTCACCTAGCATGAAATGCATGTGCTGCCTACAGGCACAAGGGGGCATCTCAAAGATATTTTTATGCTATTCAATGTGTGCAGAATATGTCTCATCTATTAATTAACATCTTGCGTGTCTTTCTTTCATAAAGTTTATGTTCAGATATGTAAAAGATATTAAATGTCTCAAAATATATAGGTGGCATGACCACCCGAAGATCGACAGGATTGGATATTATTTGTAAATTGTTATGACATGCCGTTTGCTTCCCCAGTTTAATTCCCCGAATGATTATCTTATCTCAGCTGATATATCTATCCCCAAGCCACCGTCTGCGACACCCGTCCTCGTTTTTCTTTTGAGACGACCCCTTGTACCTGTTTCTTTTTATAGTGATAGTGAGACTCCATGGTAGCTACCATCCTCGATAATCTCCTGGGTATACGTTCCGATAAATCGAGGATGGTTAGCTACATCCTTAATAGTTTCAGTATCAAAATTATTATTTTCTACGCCAGCTGTCGTTTATAATGAAGCTAAGTTTAATTTCAAAAGGGGCATTTAAAAAGTGTCCTTTGTCATACAATATCATCACACACTAATTTGCATAAAACCATGGTCTGTTCCAAATAAGTCGTTTTGGACTTAGAAAAAACCCGCATTGCTCTTTTCTGCACTAATCTCTCCTCAGTAAAGTCTATTTCTACGTTTCCTATCTCCCTGCCACTGAGACTGTAGTTAGGCTGAACTTAGTTTAACAGATATTTCACACTTTCACATATTGACTACATAAATTGTAGATGTAAATGCGAAAAACAGGTTTTTTATCTATTTCCGACAGTACTTTTAATAGTACTACAGTTGAGCTTTGCAGTAGGCGTTTATAGTATTGTAAAGGGAAATAGCCTACGATGCCGTTGTTTCAGGACTTGTGTAAACTAGACCGCTTTGTCTCTGGTTGTATATTAACATTAGATGAAAACAAGACAAATCAAACCAGTTCTGCGTCCATATACTTTGCGCATAATTTGTCCGTAGTATCTGCCACTGAGAATCTTTGAGGTGAATGTTAGGATCTCTACACGTATTATATGTTATGGGGTATACGTGTTTACGTTGTCATGGCAACGGTCTGTATGTACTGACAAGGCGCCGTAGACTTTAATTAATTCCACCTACACAGACATACAGAAGAAGTATTTTTTTATGGATTTTTAGCAAATACTCGTACGTGACTATGAAAGGAACATTTCCAGCATGTTTTGTTTGAAGAATAAGATATTGAAAAAGCCAGACAAAGATTCCATGACACGTGAAAAGTAAAATAGTGAAACCATGAAAATCATTCTTGCCTCCATGAATAACATGTTATTTACAATCAATAAGACGAATAATAAAGGGGCTTGAGTCAACAATTTACTGTATGGAGTTGCGTCCCTTAGGATTGTCATAGACATATGATTGTGGGTTCGAGTTCACGATTCGCCCTGTTTTAAGTTACTAGGTTTGTGAGCACAATACCCCTGCTGATGAGTTTCATCAAAGAGGTCAATGACTGAGGCTTGCATCACTCTGGTCTTTCCTGCCTCGTTAGGTTGACACGCCGCCATAATAGATGTCCCATGCGGCGTAAAATCTAACTCACTCAAAACCTGACGGCGATAGCGTAATATTTCAATAAAATCAGCTTAACACACACACATACACACATACATACATACATACATACATACATACATACATACACACACACACACACACACACACACATCCATACACACACACAGACAGACACACAGACACATACAGACAGACACACACACAGACAGACACACAGACAGAGACAGAGACACACAGACAGACAGACAGACAGACAGAGAGAGAGACAAAGAGGCAGACAGAGAGACAGAGGACAGACACAGGCAGGCAGACAGAGAGACAGAGAGACAGAGGCAGACAGAGACAGACAGAGAGAGAGAGACAGACAGAGAGACAGAGGAGAGACAGAGCAGAGAGAGGGAGAGAGACAGAGAGACAGAGAGAGACAGAGAGGCAGAGAGAGAGAGAGAGAGAGAGAGAGAGAGAGAGGAAAGAGAGAGAGAGAGAAAGAGAGAGAGAGAGAGAGAGAGGAAAGAGAGAGAGAAAGAGAGAGAGAGAGAGGAGAGAGAGAGAGAGAGAGGAGAGAGAGAGAGAGAGAGACAGAGAGAGAGAGAGAGAGAACGAGAGAGAGAGAGAGAGGAGAGAGAGAGATAGAGAGAGGAGAGAGAGAGAGAGAGAGGAGAGAGAGGAGAGGAGAGAGAGAGGAGAGAGGAGCACAGAGCAGAGCCACAGGAGAGAGACAGAGAGAAGAGAGAGAGACAGGACCAGAGATTCCTGGAGAGGAAAGAGAGAGAGAAAGAGAGAGAGGCAAAGAGGAGGAGAATGAGAGAGAGAGAGAGAGAGAGAGAGAGAGAGATGAGAGAGAGAGAGAGAGAGAGAGAGAGAGAGAAGAGAGAGAGAGGAGAGTCAGAGAGAGAGAGAGAGCAGACAGAGAGCGAGAGAGAGTGAGAGACAGAGAGAGAGAAAGAGAGAGACTGAGAGAGAGAGAGCTGGGATGCAGAGAGAGAGAGAGAGGAAGAGAGAGAGAGAGGGAGAACGAATGAGAGAGAGAGAGAGAGAGAGACAGAGAGAGAGAGAGAGAGAGAGAGAAAGACGAGAGAGAGAAAAATGTGTAAAGAGTGACCAAGATTCTTAAAACCGGAAACGTGTTGATTCTATCATGTGTCTGTTGTGGCACAAATGTATGTTTTTACAGAAGACTGTTTTGATATAAATGCAGCTGATGAAGAGAATATGATATTTATACCATTCTCATAACAAAAACTTAAAAGAATTGACATACATTTTAAAGCTGTCAAATATTTTTCGGAAGGGGTAATACGCGAGATATATTTTTCAAATAACATCAACTGCCTTAGGGTCTTGTTTGAGGTATTGCTCATCGGGAGACGTGTGTTCACACAAGCGGGTATTCGATAAATCCAGGTTCGATATCGGGTGGCTCGGCTGATATCGTGTCATTGTGACCTAACTGTGTGCGCAATACCGATCTCTGGAGTATTGCTGGGTTCGGTGTTAAACATAGTTCATACCAACGAGGAGAAAAAGAGTAGTACTCGTCGGGAGACGTGTGTTTAACACAAGCGGAAATTCGACAAATCCAAGATCGAGATAACGTAGTTCGACATTGTATTCAAACCCGTACACCGTGTCGTTAACATCACATATATTACTCCCTTTACCAAACTTCAAGTGGAGATGTGTCCAATAGGAGTATAAATTCCTGAGGTTGCTTCAATATCACCCGTATTTAAGACACCTATCTCTGCCATCTGTACATTCATATTATAAACTTCAGTTCAACATTCAATAGATGCACAATGGAAAGTATGAGTGATCGCAAGGACAACGATGTCTGCAAATAACGTCTGTCATTAAACATTAGCAAGTTACAGAGCTCTAATCAATAGCAGATTACAATGAGAGGATTCGCTGTCACCTGAGCACGCCATTCCGGGCTTGACTCTATCTCTTATGTTCTCTAACAGATCATAATGGTATTTCAAAGACAGCGCTCACAGGTTGTATGTCACGAAACCCGGCCGGTCGCGGCCAGTATGTTGCAGAAACCTATTCTTACTTTGTTGTTTGGTTCAGTTACTGATTAAATATTAACGGTGAGGTGGAGTAGCACGATGGGTTAACCGTTCGCCAGTCTGATGTGAATTGTTGAGTTTTGTCCTGCGTTCGTCTATATTTAGGAATCAACTTCAGGACAGAATCAGTACGCGGGGATCGTGTTTACTCATTGTACTGATGAGGGAATTATACCCGAGTCTTCGGTGTGACTAGCCAACGCCTCAAAAACCAGACAGCAGCCTCCCCGATCAGTGTGAAGGGTCGGGTTCGAGTCTCACACGGGTGCACCCTGTGTCAGTAATGATGTCCTTCACGGTGAAGTGACTGAACTGTTGTCACAAGCAATGTTAAACCATACCATACCCTCTTTCGGCAGAATACCCGTGAAGATCTGGGTTACAACTGATCTTCAGTAAGCCATGCTTGTCGTAAGAGGCGAGTTACAGGAACGGGTGGACTCGCTTGCTGACTTGGTTGACATATGTCACCGGATCCCAATAGCGTAGATCGATGCTCATGGTGTTGATTACTGGATTGTCCGGTCGAGATTCGGTTATTTACAGACCGCCGCCATATAGCTGGAATATTGTTGAGTGCGGCGTAAAACTAAACTCACGCACTCACTTTTGGCAGAATAGTGAAGGGTCTAAGGTCATATATTTTACTTATGTAGAGTAACCTTCCTTATCCGTGACAGGATCCGCTTGCTGTTAGCTCGGATTCCAGATACGTCATGTACCTCCGTAGTCTCTGTTCGGCATTGATCTGCATGACTGTGGTAAACCTTAATTACTAATGGAGGAGCGGTTCGAAATCATATCATCAGCATACAACTTCATTTGATGTTCATCAATTCCTTGCCATCGAGGCAAATGAGTGACCGTCACCTTCTAATTGTCAGATTATGTTACAGTATACGTGGTACACTCCGTGTTAGCAAACATACCAGTAACGTAAAGGCGACTTTACCCTAGAAATATCTTCACGTGCACGGTTTCGGAAACGCCTCGCTTTATTAAAGATAAGGCCGCTCGTAATAACCTGAGTGAACCAGATTATAACCAAGTGTTCAAAACTCAAACATGTAGATCGTTAGCATACGGGATATTTCTTGAAAAACGAATTTTATCTGTTTTTGTCATCACTGTAGGTAATATTCCCAATTGTTTAGATTCACTCTGCAGGTAAAGACATTCCTAAAAGCCGCGATATTTCCTGATTCTATTTCAAGTGGCAAAGACTAGCCTATGGCTAATTTGCCACATTACGGTAGAATCAGACTCTAATGGTTACAAATACTCCCGACAGTTGCCGAGGGTACATATATAGAAGTGTGAGTGCACTGCTTGAAAGCACTGGCTAGGCTCTCAATGCAGGTCTTAAAGTGCCATCATCTAGCACCAGTATCACCCCTTTCTTAAACTAAGACACTCAGCTTCCGTTTTGGCGTCTGAAGTGACCACAACCCGGTAACAGCTTTCCCAACCTCATCTCGTTGTCCATGGCAACAGGAAAAACATAAGTTATTCAATGATATGTTCATCAGGCTACCGATTCTGTCATGGTAGTATTACTTAAGACAGAACCGTCCTAAAAAGGTTTTGTCATATTAAGCAATATTGAAAACTGTGAGTGAGTTTGGTTTTACGCCGCTTTTAGCAATATTCCAGCAATACCCCGGCAGCGGACACCAGGAATTGGCTTCATACAATGTACACACATACACTCACGCATGCACACGCACGCACGCACACACACACACACATTAGGATTGTTAGAGATGTGCCTTCTCTACGTGTTTATTCTGTTTATCCATATTTATCTACATGTGCTACATGGAATTTTAGCTTACCAAGAGGAGTTGTTATCGAGATATGGATGTGACAGTTCCTTCCACATTCTTATATTCTAACAATCATTATCTATGCTGTACGGAATAGCTTTCTTAACCATAGTTGTTATCTAAAGGCTTATCGATTGTGTCAGTTTCTTTCATATCAATCATTTTACTTGTCTTATATTCAATATTATTAATTGGACTATTTTTCATCAGAAGTTGTCAAGGACAGTAGAAACGTACAACAACAATCGTGTTTGTATTCACTGTCTTTGTTGTATTCGTTTCATGCTTCTTTCATGTAAATTCATTAGACGAAGGAAAACATACGATTGTTGTTTTACCTGCTACAAAAACTGTCACTTGACTGAGATCAAGAATACACAGTATTGACAAACTTTCGTGTTTATTTTCTTTTCTGAGATAGAATAACATGTGGTTTGAAATCAAGAAGGTTGTCAAAAGGTCAGTTTTTTGTTAATCGGTACATTTATTGTCATTATGTTCAACAGCCAAACACCTGCCTAGGTTCCACGTGTGATAAACATTAGGTGTGTCTGCACATGTCCCATTTTACAATAACTAGCTCGGAGATCAGAGTATCAGCATTGGAAATCCTGGGTCCTGCGTTCTGAAACGTTTGAAACAATTGTTGTTCCTAATAAACCAAGAAATATGTCACGTTTATTGTTTAATTTGTTTGAGAGATACCGAAACATTAGTAATTATAGTGTCCCAAAAGATTATATTTAGTCGCCCTACTCCCATCAATCACGATCTAACAGTCGCAAAATGAAAACCTTACAAAGGTAATGAGGGTGTCGACAATGTGCATATTACCTTGTTACTGAGCGGATCGTGTTCAGCCGGGCCGCTGATAGAGGCATTAGAGGCACAATGCTACAGAGGATGTACAAGATACATTCTAACATTACATAATGTGTTGGTTCATGTCCTACAGTGTAGTATGTGACTGGTTGATCAATTTTGATTTCTGTATTCCATTTATCTAATATTGACCTCTGGTTTACCTATTAAGCCTAATGGAATCTGCTTCGGCAGTTAATCAAGGTGAATTACCGTTATTTTCAGGCGTTCTCTTGCGTTGGCATTTAAATTGAAATCAGGACATGATAATTCTACAGAATCCTGACAATTAGAATTTCTAGGTATTTTTCACTAATGAGGCAATTATACCTGGTCGGTTTGGTTCCCACTCGTTACCTTTTGATGGACAAATAAAGACATCATACATTCATTCATTCATTCATTCATTCATTCATTTTTATTTCAAGTATGTTTTGAAAAGGTAAGGGCACTCTGGTAAGGGCACTAAAATCACACGCTAACACACTGGTGAACGTAATGATTGGCTTATCTCCGAGTGCTAATCAGTGTGTACATAACTGCACAAACGAAACTCTAGTTAGTCGCGACATTTTTCAACAGTACAAAAACAATACAGTGGACAGTTTGTGGTGTTACGGATTCATGTTTAGGGCTAGATTTTAGCATCTTTTCACACATCATAGGAAATATATAAATGTTTGTAGGGTTTACAGTGATGCATGCCGCGCTTTCAGTGAAATTGAAACCCTTTCATCGATAACGTGCCATAGGGTCAGGTACTGACAGAAATTGTGCTTTTCTTTGTTGCGTGTAATTACCAGTGTCGGTGGTAACACAGAGATCATAAAAAGTCGATTTTCCACATTTATTTCGATATTGTAATCCTTCTGTCCATGAAACACCTACTACCATTATTATTTGATAGAGATTTATAAATTGGTATTCGTCAAATAGTTGGAACTGTGCAATCAATAAACTCTAGTGTTAGAAGAGATTTCTTTTAACAATGAAAATGTTTTGTCGTTTCTGTATTCTCACTCCTTTAAGGGACAGTTTAGCAAGCATGTATTACTGCCATTCGTAACCAACATGTACGACCACCAGAGTTAGTTGTGGTCGGGTCTAGTCGAGAAGTTGTTACTTTTTAAAAGTAGTTTACAGCCACTTATTAACTCACCTAACAATAGCGGTCACACAGTGCATCGTAGTCTGTCGTACAGACCCTGAAGTAAATATATCCAAGAAAACCCACGCAAGTCTAGAAAATGTGGCAAGTCTAGATTTCCTCTGAAAACGAAGAAGTCTCAGGGCTCCTTTTTATTATATATATATTTTTTACTATGAACTTTTTTCAGTAAAATATGTTCATTTCAGAGACAAGTTGTTAGTCTAAGTGCATCGCGACGAGTGCTGATGAGCGGTGTTTTCCCAGGTCCAATAAATCCCACCGTTCATCATTATAAATCAGACTTCTCGACTGTCATAATGAACTCCATAAATATTTAATGATGATGGGTTTCTTCTTTCCTTCAGAAACGTACAATATGTCTCTGAAGACAGCAGGCGAAACAACGGAGACATTGCTTCTAAACCGGACCATATGAAAGGGCCATGACATAACATGAAAGGAAAGCAGAAAAAAACTACCAGAGAGTCATCGGCCACTGTCAAACGCAAACATGAGTCTTTCATTTGTATCATATTTGTATATATGTGCACCTACCTTAGTAATATTGCGCAAAGTTATAAGTTTAGAGTTCAGGCAGGAAGATACAATGTATGCGCAAGCCACCACGTATCTTCAGTGCCACTGCAACTTGCGTAATTCATGACGATGTTACCGACAATATATATAATACATTTCATGATGATATGCACAGTCCATTCATATCTAAGTCTCCCCTGTGCCTTAGTTGATTTACCTTGGGAATCTGTTCATGTGCCATGTTCAAGTATACCGAACCAAAAACATATTCCGCCCTTCTTTTTTATGTTTTCTATGTGCAGACGTGCCTCACCTAAGTCAGTTCTGGAGAATTATAAACACCTTCATAGTGAGTGAGCGAGTGAGTACGGGTTTACGCCGCTTTTAGCAATATTCCAGCAATATCGCGGAGGGGGACACCAGAAATGGGCTTCACACATTGTACCCATGTGGGGAATCGAACCCGGGTCTTCGGCGTGACGAGCGGACGCTTTAACCACTAGGCTACCCCAACGCCCCCAAACACCTTCATAATCGATGGAACTATCTTATTGTCATAATAAGCTTCAATATCGCTAATATTTCCTGCCAGCGTATACGATGGATGGCTTAACAGTTCTGAGTTCCACTATGAGTCATTTCGTTCATGGAGCTTCTTGTTAATTGAGTTCAAACTAATCCCCCTCCGAGGTCCACACAACGAGTTTAATGCCCCAGCGAGGCAGTACAGCCATGGCGAAAACAGACTTGTGTACAGGTGCATTGTCCTGGTCGAACAACTCAAACCCTGTGATTTTTCAATCAGCCTTGGTATTCTCATAAAGTTGATTCAGCAGATTAGCAGACTTAAGCCATTAAGGTCTCAACATCCAGGAGTCCTCCACTATCATTCCTTTGGAATCCAATAAGCTCAAAACCATCATCTTGCCATCTGATGAAACAGACTATGCTTTCTTCTTGAACAATACCAGCTGGGCCTGCTTCAAGACGACATTCTGACGAGAGCTGATGAACACATCCCGAGTCAGGAGTATTGAAACCAAGCGTGCTAGAACCTTTGATATTCCCAATTCATTCTTCAGAATGTTCTCAACTCCTCTATTGGCAAGCGGCGTGTGGCTAGTCACCAGTAATCATGACATACATTTCCTGATTGGTGGCAAGTGAAGATCTTCCTGATCCTGGACCATCTCCAAAGCAACCTCTTGAAACCATCTGCCCTCAGTGGTAAAGGAATGAGCATTATCTCCTGAAGATAACACCGTGTATTGACGGCAACTGTTGAGTTATCCCATTCAGTTGGGGATACTTCGATCATGTAGCCATTTATGTCCATTTTCATCAACAGTGCATACCCAGTCACTTTGATGCTTGCAGAAATAAGCTACCAGTTGTCTATTTGGTCCGAACACAATGTGCAAACATGGAACGTACCGTACAAGAAGACTGTACAGGGTGTGGCTATACATCTGTCATATAATAAGGCGCAGACAGCCTCGTATAGGTACAAAAAATACTGGGTCTATATTCTAGTTATAGTGCTATAACTCATAGTAATTTATAGTAATTTAGTGCAGTAATTTCATATACGCTGACAAATGTCGCATCGAGATGGAGATACCCTAGCTGGTGTTCACTTTAATGACGCTGGCACGTTACAAATTCAAAACGTCAAGGCCTGAACAACCAAATTCGATTATCTGCCGAAACACACTCAGTTGGACTTCAAAGACAAACAGTGACACAGCCGAGTATATCATGAAGGAATCATTCATGACACAAAGTATTAAGTGATATAGTCGTTAAGGGCTATGTAGTATCGTCACCATGGACTCAGACTATCTCCCTGTGAAGTGGAAACTCCATAACAACATGGCGACAGCATGCAGCGTTTGTATGAGTAGAACTCGTTTAAAGACGTCCTCCTCTTCATATAACTTAGGCAGCACTGTACGAACATATCTCCTGTGGTATTAGTTAACCTGGCATTACACGCGGTCTAGCAATTAGGTATTTATCTGGGTATATGTACTTTTTAGATTAAATGTACTGTACATTGTATAATATGTATATGTTCATTAGACTGACTGACTGAGTTTTGGTTTTACGCCGCTTTTAGCAATATTCCAGCAACATCGCGGCGGGGGACACCAGAAATGGGCTTCACACATTGTACCCATGTGGGGATTCGAACCCTGTTCATTAGATATCATGGAATATATACTACATGTTTTTGTATGATTATATTTGTATATCTATTGCAGATCCTGAAGGCATATTGTTTGCATGACTGTTACAGTCGATGTGTAAAATGCCTGAATTATTCACTTAGGAAATATACAAAACGCCTAAATATATTATTCAGTTTACAAGCTGATTGAAACACTATCTCCATTTATTCAGTGTACTGTTTTACAAACAGTTTGATGTTGAATTTCAGTACCCAGTAATTGTAAAATGATAATTGGATTAAGGGAAAACGAAAGCCAACACATATTTTCTGACTTTTAATCCCACCTTAATATTCCTTGTCAGTCTGTCTGTAAAATGAACAGATATTTCAGTCAGTTTGTAATGTGACTGAAAAATGTAGGCATTTTGTTTTTTGTGAATCATTGATTTTGTACATTGATTGTAGCATATATAGTAACACCAAATGCAGTATATGAACGTGTGTATTTACATGTATATGGAATGGTACTACCTAATGTATATAGTAGATGCTTAAGAAGTGTCACTTCCTACATCATTTTGTTAGTGTTTTGTTTATTCTTTTATGGATTATGTCCATATACAGAGGGATGGTGAGCTGGGTGAGGTGAAATGTGGTTCAACGTCACAATCAACACTATTGCACTTATATAGTTGGTTGGTTGGTTGTTTAACGCCGCACTCAACAATATTCCAGCTAAATGGCGGCGGTCTGTAAATAATGGAGTCTGGACCAGCCTACTCAGACGCCGCTTACTCATGGTTATGTCCCTTCAATGCCGTGCATCAGGCAGGGTAACAACAAGTACCGTCATTTATCATCGTTTGGGAATCGAACAACCAGCCTTCCGCTCTTGTCAGGCGCTTCATCTACTTGGCCTGAGGTGGTTTCATATGCAGAAAGACGATACCAACCTTGGCCTCAGAGTGAATAGGGGCAGTGGGGTAGCCTAGTGGTTAAAGCGTTCGCTCGTCACGCTGAAGGCCCGGGTTCGATTCCCCACATGGGTACAATGTGTGAAGCCCATTTCTGGTGTCCCCCGCCGTGATATTGCTGGAACATTGCTAAAAGCGGCGTAAACCCGTACTCACTCACTCAGAGTGAATATTGCTTCACACCACGGTGTCTATTGTGTGGCTATAGTGGTAGAACATACGGCATTAATTGCATGAATTCTATACAGTGCAAAAGATCCCTGAGAGGCTCTGCCGAAAGAAATCAAAGTACAAATGGGTTGTGGTCTTGGTTTTTACTATTGAAATCACATCCACGAGCATATATACAAAGGACAAACTTCAGTCAATTGGACCGTCGTCATTGGCGGTTATGATACAAGGGAGATAATCGCATAATTTGTGTGATAAACATCATATCAAAGCGTCACCAAATACTGCTATACGGGCATGTACAATGCCAATAAATATGTACATATTTGACAAAATCAAAATATGACAGTTATTTTGCAACATATCAAAACTATGTAGTAAATGCATCGTTCAGTATATAACAGAGTACAGATGCTAACAAGGAAAGCTAAATGTAGCATCGGTAAGTCCATAATCGGTAAGTACAAATGTCCATATATAGAAGTCTGGAAGGTGGCAACAGGGACGTGACGTCACAGGCACTATGAATCACACATGTTTTACATACTAGTGGAGGGAATGGACATATGGTGCCAGACACTTGACCCTGGAGATCTGCGGAACCTCTATATGTCACCTATACGCCTGGAAAGAAGTAGAGCATAGCTGCGATTATGTCGTTTATCTTTGATAAAAGAATGCTGTGTAAATTCCATAGACAAAAACATCTGTTTTGTTTGCAGATTCTCATCCTGAGAATGAAACCGAAATAGATTATCTATAGACTAAGTTGACGGATATTCAGAATTTTAAACACTACTTCCACTACTGCCTGTGCTTGTTTGCAGGACGGAGCACTTGGGATGAGACCTGTGAAGATCCGGGTTAGAATTGATCTTCAGTAGCTCATGCTTGTCGTAAGAAACGACTAACGGGATCGGGTGGTCAGACTCGCTGACTTGGTTGACACATGTCATCGTATCCCAATTGCTTAGAATCATGCTCATGCTGTTGATCACTGGATTGTCTGGTCCAGACGCGATTATTTACAGACCGCCGTCATAAAGCTGGTAATTACTGAGTTCGGCGTAAAACTAAACTCGCTCACTCACTCACGTAGGATCGACTCGAGAGTCCTCACCATATTTGTCGCTGGTGTTTGTGGTATGTTAGACATGTATCAACATGAGATACATCTAGTATGTAGATATTTCCAACTTATACATGGAAATGCAGAATACAAAAGAAGAAACAACAAGCGGTACTTAACCTTTTCCCCCGCGGAGCGTTGACTGTTACAGGTATTTGAATGTTGTTGGCCCATCGTGCACTGCAATCAAAGTTGTAGATTAAACGTAAAAACTAATCAGATACAAAAAACACAATGGTGTATGTTCAAGAGTGAAGAAATACAAATATACTTTCCCAAAAAAGAAACGCATAGGCCATTAATCTGTTGCGAGAATATTGTATTTTCAAACATGTAGAACTCGTCCACAAATAGACTTTAGTGCATGTATTTTCACATCAGTTAAGAAGAAGGAAATATCTATATAACTAAGTGGATAATTGTAGATAACGGGGACGTTGAGCGCGATGGTGAGGACGTAGCACGGTCCCGACGTCGGGACTCCTGGCTCTCTCAGTCCAGTCTCTCTCAACCTGTTCCGTACAGTTGGATCTGGATGGTTTTTATAGCCAGACAGTGCATGCTCTTTGCTGCACAATTTCAACTGGAAGGTGATTTCTGTTGCGTTATGGCGATGCGTTTTAATCCTTGCAAGAAATCTCATCAAACTCAATATTTTCAGGTAGAGTCGATTTTGTACGTGTGCAATAGTGTAAAATCATGTCATCAACACTTTTGTTACATAGTTTGACGATTGTTTGAACACAATAGGTGATTAATAGCTTTTAAAAAATACAAAACGCCTATGCATTTCTTTTTGGGATAGTATATTTATCACAGCTTGTCAATTACCATAATCAATGTTAAATGTGGATTCGAACGTATATCGTGTAACAGCTAAGGGCCGCAACTCCAGGTACATACGGACACAAACCGCCCCAGTGGTGTAGTGGTTAGAGCGTCCGCCCGGAGAGCGGAAGGTCGCGGGTTCGATCCCAGACCGCGTCATACCAAAAGACGTTAAAATATGGTTCTTGTTTGTCCCTGCCTGGCGCCTCGGCATTAATGGGTACAACAAGGACTGGTCGGCTCGGAGTCAGTATAATGTGTCTGAGTGGGGTATTCCTGCTTCACTGCGGCATGGTATCTCAGAGGGCTAGCACTATAAAACCAGTTTAAGTCTGGGCTAGTACAAGCAGCCGCACATACACCTACACACGCATGAACGTCGTCATATGAGCGAAATATTCTCAAGCACGAGGTAAAACCCAATTTCACCTCACCTCATTGTGTGCATGTTAAAAAATTTACAAGTGGGAGTTATTGTGTGATGCATTCATATATACTTACTGGCCGGGGTCACCTCGCTGACGGTGGTGACGCGCGTGCTGACCTGGTTGGACTTTGGCGACCCCCGACCTCTGCTAGGAACGTTGTCACGCTTGAAACTGTAGAGTGGAGAACATATAACAAACTATCGATAACGGACGACAACAGTTCTTGACATGGTTAGGTCGGGTGCGCCTGTGAGTGAGTGAGCCGCTTTTAGCAATATTCCAGCAATATCACGGCGGGGGATACCAGAAATAGGTTTTACACATTGTGCCCATGTGGGGAATCGAACCCGGGTCTTTGAAATGACCACTAGGCTACCCCACCGCCCCTTTGGTGCCTGTTAGTATGGTATTGATAACAATAGCATTACCACATGGCCATTCGTATTATTTATGTGTTTCTCGTGTCCAAACTAAACCAGCAAAGGGAGCGGGCAGGTGCAAAATAATCCATAAATATTACATATAAAAGTGTTACGGTTTGAAGGGGGCTGAACCGCGTTCCTATCGACTTACCAGGATTATGTAAGAAGGAAATGTTGCAGAGCATTTACTTCATAGGGGAACTATAAGATTCACGGTTTAGGTACAGATAAATAATCATGATCGAAACTTGGTTCAAAGATTTCCAAAACAAATACCAAAAAAATTGAAGATACATAACAAAATACAATTTCATAATTCGTACTCGTAATTCTTAGAGCCTTGTCCTCCCGATCCCTTGCAGGCCCGACTCTTGCAGCACAGAACAAGCCCTGCGAGGAGACCCAGCAACAGCAAGGCTGCCAAAGCAGCAATCAAGCCAAGGATGACGGGGTTCTGCAACGCAGCATCTACCGGGGACAACGTTGTAGCCGAGCCGGTCCCACCAGCTCCACCAGTTCCGCCGGCGCCTCCAGTTGCACCTGTCACTGGCGGCATGGTAGGAGGTGGAGGAGGCGTCGTCGTATATACGTACTGGACGTTCGCTGTACACGTTGTCGACCGTGGCGGAGTTCCTCCATCTGTTGCCTGGACGGTCAGATCTACCAGGGCTCCAGGCGCCAGCTTTCCATCTGGGTCCCCTATCAACCTGACGTTACCGTCACCGGCAATGCCAAAGACACCGCTTCCGGAAGTACCGCTGGCGAAACCGTACGTCACCTGTCCGTTGACTGACTGATCTTCGTCGGTTGCTACAACTGTGCCTAACGACCGCCCGATGGTGTCGCCGTTGTTGATGATGCCAAAGTTGAATGCGGGTAAGGTGCATATTGGGTCGTTATCGTTAACCTGAAGAGGAAACAAATCTACTGTATTGAAGTCAGAAATGACATGAAACGTCAGAAAAACAGATTGCTGGTAAGGCCATCCGTATGTTACTGTATGTCTCATCTATATCCTTAACAAACAACAGTGAGTGGGTGAAATAATATTTAACGTCACATAGGCAATATTTCAGCCATATCGTGACGAGAACAATTTATGCATTAAAGATGAATAAATTTAGAAGTTACAAATCTGTCGTCGATTGATAGTAAAACCTCTAGTGTATAACAGGTGTTAAGTTAAAAAGCATGTTATCAAACAAAGATGTCATTAAAGAGCACAATACAATATAACACTGGGCTGCGGATCACCAGCAAATGATGGTAGATACCACACTAGAGGCCATGGGACTTACAGTTCTTTTGCATGAACCTTAGCTGGGTTTACATCATACCTCCAGGTGTTTTTGAGCAAAATAGCCATTCGTTAAAATATCAAAAAATCTACGATTAAAACTATGGCAATGATGAACATACATTAAATGATGTGGTTTTACGTACCCTACCCGGAGTACAATTATTTTAAAATACTTCAGCCCTCTGTGGGGGAGCAGCAAGAAAACGGTAGGGAGAAAAAATATGTAGATTTTATAAATTTAAACAAATATGTTCTCTGCTTATTAACCTATTTGTCATATGTTAAGATTTCAATCACTTGATAATAAATAGTGAGTGAGTTTAGTTTTACGCCGCACTCAGCAATATTCCAGCTATATGGCGGCGGTCTGTAAATAATCGGGTCTGGACCAGACAATCCAGTGTTTAACAGCATGAGCATCGATCTTCGCAGTTGGGAACCGATGACATGTGTCAACCAAGTCAGCGGCAAGCGTAGGTTGCTGAAGACCTATTCTACCCCGGATCTTCACGGGTCTGAGAAATAAATAACGATATATCCACATAAAAAACGGAGTGTGGTCGAAGCAAGCCGTCTGGTTGGTCAACGCTGCTAAATCTGCACATTCTTTATAAATTCTCTGGAATTTTTACTTCCATCGACTGCTTGACTTGAAAGAAATGTAAGATGTTTTTCCAGCAAAATGGCTTCTCAAAGAAAGCATCATTTGTAAATGTCTCTTTAACAAACATCAACCAACCAGAGGACTTTATTCGACCACACCCCCGTTTTGTGCGGATATATCGTCAGCCATTTGTGTCAAGATCGTTTTGTTGACGGTCAAAATCGGGTTTCAATCGACTTGCAGAAATAACAATAAAGAATTGGTAGGTGTCATGAGTGGTGTTCGATAGGCCAATCATCCATGATTAAGTTTTAATCGATTGCATGCGATGGTAGCGTAGCGATCGGCAAAGCAGTCGGGTGGGGTGCACCGAAGTGTCCGACCTTGTCAAGATGTATTGTACTGAGAAGCATTTCGAGTCGGGGGTCATCTCAAAATTTTGTATATAATTTATAAAATCTTTAATCCTCGCAAAGACACGAGGGCCTGTGCTATTTAACGATATTGCTAAGTGCGGTGTTAAACAACCAACCAACCAACTAGATAATGAAGTAACCTACCTCCCTGACAAACACGGTGACCGTGGCCTCGGCAGACAGCCCCGTCGTGTCTATGAGTTTCATAGTCAGGGTGATCTGTGCCGGACCGTTGTTGTCACGGTCCAGCTCCACCGCCTGTCCCAGGACGCACTGGGCTGTGTCCACGATGGTGAACTTGTTGGCGTCGGCTCCCTCCAGCACGAGGGTGTGAACGTCGCCGATGTCGGGGTCAATCCCGCCACAGTTTAGAAACACACCTGGGGAGTTTACCTGAGGGTTGGATATAATTTTGATTTTATTGTGGCGTCATGATTGTCTGGAGAGGACATGATGGTGGTGCCATCATCATCATCATCATCATCATCACCATCATCATCATCATCAAAACTAGCGTCACAATCGTCATCACCATTACCATGATCATTACATCAGCAGCAGCAACATTAAGATTACATCACCACCACTAACATCATCATCATCATATCATCATGATAACGTCATCATCATCATCATCTAATCGCCATCGTTTACATCGGTCGTCGTTATCATCACAAGCGCTAAGTACTGAATTTCTCCGAGATACTGTGATAGTAGTAGGGTAAAGCCGCTTTGTGGGGACAGTAAGCACTGACATCTCACAGTGTAACCATGTTGGGATTCGAAACCAGATCTCCAGTTTGACAAACGTGCCTGCCACCATACCGCCATCGGTACTGCTACCACTTAAAGGGGTCCTGGGTGTTAGGCATCTCTGAGTTTGGACTGGTTCCCCAAATGTCTTGATTCCCAGGTGTATGCTCAACATATATATCAAACTTATGTGTCAGAGTGCAGCTTGCTACTCCTCGACATTGAGTCTCAGCTGGACAGCCCTTTCTGCAATGTGAAAACCTAAGTGAAGCAAGTCTTGCCTTTCCTCACTAGAATCTCCTACTTCAATGGGGCTCCTGCTCTGTTTAATGGAAGCATATGCTAAGAGCAAGTGTTAGTCTACTATAGTCATTAACACTAAGTCTAGTATTTCAAGCACCATGATTTACCTCGTCGAAGTAGGCAATGTAGTTCTGACCATTGAGGAACTCGGGCTTCTCGTTGACGTCCGTCACTTCGACAAAAAGGGGGTAAAGCTGGGAGTCGAGACATCCGTCCTTAGCCCGGAAGGAGAAGGTGTACTTGTCTATCATCTCCCTGTCTAGCTTCTGACCGTTAGCCACTGTCAAGGTCACGACTGTATGTGGGAGAGAGATTGTGAGACGGTGACTTTATACAGTCGTATAGTTGTGATCATCTTTACTCATTATCTAACCATTAATGTGCATGAACATATATTGTAGATCATCTAAAAACACTGACATAGTCTCCTGGGCCATGTTCACAAAGTGATCTCTCGTGTCCTGGGCCATATTCACAAAGTGATCTCAGCGCTGAGGCGATCTCAACTCCCACACTTTAACAAACGCAGAACAGGCAACATGGGTGTTAATGTGAAACAAACCGGACAAAGTCACAGGTAAATGCTCTTGCACGGTGTGGACTGTCCCAGTGCTGTGCTGGGCCATACCGGGACACACTTCCGGGACACCAGGAACCCATTGCAGCGTGAGAAAGGGAGTTGTCATCAGTCATTAATCACAGTGGTGGAATGTTTGTCTCAGAGATCTGTATCATCTTAAGCTGACCTCTCTACAATTTTGAAATTCACAAAAACAAAACGGCAATGTTTTCATGACCCAACCCCCTCCTTCCACCCGACCCAAAAAGTACACAGCTGTGCTGAAATGCGTCGCCCTCTTCGCGGTGTCAATTTTTCATGATTCCAAACCACCACCATACGTTCTTCTCCAATACACCACCTCACCCACCCACCCCTCACCCGTCCCCTTACGTACTGCCGGCGGCGATATATCTCACAGACGCTATACATTTCTTTCTCTCAGGTAGAAGTGATGCGTGCATCAGCAGACCCCAGCATCCGTCAGAGATTCACATACCTTTGTTAGCTAAGACAGCGTTGAATTTGAGGCGGTCCATGTCAGGTACCACTTCCCAGGTAAGGCTTAACGTGGTGCACTGCTGGGTGTCCTCAATGGTGACTTGAGCTATAACGCCACCCGCAACCAGATCCTCGGCTACCTCCACAGCTCGCGGTAGGTCTTGAAACACGGGGGCCTGGTTCGTGTCTGGAAAGTTAAAACACCGTCCGTCTCTACAACGTGGGATAGTGATTTGTGATAGATGTAGGATGCAAATGTGAAATGTAGGATAAATATAACCCTAAAACAATGGGTAAATTCAGTACCCAACGAGTTAAGTAGAACCATTCTGGTAAATTTTGGATAAAGGCATTTCCCGGAACATACGGTAGAACTATTCTATTCAACACGGTATGGAGTCAGCGCGTGTAATGTTGATTAGAAGAAATATTATGTTGAACAAAATGTAGAGAAACTTACGTCACAGGTAAGATAGAACAATTCTTTAAAAGGTGTGATAGACATACAATATAGAACAAACTTTATGGATAACAACTTCTTTTTATTCGTGAGTGCGACGTTTCGATACAGATTATTGTACCGTTGTCAAGCATTAATGGAACATGAAGAAGGGGGAAGTATATATATATACTGGATGTAACAATGTAACAAAGAAAACAACATAATTAACATAATTGGCTAGGCAGTATTTGAACGAATAAAAAGTTGTTATCCATAAAGTTTGTTCTATTTTGTTCTTCCCAACTTCTAAAATGCCACTCAAAGAAGAAGTAAGCAACATATATGAAACTTGATATTTTATTTAATTTAATGTAGATTTACACACCTGAAATGTTTAGGTCAGAATCGGTTAACCAAAATAAAGGGTCTGGCCTAACCACAATGATCAAAATCGGTTGACCAATGTAGTGGGGCTGGAGTAACTACAATGTCCCCCTGAACGGGGAATAGTCCTATATTTTAAGTACGACTCACTTGTCATGGTGAAGGTGATGGTGCAGGTGACGGTGTTGAAGGGGTCGGAGGCTGTCACCACACCAGTGTACTGACTGACCGTCTCTCGTATCATCAACCTCTGACACTGTATCACGCCAGCTGTAACACAGAGTCGTGATTTAGGGTTAGCATAATACAATCATCACTATTGTCGTCGTATGGGCTGCATTGTTCAGGTAAAACAAACGTGATTGTTGACGTAATATAGACACCACTGTTGATGTAATATAGACACCACTGTTGACGTAATATAGACATCACTGTTGACGTAATATAGACACCACTGTTGACGTAATATAGACACCACTGTTGACGTAATATAGACACCACTGTTGACGTAATATAGACACCACTGTTGACGTAATATAGACATCACTGTTGACGTAATATAGACATCACTGTTGACGTAATATAGACACCACTGTTGACGTAATATAGACATCACTGTTGACGTAATATAGACATCACTGTTGACGTAATATAGACACCACTGTTGACGTAATAAAGACACCACTTTGACGTAATATAGACATCACTGTTGACGTAATATAGACATCACTGTTGACGTAATATAGACACCACTGTTGACGTAATATAGACATCACTGTTGACGTAATATAGACATCACTGTTGACGTAATATAGACACCACTGTTGACGTAATATAGACACCACTGTTGACGTAATATAGACATCACTGTTGACGTAATATAGACACCACTATTGACGTAATATAGACACAACTGTTGACGTAATATAGACACTACTGTTGACGTAATATAAAAATCGCTGTTGACATATTTTAAACACTACAGTTGACGTAATATAGACAACACTGTTGACGTAATATAAAAATCGCTGTTGAGCAAACTATAAACACTATAGTTGACTTTATATAGACAACACTGTTGACGTAATATAGACACCACTGTTGACGTAATATAGACATCACTGTTGACGTAATATAAAAATCGCTGTTGGCATACTATAAACACTACAGTTGACGTAATATATACTGAACAAACTTTATGGACGTAATATAAACACCACTGTTGACGTAATATAGACACCACTGTTGACGTAATATAGACACCACTGTTGACGTTATATTGACATCACAGTTGCGTAATATAGACATCACAGTTGACGTAATATAAAAATCGCTGTTGGCATACTATAAACACTACAGTTGACGTAATATATACTGAACAAACTTTATGGACGTAATATAAACACCACTGTTGACGTAATATAGGTTTGGTAACGTACTATTGAGTATGGTGAATGTTCCAGGATTCGGTTGTACAGACATCTGCAACGTCAGAGTGTCATCGTCGGTCGCAACCATGGTGTGGACAGTGTCGCCGACGTTGGCTACAGACGCATCAACACCAATCAAATCTACGAAACAAAATCATCAAACATTAACCTTGCTTATGATACAGATTCCGAAGGTTAGATTTCAGTTAAGAAGTTAATATTCAAAATAAGTGAGTGTGGTTGGCCACTTAGAACAGAATTCCATCCACTCCAAAGCGTGCCGGCCTGGTGGCTGAGGTCGTTGACATGTTAGACGGAGATGAAAGCCACAAGCTCGAGTTTGAGGCTGAGTTCAACTATATGTTTTCAGTTTCAGTAATTCTGTAACTGTTGTACCAAATATCTACTCTAATCCCTGTACTACCGCTAAAGGCAACTTCACCGTGTCACAGCATCCATTGTATTTCAAGAAAATATTTGACAATGAGCTCGAGTATATGGAATATAACTTACTGGGGTTACAGTTAAGGTTCGGAGGGGTATTCTGTCTGATGTTGACAGTGAGCGTGCTCCTGATTGACTTGCCGTCGTGGGAGTCCGTACAGATTACATCCACAGTGAAAGAAGGGATGGTTGCAAACGATAATGGTTGCAGACCAGTGTAAAACACGAACGAATCTGGAAATATATACATAATTCTTATTTCATTCTTTAATCATGATATTGTTATGCGATACACATCAATCCCAGGGTGAAGTGAATAATGCTTTGGTTTACCGATACCTTTATAAAATAGCAACATTCCAACAGTATCAACAGCTTCAATCCCGGATGTGCCCATGTCCAGTAAACGCTTTCACCATTAGGCTACCCACCTACTCTGTCAGAATGAACCTCATTGAACTCAATTGGCAAAGGCGATTAGATAGACATTAAATAAAAAAAATGTAGTTACCTTGCCCTCCCGTCTTCTTCTCTACGACGAACGCAGTGTTGGCTGTGGCGGGAAGGACTCTGTCGGCCTCGCAACCGTAAGTGTCGGTCTCAGTCACTTCTATCTTGAAGACTTCTGTCTTCGTACTTGTGTCCTCACTCAGAAACGCGGAACCTGGCAAGTTGGTAATCACAGGGGGTACGTTCTGGAAACATGGAAAAGTAAGTTTGGTTTTTTTTCCGGGGGTGTTCACACATAGCGAAAACAATCGTGTTCTCGGTCTCAGTTTCCACAACTACGGGACAATTGGACAATTGTTTCACAGTTTCTGAGAATGACACAAACAAAAACTTGTGATTCGGGGGTTATGAGTGTGTGAGTTTAGTTTTACGCCGCACTCAGCTTTATTCCAGCCATGTGGCGGCGGTCTGTAAATAACCGAGTCTGGACCAGACAATCCAGTGATCAACAGCATGAGCATCGATCCGCGCAATTGGGAACCGATGACATGTGTCAACCAAGCCAGCGAGCCTGACCACCCGATCCCGTTAGTCGCTTCTCACGACAAGCATCGGTTACTGAAGATCAATATTCTAACCCGGACCTTCACGGGTCTCGATGGTTATGTAGTTGATACGAGTGACAGAGTTGTGATTTCAACGGAAGTTTTTACAGTGTTTCGGCGAATGTTTTCAGTCATATTTTGATGGCTTTTGTGATGTTTTGGTTCAAAATCCAATTTTCAAGGCTATGCCTTATGTCCGTCAGTTTGTATTGTTATGTGGAAGTGTTAATCATTGAGTAACAGCGTTCCAAGTGTATGACGTTGTACAGTAGTGGGCAGGGATGTGCTACTTTAAGACAGAGTTCGGGAAGGTACTCTACAATCCTATGATCCTTTCCACCATATTCTGAACCAGGGAGGTGAAGGCGGATCTGGTACATTTTCTAGGTATATAAGGGGAAGTAACTCTTGCCTCTCATCTCACCTTAAATCTCACCTTTAAACGCAATTGCTTTAAACAAGTAAGTGTGTGGAGATGATTCTTACACAGTCAATAATGCCGTGCTTGACTGTCGATTTTTCAATCACGGGGGATAAGTATTTCAAAGTTCCATCCCCAAAGGATCTTTTGAATCATATATATTCATATCTAATTATGGTACTTTAGAACTTATCGATAATTTTATTAATAGATAATACAGAAAAATAAAATGTAACATATTTGGAACATAGAATGGTATGTATCCAAAAAGCGGTTTGAAGTAGTGAAAAACTACTGTCATATTCAGAAGGTATGTTAACGTATATTCCTTGAACAGTTGAAATCGTAGTATATTTGTAAAGTTGAACTGGAGGCTAAGCTGTGCACCATCGCCTACAGCTGAAGGGTTCGGGTAACTCCTGCAGTAAACTGCAGAAGTATTGCTAGTGCGGTGGCCAAACTTTGGCTCCTGGCCCCGATTTCTCGAAAAAAACTTAAGTTTTTACTCAAATTTCAAACTGAGTTTGACAATTTGGAACAGCTGATTTTTTAACTGAACTGCATTTCTTTTTTTATAAAAAAGCCCAAACAACTGAAATAGCCTATCTACCCAACTCAAATTGTCAAAAATGCATTTTGCTGCTTTTTCTCAAATTTGAGTAAAAACTCTTACTCAAGTCAAAACTCACACTTAAGTTTGCTTCGAGAAATCGGGGCCTGGTGATCTAGAGACCATATTTAAAACGCTCTGTTCAATAATATTTAATTCTTGTTCTCAGACTAGTTATATCTGTATAATCTGTGAGGACTTATGTGCTGTACTGTTCTTCAAAGACAGCTTTTGAATATCTGAATACATAATATCCATCTACGTGAAACTTTCTGTCGTCACGATTTAGTGATGTGACGTTTAATTTTAACTCTCTCACTTATTTACTTACAAACTGCACAGTGACGGTAGTATCAGCGTTTCTGGGAGGGGTGCCACCGTCCGTGGCTCTCACTGTCAGGGTGTAGATGTCGTTACGCTGGGCCTCAGTCACGACTGTCTGTAAATACACTGACCCGTCAGGTTGCACGAGGAACCTTCCCCCGGAGTTGTCCGCCTGGAGGGAGTAGGTCAGCGCAGCGTTGACACCAGTGTCCTTGTCGGTTGCCGTCACCTGACCAATAGTGCCCACCGGAGTCTTCGGACTGATGAACAAGTTTGTATTGGTAATTGCGTACTCGGGGTCGTTGTCGTTGAAGTCGGCAACGTTGACGTTAACGGTTGTCGTCGCTGTGTCCCCTCCCTTGTCTGTGACGATGACCGTGACAGGTACTTGCGTTAGGCCGGCATCAAAGTCGATTTCTTTGATGTTTTGGAGTGCCCCCGTCCCAGAATTGATCGTGAAAAAGGAGTCGTATGTGCCGGTACCCATGGCGAAGGTATGGGTTTCGCCGGCGTCCTCGTCGGTCACGGTGAACGCTGGCTGGATGGCTGGCGTGACGGGGACCTGCAGTTTCACAGAAAGATCCAAATTTCAGTATTACTTAAGCAGAAGCATTGGGTAAATGGGAGCAATAATGGTTAAACGATATGTACAATTTAATTCCTTGACATGCTAAACAAAGGTCGCACAATGACAACCCCTTGCATGATAACAGAGTCACGTACGAGGACTCATTCAAAATTCAACGAGAAATGAAAACAATTGGTAAAATATTTTCCATATGGAATAGGGCATGCTGACTATTTTACTATATATCTTTGATTTTCGATGACTCATTTATATATTGAAGTTATAAACAATATTAGAATTATCGCCATTTCTAGTGGGCATACAGTTAATCAATCAACAGCATTTCCTGTGTAAAATGCCTCTTGCAGAAGAACCTAGGACGAAATTCGAGATTTCGTCTCCCGCGTCATCAGTATCTAGACCAACAGCTGTTGGTGCACTCACGGGGCCTTCCAGGATGTTCATGGTGTAGGTGGGGCTTGTGAAGGCTGGTGGGTCGTTCCGGTCGAGGACGTTCAGAGGAAATGAGAATGTCGAGCTGAGTACTCCATCATTCAAGACCAAGGTCATGGTCATGGAGCTAATTGTCTCAAAGTCCAGTTTTTTCCCTGCTGCTACAGATATGGTGCACGCTGAAACACGGTATGTGGGAAGCGGACATCAACTGTCTGCATTGATGTGCAGTAAAGATCATCTATTTTATGTACATTGGCGATCAATTGTCTATACTGATGCACATCGACACGGGCTACTTCCCTTACATCAACCTATCTCACTCATTCACCCACCCACCCAGACTTTCTCAAACAACGCAACATTTGTCCAGTTTCTCCAAGTGGCTGTCTAATTGTTGTAACTATTTTTCCACAGTTGTACATCTACTACAATAGTGTCGCAATGCTATGCCAAAAATAAACCACATCTCGACGGTCACAATTCTCCACTACAATCCGAATAAAGGTACGAGGGGCACTGCACCATATCCACAATGCACCTACTTGTTGGGTTCAAGTCAAATGTTGCTCTTTCAGTGACGGGATTGACGTCAAGCGTTATAGTGATGGTGCCGGGCTCGTCATGGGTGCAGGTGTACAGGGCGACGCCCGGAGCGACGTCTTCGGGAATCGTCAGCGTCGTCGGCAAGTTTGTTATAGTAGGCGCTGTGTTGAGATCTGTAGGCAACAATATGCATGTAAATGCATGCATGGCCGTGTGTATGCAATGCTAATGTTAGTCATCACCATCATGAAAACAAGTATATATGTACTTGTTTATTCACCATGTCTCCCTGTTGCAACAGTTTGGTAGATATGTACAGTAATCTGTGTATAACACGAACTCGCTTATACCAAACTAACGGGTGTAACGAAGTAGGTTTGGGTCACTTACTCTACATTTTAGTCGAAATATGTACAGCGAATTCCGGGTATAACGAACTATACTTAGTTGTCCCTTTGAGTTTCTACGTGGTTGACTGTACCTTACTCTTTGGCCAAGCTTAAGGTAATATAATGCTCTTCTACAGCTCCAGTATATTTTGGAGAGGAAGAGTAATCAACCACTCAACTCCCCGCAACCATCCCCACCCAACCCTCGCTTTAGCCAATACTTACTGATGCCAGTGAAAGATCATCACTACAATACTCTCTGATGATCAATGAGTGAATGAGTGAGTGAGTATGGTTTTACGCCGCTTTTAGCAATATTCCAGCCATATCACGGCGGGGGACACCAGAAATGGGCTTCACACATGGTACCCATGTGGGGAATCAAACGCGGGTCTTCGGCGTGACAGATGACCACGACCAATACTCTCTGATGACCAGTGACAGATGACCACCACCGATACTCACTGATGACCAATGACAGGTGACCACCACCCTGATGACCAGTGACAGATGACCACGACCGATACTCTCTGATGACCAGTGACAGATGACCACGACCGATACTCTCTGACCAGATGACCACCACCCTCACTGATGACCATGTGACAGATGACGAGTGACGACCGATACTCTCTGATGACCAGTGACAGATGACCACCACTGATATAACAGATCACTGATGACCAGTGACAGATGACCACCACTGATACTCATGACCAGTGACTCTGATGACCAGTGACAGATGACCACCACTGATACTCACTGATGACCAGTGACAGATGACCACCACTGATACTCTCTGATGACAGATGACCACCACTAATACTCTCTGATGACAGATGACCACCACTGATCACTCCCTGATGACCATTGACAGATGACCACCACTGATACTGATGACCAGTGACAGATGACCACCACTGATACTCTCTGATGACCAGTGACAGATGACCACCACTGATACTCACTGATGACCAGTGACAGATGACCACCACTGATACTCACTGATGACCAGTAACAGATGACCACCACTGATACTCTCTGATGACCTTGACAGATGACCACCACCGACACTCTCTGATGACCAGTAACAGATGACCACCACTGATACTCTCTGATGACCTTGACAGATGACCACCACCGATACTCTCTGATGACCATTGACAGATGACCACCACTGATACTCACTATTCAGGTTGAGGGTCACCTGTTGCTCCACCATTGTCTGACCGTCTGTGACTTTGATCTTGAAGTTGTACGGTGTTGTACTCAACGTGTCGAAATTTACTTTTGCCTTCACGTTACCAGTAGCTGGAAACAGAAACAAACTAGTTTCCCCAAACAGGACAAAGCAACACTCCAGTTTAAATGATGTTCATGTGAAGCATTTGTGTCCTTATCATCAATACTATGCTCGCTCCCATCATACTCCTTGTACTCATTTTCCCACACTTGCATGGTTTTTGCACAGTTTGTCAATACACGTTTATGTTACGATAATAAAAATATATGGAATCCTGTCATGATCATTGCCAACAAAACAAGCATATTTATAAAGAGGTGATAAAGCGCCGTACGTGGGTCTATTTCGAACGCTGGAGATGTTGGATCCAGGCTGAAGACGAGATCGTCCCCGTTCGGGTCGGTGACGAGTGATGGGAATAGTGTGTTGCCGGTTTTTATGGTCAGCGCGTCGACGGTCTTCGATACTAGACACAAAAAAACAGTGAGAGTTGGTCATACATTACGACACATCGCCATCTTTCATCTAAACACCTCCTTAGTTGTGGATATTGACAACCTGCACATCAGACAGGTCGGTGTTTATAGCTGGCATGATTGTGTAAAAAAAATTATGTCGATCAGCTGTCTTGGACATTTTGGTAGTGTTGAGAAATCTTAAGTAGTAAAGATTCAGTAAACTGTAATTGAATACTGGAAGCGGCATTTAACAACATTATGCTGGCATGTCCGTCTGGTTTCATCGTCTGGTTTGAGAAATTCGTTTTGTTCAGCTTGTTATTTAGTTTTGTTTTACGCCGCACCCAGCATTATTCCAGCTCTGTGTCAGTAGTCTATCATACCTATCCCTTTTGAATCATGGCGCCTAGAATCGACGCAAACCAGTGGTTGAAAGAATGAGCACTGCCCCGTACATCGGGGTACATCGCGGTACATCGGGGTACTATGGCGTACAGTCACTGCCTGACTTGATCCCAATTCCTCCCCCACTACGACAAGCATGAATGCGTTGCTTGCCGATTCTAACTCGCTTCGTCGGCGGTGGGGTAGCCAAGTGGTTGAAGCGTTCGCTCGTCACGCCGAAGAACCGGGTTCGATTCCCTACATGGGTACAAAGTGTGAAGACCATTTCTATTGTTAACCGCCGTGGTATTGCTGAAACATTGCTAAAAGCGGCGTAAAATCTAAACTCACTCACTCACTCTAACCCGCTTCACTGAAAGGTAGGAATAGAGACAGTTGGTTCATACTTGCAGCACCCTCCGTGAACACCGGCGGAGAGTCGGGGATGACAGCAATTTGGACGTAGCTGTGGTCGATGTTGTTGCTGCTGTCGAGACATGAAAACTCCACCCTGTAGGACGGTACAGTTGGAGGCCCATTGGCAGACAAGTAGTACACACAGAAGTCTGGAAGTGTGAGCACTACCATGAACTAACTATTGCAATCATTTTCACGTATTTCTTTATCTCGTGATGCTGAAAGGATTGCCGTTAAGAACCAAGACTGCAATGGTCGTATATCATCTCATCAACTTCTGCCAGGCGTTAATTTACTGTATCATGAACCTGGTGTGTATGGAATCCTACTAGGGACATTGTCGCGTTGTAGCATTGTAGCACTTGGGTTAATCATGACATTGTTTGCTTGTGTTTATAAGGGCTACAATGTCCCTTCTGGAATTCCATAGTTTTACCTTTTATGCAAAACGGAAGCTGTTTCGATAGATAACCATGACTTGTTATTTTCTGTGGTTGGTTATGATGTTTATAAATCATTTGTATAAATCATTTACTTAAACTAATATTAGATTTAATTTTCTTGTCCTTCACATGTCGAAGAGAGAATAAGGGTGTAGCAATTGGATTGGGATGGGTATCGTTCAGGAATATCAGACTGTATCACGTTTCTGTCATGTCCCTGACCTTTACCATTTTGGTGGAACCCACGAGAACGGTGCTGGTTTGGTTTAAAATCATGTAGAAACCGAGCAACTCACCAGGGTCCCCGGCTCTCTTCTGGACGGCAAACATGGCGAGGGTTGTGATATTCTGGGAGCACGTGTGGGGGTCAGGGGTGACAGTTAGCGGGTAGACACACAGGTCTGTCGGCTGAAGCTGGTTCAAGGTCGCCGAGAGGGTTGGATTTTGAATCTGTACCTGGACAAAGCAAATTTTTCAATATACCATTATCAATTATTTGTAGCAGCATAGTACTGTAATTTTTTCATTCTAATTCTATGGAGGCGGTGGGGTAGCCTAGTGGTCAAAGCGTTCGCTCGTCATGCCGAAGGCCCGGGTTCGATTCCCCACATGGGTACAATGTGTGAAGCCCATTTCTGGTGTCCCCCGATGTGATATTGCTGGAATATTGCTAAAAGCGGCGTAACACCATACATACTCACTCACTCACTATGACTATGACATGCACAGCTTTCATGTGCGTCTTCCTAGGTTCAGGTTGCGGAAGAATAGCCTTGTGGTCTGCACCTTCGCTCCACAAACAGAAAAAGGCCAGGTTCGATTTCATACGTTTGAACTGAATTCAAAATTCACATTTGACCTTCCTTGGGGTCTTTTGTTGGAATACTGCTGAACACGTTCACTCTCTGTCGCACAGTCACACTCAGGCGAGAATTCAGTTGTAACCAAGTTGTAACTGTGATATTGAGTATTAATGGTGTGTTAAATGAAGAGTAATATGTCAGTTTTACTGTTGGAAGAGGTGACTTGGCAGACGTTGGAATACCCTGACAGAGTCGGATCGTGTAACGAGACATTTGTTTCATCTCTGTACGAGGCGGGGCGGTAGCCTAGTGTTCCATTCCCCATATCGGTATAATATGTGAAACTCATTTCTAGTGTCCACCGCCGTGATATTACTGGAATATTGCTAAAAGCGGCCTAAAACTTCACTCACTAACTCACTCACCCATCTCTATACTAGACTGACTGACTGAGTTTGGTTTTACGCCGCTTTTAGCAATATTCCAGCAACATCACGGCGGGGGACACCAGAAATGGGCTTCACACATTGTACCCATGTGGGGATTCGAACCCGGGTCTTCGGCGTGACGAGCCAACGCTTTAACCACTAGGCTACCCCACCGCCCCTCTATACTAGAGAACGCCGGATACACTTCAGGGTTACGGATTTGCTGTCCCCGGTGAAAATATATATGAAATTAGTGAATCAGAGAGCTGTGAGCAAAAGACAAAGAGGAGGAGATTTTGGAGTAATACATTAACAGAACCTTATGGGAATAGGTTAACGGTTGATAGCGTGCTTCCAACTTACCTGGCCAAGACCGACACCGGCCATTAAACACAGGTACAGTGTCACATACAGATCCATGCTGGTCTCGTCAAGTTCTTCCCAAATAATCCTCAATCCAAATGTCTACATGTTTATCAGTAAGAATAATTCTTCAACGTAGTAAGATCAGTCACATTTCAGTGTCTGGCGAAACGTTCAAGTCGTCGGTGGTACAGTTCGATCACAGTGTTTATGTAAACAGGGAAAGGGCATGTTCAAGTTGAACGATCAATGATAATGGTACGAAGTGTCTCGTTCAGATTATTGACGTGTATATTTGAGGAGATGTGCTCTTATTATTGGTTTTCTATAGCAGTGAATGTATTGCTAACTGACCCAGCCTAACACCACAATCCAGCAACAAACACCCTTTGAATGAAAGCCCCGCACAACTAAGAAAGCAATAGAAATGTTTCTCCTGGTAGAGGTAAAGCCGTTAAAACACGCGTTACCTTCCTAGGATATCAAAGGTGTGAATCCACGTTTGTTGTTGATTGTGTGTATGCCTTACACCGTATATTCTATAGCCATGTCATATATCTCTTTATCAACCGGGTCAAAGTACGTAAGCGTTAAAGTAATACTGATTTAATGACGATTGCTATCGAAATAGTAATACAGTAATACATGATCGTTTATTGATCAGAATGAATCTTCGTATATTGCGTCTATTTGTCAAATAATGAAAATACAAAATAAATATTTGATGAATAGATAAATGTACTTGTAACATTCTGTTACGCTGACACGTTTACCTATAGAAGGTGAAAGAGAACTGTTAAACCATAATATATCAGGTGCTAGTGACATATAACGGACTTCAAAGCATGGTTATTCATATATAACCTCTCCAGCCGTAGCCGCGACAGACATTATCATTTAATGAAACGCAAGCATACACATTCCGTTAATTGATACGTCAATTCAATGCAAGTATTGCATAGGTTATAGTTGAAAACAGCCTACTTTGCGTACCTATACATGTATACCTATACGTATATGTATAGGTATAGGTATATGAATGCAATTGGGATCCATGTTAACGTGTTGGCTCGTCACGCCGAAGACCCGGGTTCGAATCCCTACATGGGTACAATGTGTGAAACCCATTTCTGGTGTTCCCCGCCGTGATGTTGCTGGAATATTGCTAAAAGCGGCGTAAAACCAAACTCAGTCAGTCAGTCCATGTTAACGTATATGTTTACCGCATTAATCTGAAAGACGAAACCACTATGAGTCGAATATGATACATATCACGAATATTCGGTCTACACTAACGAATACAATATCATGTCAGCAGCTGGAGTGTAATTATTTATATTCACTGAAACAATAACAAAATATATTCTTTGACCTGTTTTGACCTGTTGACAGTGTTAATTTATCGCGACAATGACAAGTGACTACATTACTGCCAATACTGACTACAAATTATACATGTGATATATTTTATCTGGCATGAGTGAGTGAGTTTAGTTTTACGCCGCTTTTAGCAATATTCCAGCAATATCACGGTGGGGGACACCAGAAATGGGCTTCACACATTGCTCCCATGTGGGGAATCGAACCAGGGTCTTCGGCGTGTTGAGCGAACGCTTTAACCACTAAGCTACCCAACTGCCCCTATCTGGCATGACGTTATGTGTGTAGGGTTAACCGAGGCGGGGGACATCAATGTGGAACAGGGGTCTATATGTCGTAGATATACTTCCTGGATCTAAATAATTAAATCAGAGGAAAAGCACAAGAAATTATAAGAAACCATTGTTTGTAAGATTCCGATTCCGATTCGGATGCTAATAACATAGATCTTTTACGGCTGTGAGAATGTTTGTGGGTTTTTTTCTTCCCTTAAGATGTATAAGCACTATCAAAAGTGCTCGCGAAAGCAAGCGAATGTATAAACATGCAGGGGTGTGCTAGCCAAGGTGTGAACGTGGTCGCTGCCGAAGCAAACGTTTGATGTACAAGGGTCCATTACTCGTGTACCCCTCGGTTCTACTGCGCCAAACTTGTTAACAGAGACACATGAAATGATGGGTACAATGTGTGAAGCCCATTGATATTGCTAGAACATTGCTAAAAGCGGCGTAAAACTAAACTCACTCACTCACTCACTCACATGTAATGACGCTCAAACAGTGAACAGAACGTTCAGCAAGACCTTTTACGCACGCACCGGCACGAACCGTCTGAATAACAAGGGAGATAACTTTGCCAACACGCATTCACCACAGCGTTCGTCTGTCAACACACTGACATCAAACCCGATTCCAGGTTAAAGGTCATTTGTAGCCTGTCTCGCAGTCCCTGAACCACATTATTTTCCCTACTGCCAAGCCCTCTCTGCAGTTCTAAAGCCCTAAATAAAGCCCTAAATATGAATCGGATGTTAGGTATTGTGAGGTGGTGCGTGAAATAGTAAGACTGAAGTTAGACAGTGGAGGTGCGAGGCAAGATCGGTATGAATCGGATGTTAGGTAATGTGAGGTGGTGTGTGAAATGGTAAGACTGACGTTAGACAGTGGAGGTGCGAGGCAAGCTTGGTATTACTTTGGATTTTCGGTATTGTGTGGTGGTTCATGAAACGCAAACGTGACCATGTTGGCTTGTGCGATGTGTTTATCGCGATAGTGACAAGATGCTTCGTGGAGTTGTCAGGGAGGTGGACTTTGACAGCGGCTTAGGGTATCAGATGATTGTGATGAGAAAGGTTGATTGATGGTTTGATATTGTATTAAGAATTTTGCTAAGGAAACTGAATGTTGCATGTATTTCCAGCATGCAAATCAGTGCACACTAAAGTCTTATCTCGTCCCCTTTGTGTAAACTGGGGACATGAGGACACGTCCCCACATCACACGTGGCAACCTTGTACAGCTAACCAACAATATCAGGACTAAAACCGTGGCATGTAGTTGAGCTACAGCGGAGTTTAGGTGGGCTGTACAGCTGATCTAATTATGTTGCAATACTTGGAGGGGAGAGTTTGATCAGTGTGTACGTTATATCACGGCACGTCAACACGTAGGCCATCTACAGCTGGGTTTAGGTGGGCTGTACAGCTGGTCTGAGGTTACAAACTATGTTGCAATACTTGGAGGGGGAGTTTGATCTGTTTGTGCGATATATCACCACACGTCAACATGTAGGTCAGCTACAGCGAAGTTTGGTTGGGCTGTATTACCGGTGTAAGGTGACAGCTGACGTTGCAATACTTGGATGGGAGTGTTTGATCAGTATTCAGTATGTACGGACAATGAATGTATGAACAAAGATCACGACCAGTGATGATCTAGAACATCATTTCAATACAAAGAGACATTGTCTCCCTAGCGAACACATAGGCCTCCTTCAAGTAACCCACAGGTAGGCCCTTATTTTGTTAGGTACGTTGGCACATGATTGTGTGTATTCGAGTAGGTCCCTACATATGGGGCCCATCAGGATTTCATAATATACATATACTTTCCCCGACCAATATTTCGATAAACACATGGATCAAGTAATTAATTCTTGGGATTAATTTAATTTTGAGAATTTTAATATTGGAATCATGGAATCATTATATCAAGTTTTATGTAGCTAATTTGGTAATTATCATCCTTTTCGTATCATTACGTACAAATAATCACACCACATTTCTAATCAATTATATGTAAACGTACATTTGGCCATTGAACTCGGATATCATCGTGCCGATCTAAAAACAACACCATTTCAAGTTAATGATTTTCTTTCAAGCCAACCCTCACCATGGCCTATAAACAAGCGTTCAAGAAAAGGGTCTATGACAAGTTACGTGAACAACTTTGGAAAGCTTTAACAAAGAAAAACGACTGTGACGTCACAATCAAGATAGACGATGATATGTTTCAATGCCACAAGGTCGTCCTGGCAATGACGTCACCTTACTTTGATGCCATGTTTACTTCGGGCTTCGAGGAAACCGACAACAAGGTGATAGAAGTACAAAGCATCAGTCCGGATACCTTCAGGAATGTGCTGGAGCACATTTACCGCAGAAACGCAGCCGTGAATACTTCCAATGTGCTTGATGTGTTGCACGCAAGTTCAATGTTCCTTTTGGAAAGCCTTATAGAACGTTGTGAAGAGTTTCTTACAGATAAGTATAGGATGAGTCAATCGTGGGTGAAACAATGGCGAGCTGCACGTAAGTATAAGCTGAAGAAATTGCTCGAAATGACAAACAGTTTCATTTATACAAATTTCAAGAAAATATCCGAAACGGCCCTGTTTACAAGCCTGACTGAGGACGAACTCTGTGAGATTGTTGCCAACGATGAGCTGAGAGTGACAAATGAAGCAGATGTTTTGAAGGCTGTTCTCCTGTGGGCAATAAACCAAGAAAGTTCCTCAGAAACACATCTACCACGCTTGTTGGCTCATGTCTCGATTAACGAGATTTCAAATGACACCTTCAAATCTAAAATAGCCCCTCTACTCGAAACTCTAGGACAGAATACGCGAGATATTGTCGAGGAGGCCAAGAAAGAGCAGAATGCCTCAGGAAAACAGATTGTGAGACACAGCGACAAACCTACAAATGTCCTGCTTGGTGATGACGAAATCCATGGGAGAAAAGTACTGAAGATGTACTCTTTGGATGACCGCAAGATGTACGAAGTTCCAGCACTACCTGGTATGCACAGTGTGGCTGGAACACCAAGAGGCTTCGCCTTCAATGGTGATCTAATGCTCAGCAGTCTTAGCAGTGTCTATAGGTTGAATGTACAGACATGGTGCTGGGAGGATATGGACATGCCGCCAATGCATGTCATCCAGATACTCACTGTACAACATAAACTATACGTGTTTGGATTATGCGAGGATGGTATCCAGCTACTGAGGTATGAAGGTGATGAGGATGGGGAGCCTGGCTGGAAGATGGTTGGGGTCACTGGAGGAGAGATGAGAAACTGTTCGGCAGCTGTTTTGGGGGACAAGGTCTACTTAATTGGCGAAGATCTCACCGATTGTTTCCCATCTCAATGTATGGAGAAGGTCTTTATTCTGAATGAATTTGGAATTGATGTAGCGTCATGTCTGGGACAGTTTCAGCCATCTCAAGGAAGATCTTCTGTATCCATAGCCTCCAAGGACGACAAGATGTATTATCTGACGTCAGACTTGGAATTCGGAGTGATAAACGATAACAATTCCCCACAGGCTATCACACGTTTTCCTCAGCCTGAAGATCCCAGTGGCTGCACTCTACAAGTAAAGGGAAAAGAGTTGATGGTTCTGAAGTATTTTGCATCTAAAATACAAATTTACTCTTTGGACTTGGAGGAGATGACTCTCCATCCACATGAGGAAGTTCCTGTTGTGCTGCGTGATGGTCAATTTGATGTCATCAAAACCTTGGTTATCGACAAGTGTTCTGAAGTTGACAAAGTGGTACAAAGGTCTAAAAAGATATCCAGACACCCTTATGCAGGTATGCTCAAACATTCTTTAGTTTGCTCAACGATGTACATATTGCCAAAGATATTGATGTGAGACGCTCGAAACTTTCAATATCATGTCTTTACAAGAAATATCGTCCCAATATACTCAGGAAATTATCATTGTTTCAGTTTTTAATCTGTACTATATTTCTTAATTACTACCTGGTCTTATAACACTTCTGTAACCAGTAAAATTTCGGTGTGCAATCATGAATCAATAACGAGCTGTGTGGACATTTGTTTCTACATCGCGAATTGTGGTATCCGATATTCATGGAATGTTGCTGAAAATATTTCTGTAATATGTACAGATGTTTCGATACACAGCAGTAGTTCTACTGAATATATTTGTACTTCATGAACTGTACTTAAAAATGACCAAATGTTTTCTATTTCAGTCCTGTAACCGATAACAAACCATTGTACAATGAGCAAGTTTCAATATAGATTTATTGGTATTTCAGACTTGGCTCTGGACCAAGGATCACACTCCGATCTGACTGTGACAGTTGGCGATGCATCTTTCCCTTGTCACAAGATGGTTGTCAAGTTCATGTCACCGTATATCAAAGAGCGATTGTCAGATGGAGATGTTGAAATGGTGGTGGAGGATGTGAATGTAGATGCCTTCAGAGATGTCCTCAACTTCATGTACACCGGTGTCCTACCGCAGCTTCGTGAAGACAACATTGTTGCCGCCCTTCAAGCAGCAACAGCACTGCAAATGGCGGATCTCCAGACTGATATTGAAAAGAAAATCAGATGGGGTGACCTCATTACTGAACGAAATTATTTGTCTTTGCAAGCTCTGGCCATCAAGCATAAATTTTCGACCATCGAAAGTCCAGTAAACCACTTTATCCTACGTCATTTTGAGTGCATATGGGAGAAGGGAGAACTTCATGCCATGAGCTTCAGCCAGCTACTTCACGTTGCCCTTCACAGAGATCTTCTGGTTTCAAATGAGTTTGTGCTGCTGAAAGCTCTCGTTGACTGGATTCTAGCTCAGAATCAGCTCTCTTGGGACGAGACGAAACAGCTGATCTCTGCCCCCAGGATGCCATTGATTACGGAGGGGAACATCCAGGAGATTGGGTGCCTGGATCAGGTGGCAGCCAATCAGCGTCTCAATTCTCTACTGCTGGAGACATGGCAGCGTGATCATACAAAGGTCCTGAGCATGAGAAACAGAGACCACCCTCCGAGTTTCAATTCTCACATGCACTATCTGTAGCGAGATAATGATACTATCAGTATTATTACGGATTGTCTTACTCAATAGAACGACTGCAGCTTATCGGCATGCAATGGCCATACAAAAATCAAGAGATTCCATGTAGTTCAAAAGGGAATCATATTCGAAACTGGTTGAAACAAGTTAAAAGAATTGTTTTCTAAGAATGTTTACACATGCTAATGATATAGTGAGTGAATGAGTTTTGTTTTACGCCGCTTTTAGCCATATTCCCGCAATATCACGGAGGGGGACAATACAAATGGGCTTCACACAGTGTACCCATGTGGGGAATCGAACCCGGATCTTCGGCGTGACGAGCGAATGCTTTAACTACTAGTCTACCCCGCTTATGATATACTAGTAACATGGCTGTGTTAGTAGCTGACATTGCATTCTATTATGGAAATGGTTTATCTCCTCAATATGATGTATCACGCCAACACCGGAGAGGCTGCCACCGACGTTCTTCTGTGTATGAACTGCACAGTTTGAGGTTCAAACTCAGTGCCAAGGGCCGTGTTTAAGAAATAACCAGGAAATTGCCAGAAAATCTGCAGTCTGAATTCATCACCAGCATTGTTTATAGTCACTTGTATACTTTCAAACCAAATCCAAGTTGGATATTACGACACCCTGGGTTAACTCTGAGAAAAATGTGTGCTCCATATAACGAAACTACAAAGGGTGTGATGTAACTGTATCACATTTTGAGCACATACCTTCATCGCATCGCTCAGAATTTTTTGTTTGCCTGCTGTTTTTGTTGTTTTGGCTTTTTGGTTGTTGTTTTTTTGGTTTTTTTGTTGTTGTTGTTTTCTGTTGTTTTTGGCGTGTTGTACACAAACAAAACTGGTTGTACAAGCCGAATGGAATGATACACAAATATTTCGAGATACCAAGAGTGTATGGAAATATTTACTTTTACTTTGTTGGGTTTGTTGGAATGTCCTGAAGGTCCAGACTCAAGTTCATGTATGTTCTTGAAAAATTGTTACAATAATCCTTATATGTACTGACGTGTATGTTGTATTTATAAAAACAACAGCAATTTACAAACATACATCAAATAAATGAGTTCAACGATCATATTTGTCTATAATATTTAATCAAAAGTACATACTATACTACCAATATTATTAATATGACTAATAATAGCGGTTGAATACAATAACAATATGAAAGTGATATACTATGAAGAGAGACCTGTAGTCATACAGACAGACACACGATTATTACGTCACAGAACATGAATATTGTCAGTGACGTCACTTCCTGTTGCTAGATATGGTCTATTATAGTCGTAATGTGGTTCCCTCAATATTTTGTCAGATTTTCACTGCTTTCTTTCTCGGCGAAATGTGAAACATCTGGGAATATAGGATGTATTCCCATCCTGTGTCAATGGGTTAGTAACGTAGGCTTTCGGCGCTTTGTGGGAGGAAATGATCAAGGCCGTAGAAATCCATCACGTTCTTGAAAATCTAGAATACTGGTATTTGTATGAGGCCTCGCGGTTAGATGACTCACATCTGTACAGCAAAAAACAACCCGAAACCACCTTTCAAGCAGCTAATGATACAGATGTCAGACAAGCGAATGCAGGTACAAAAAAATCATTATTTACCTAATATATCTGGTATTCATAACCTAACAATTATGGTTTATCCGATAATGTACTTATTATTATTTAACTTTGTTTTAATGTAGCTTGGATTACTAATTATTTAGCATTATTGTGCACGGTCATTACAGGAGGACTCTATTATAATTCCATATATATTCCGAAAGTATTTCATTGAAACACACAAGAGTAAAAATATCTCTATATTTCCCACACAAACATATATTGTCGCGACCAGTATTTGGTGTGAATATGTGTGTTACGATTAATCATGTTGACTTATTAGTATAGGTATACGAGTTCGCTGAGAGAAGATAACTTGATCGCTTACAATGACGCCCACGTACAATGGTCACTATCATACAGATGAACTCAATCGACGTATTTGGGGCAAATCGTGGCCAGAAATGTAGGTCAGTTTCATCTGTGCCTTGTGAAACTATCACTACTGCTATGAGGTGACAGTGTATTTCGCAACAGGGAGGTTTAACCTAGTTGTGATCTGTACCTGTCTGAGCAGAGCATCAGCTCACTGGGCAAGGACGGTCCACACAGGAACAGGTCGCAGATATATAACAACCTGACCTTAAGCATAGGTAAGCAACTTTCTTGCAAAATCTGACGCTTCAATGGTAGTGTTGTATCACGATTGATAGGCCAGGGGTATTTGGATTCACACGTACACATATTGATGGTCGTATCCTGTTATCGGCATGGCGATTGCATTGACCACAAACTCACTCCACCATGTAAGATACGAGCGGATATATGCCCAAGCTATTGTATTTGTTCATACCTATCCAACAGTTCAATTTCATTGTATCAAAATACACTCCAAATACGCGGATTAATATCCAAATCGATTTTACTTTCAAAAAACCTTTGTTATGTTGATGTTCCACCAAAACACAAAAAGAATATTCAGTATACCCATGCTAATCCACTAACATTATTGCATTATCTAGCCTTTAATTAGTTTCATTTAGCTAAACTGAAAATAGATCGTTTTCTCATTTCATTATTATTTCTATATTATATTTCCCATGCAAATAATCACAGTATATATCTACACATTACTACGCAATGTACAAACATACATTTGACCTGTTGATTGGACCAACCGTTCCATAGACACAACTTCAAGTTAATGATTTTCTTTCAAGCCAACCCTCACCATGGCCTATAAACAAGCTTTCAAGAAAAGGGTCTATGACAAGTTACGTGAACAACTTTGGGAAGCTTTAACAAAGAACAACGACTGTGACGTCACAATCAAGATAGACGATGATATGTTCCAATGCCACAAGGTCGTCCTGGCAATGATGTCACCTTACTTTGATGCCATGTTTACTTCGGGCTTCAAGGAAACCGACAACAAGGTGATAGAAGTACAAAGCATCAGTCCGGATACCTTCAGAAATGTGCTGGAGCACATTTACCGCAGAAACGCAGCCGTGAATACTTCCAATGTGCTTGATGTGTTGCACGCAAGTTCAATGTTCCTTTTGGACAGCCTTATTGAACGTTGTGAAACGTTCCTCATAAACGAGGGTGACGTGAGCAAATTGTGGTTGAAACAATGGCGAGTTGCACGAACATATGTCCTGGAAATACTGTGCGAACTGACAAACAGTTTCATTTGTAAAAACTTCAAGAAAATATCCTACACAGACCTGTTTGCAAGCCTGACTGAGGACGAGCTCTGTGAGATTTTGCCAGTGATGAGCTGAGAGTGACAAATGAAGCAGATGTTTTGAAGGCTGTTCTCCTGTGGACAATAAACCAAGAAAGTTCCTCAGAAACACATCTACCACGCTTGTTGGCTCATGTCTCGATTAACCAGGTTTCAAATGACACCTTCAAATCTAAAATAGCCCCTCTACTCGAAACTCTAGGACAGAATACGCGAGATATTGTCGAGGAGGCCAAGAAAGAGCAGAATGCCTCAGGAAAACAGATTGTGAGACACAACGACAAACCTACAAATGTCCTATTTGGTGATGACGAAGTCCATGGGAGAAAAGTACTGAAGATGTACTCTTTGGATGACCGCAAGATGTACGAAGTTCCAGCACTACCTGGTATGCACAGTGTGGCTGGAACACCAAGAGGCTTCGCCTTCAATGGTGATCTAATGCTCAGCAGTCTTAGCAGTGTCTATAGGTTGAATGTACAGACATGGTGCTGGGAGGATATGGACATGCCGCCAATGCATGTCATCCAGATACTCACTGTACAACATAAACTGTATGTGTTTGGATTATGCGAGGATGGCATCCAGCTACTGAGGTATGAAGAAGATGAGGATGGGGAGCCTGGCTGGAAGATGGTTGGTGTCATTGGAGGAGAGATGAGAAACTGTTCGGCAGCTGTTTTGGGGACAAGGTCTACTTAATTGGAGAAGATGTCAGCAATTATTCACTTACAAAGAAGGTCTTTATTCTGAATGAATTTGGAATTGATGCAGCGTCATGTCTGGGACAATTTCAGCCATCTCAAGGATTATTTTCTGCATCCATAGCTTCCAAGGACGACAAGATGTATTACCTGACGTCAGACTTGGAATTCGGAGTGATAAACGATAACAATTCCCCACAGGCTATCACACACTTTCCTCAGCTTGAAGATGTCACTGGCTACTCTCTCGAACAAAAGGGAAACGAGTTGATGGTTCTGATGAAGTTTAAATCCAAAACAAAGATTTTAGCTTTGGACTTGGATGAAATGACTCTTCATATACTCCAGGAGGTTCCTGCTAGGTTGTTGCATTGTCAATTTGGCAAAGTCAAAACATCTATCATCGACGAATGGTCTTCAGTTACCCAAACGGTTTCAATATCAACAACGGTGTAACGCGTGCATCTGGTGACGCATATTCTGGTAGGGTTATGCTTCAGGTCATATGTTTGAAAATGTTGTATAAGTCCAATACACAATCACGTAGACTCCATACCTGAAGAGCCTTCCTTACACATATGGTATTTTTAATGAATATGATCGCTTCGAGCTTTCCTCCCACAGAAACTGCCACGCAGTGATTCTTAGTCCCCAATTTGTCTGTTCACTAGGTACACAAGATATATTTATGGACCAATACTTTCAGTTTTTTGTTGTGTCCTGAAAATAATAAGTCGCTGGAAATGATGGAAATTGTGATAAAAAATGTTTCATAAACAATTAATTTATTTGTTTCAGATATGGAAACATCACACCAAACACATTTCATGGCAGGTCTAAAGAGGGCACTAGACGAAGGATCACACTCCGATCTGACCGTGACAGTTGGTGATGCATCTTTCCCTTGTCACAGGATCATTGTCAAGTCCATGTCACCGTATATCAAAGAGCGGTTGTCAGCTGGAGATGTTGAAATGGCGTTGGAGGATGTAGATGTCGATGCCTTCAAAGACACCCTCAACTTCATGTACACCGGTGTCCTACCGCAGCTTCGTGAAGACAACATAGCTGCCCTCCTTAATACTGCAAAATTACTACAAATGGATGATCTTCAGCTTGCAATTGAAGAGGAGTTCGGCCATAGAGACATCATAGGTGCACACAACTATTTGTCATTGCAAGCTTTGGCCATCAAACATAATTCTTCGTTCATCCAAAATGAAGTATACAAGTTTATCCTTTTTCATTTTGAGTACATATGGAAGAAGGGTGAACTTAATGCAATGAGCTTCAACCAGCTACATCATTTCGCCCTTCGCAATGATCTTATTCTTTCAAGTGAGTTTGTGCTGCTGAAAGCTCTCGTTGACTGGATTCTAGCTCAGAATCAGCTGTCTTGGGACGAGACGAAGCTGTTGATTTCTGTCCCTGTGATGCCATTGATAACGGAGGAGAACATCCATGAAATTAGGTGCATGGATCAGATGGAAGCCAATCAGCGTCTCAGCTCTCTACTGCTGGACACATGGGAACGTGACCACACGACGGACCCTGACGGGGCGACCGAAGCGCCAATCCCAACGTACAAGGACTATCTGTAATAACCCGGTGAAGTTTTACATCGGTCTAAACAATATTACGGCGGAGCTAGGCAGCCACTGAACAATAGTGTAGCACGTGATCTTGAGTTAGCAGTGAGTCCACGTAACAACAGATCGGTGAAATGGACACATTTGAACTGGATCAGCAAAATTGAAAAAAAGTGTTTGTTTGTATCCTACATTCTATAACGTAAGTAGACATTAAATAGAAGTACATTATATACCAAAATAGCTTATCATTACGTATAATATTCAACTTTGCAACGTTATGTTGTTTCAGAAACACAGGGAATCGACACACGGGGAATCGAACTCGTGTATTCGTTGAGACCATCGAACGCTTCCACCTCTTGACTTACCGCCCACGCTAGTCACTGGCATCTCGTGGCTGCTGGGTTCCAACCTAGTGTGATAACGGGTTGTCCAACAAGAATTGGTCTTCAGTAACCCATGCTTAGAGGCGGCTAACTGGATCGGGTGGTCAGGCTCGCTGACTTGGTTGACACATGTCATCGGTTCCCAATTGCGTAGATCTGTGCCCATGCTGTTGATCACTGGGTTGTCTGGTCCAGACTCGATTATTTACAAACCGCCGCCATATAGCTGGGATATTAACAAACCAACCAACAAGAGTTCATCTATTACATATAGATATATTACAGACAATTGTCAACACTTCAAGCTTTTGCAACCCTCTCCGGTCGCATTGGGAGTGAGTGAGTGAGTTGGGTTTAATGCAGCTTTTAGCAATATTCCAGTAATATCACGGCGGGGGACACCATAAATGGGCTTCACACATTGTACCCATGTGGGGAATAGAACCCGGGTCTTCAGCGCGACGAGCGAACGCCTTAACAACTAGGCTACTTCACCGCCCACTGTTCGCATTGGAGTTATATATATATTTCCACACAGTGTTAATTCATTCTAACTCTGTTCGACACAATAATATATTGTTTTCCCATACGTTTTTTCCATGTTTGGGTAATATACTCTCCCCAAAAAGAAACGCATCATGAAAATAGCAATTTCATGTAGCAATGAATTAAAACGTGATTCATTTTACAAAAGGTTTTGCTCTGTTTATGAGTCCTATGGTGTTTATGTTTTGAAACATCACAACAAAACGCACCATCCGTAAATACCTGTATTTAACAGCATGATTTTCAATTTCGGCGTGTAGTGTCACAGAATACACAATTTACATGCAATGCACGTGAAAGTTGGGGATCAGATAGTCTCAATGATGGGTATAAAAGGTTGATCGCTGTCTGTCGATTATTCACTGCATTTGGAATATTGTTGACGAACGCAAAATGCCACGTCTAAGTGAAGCCAACCGTCATATCGCCATTGGTTTGCTTGAAGCTGGCCAGTCTCAACGTGCAGTTGCCCGACGCATGAATGTTCACTAAAGCACCATTTCACGGCTCTGGGAGAGATATCGCCGGCAGAATGCGGTAGCAGATGCCCCTCGTAGTGGGCGACCTCTAGCGACCAGTGCGGCGCAGGATCGCTACATCCGGGTACATCACCTGCGTCATCGAACAGCTACGGCGACCCGTACCGATCGACAAATACCCGGATTGAGGAGGCTTTCTGCACAGACCGTCAGGAACAGGTTGAGAGAGGCTGGTTTACGTGCCAGAAGACCTTATTTTGGCCCTGTGCTTCGACAACAACATCGTCGACATCGAGTTCAATGGTGCACCAACGTTCAGGCCTGGAACCTACCGAATTGGCGTAGAATCTGGTTCAGTGATAATACGATTTCTATTGGAACGACGCTATGGAAGAATGCAGGTGTACAGACGTTGACGTGAACGTTTCGCCGACGCTTGCGATCCCCAGATGGACAGATTCGGCCGGGGAAGTGTTATGAGAGGTGGGGGCGATCACCTGCCGTAGGAGAAGTGATTTGGTGATGATCCAGGGCATCCTGACACCTCAACGGTACTCTGACGAAATCCTACGCCCACACCTCCTTCCAATCATTGATCGCCAGAGGGAGTTGTTTCAACAAGACAATGCCAGGCCCCACACAGCACGTCACACTAGAGACTTCCTCCAGAACAACAACATCAATGTGCTTCCCTGGCCCTCAAGATCACCGGACTTAAACCCGATCGAACATCTGTGGGATGCCCTGGACAGACGGGTGCGACGCCGTAACCCTCGGCCCCAGACACTTCAGCAACTCGCGCAGGCACTGCAGGCAGAGTGGGCTGCGATTGGGCAACACGAGATTCTTAGACTTATTCGTCGAAGGCCGAGGCGATGCCGTGCAGTTCTGGATGCTCACGGTGGTCACATGAGGTATTGACTTCAGCGCCACCACACGTCTCCATGTGACACTCAAACTGACTTTCCTCGAGTTGGTGCCAAAGACGGATAAGTCTGCATTCCCAGTGTGCATTTTCGCTATATTTCATTGACTCATAAAGCCTACAAGATGTTTCAAAATAAACATAAAAATACAGTTGAAATTCATATATGCGTTTCTTTTTTCGGAGAGTATAGATATATACAGATTATTTCGGTCACGTATAGTTATTAATTTAGATGCCAAGGCGTGTCAGCTGTCAGGGTATGATGTTCACGGAAGTCAAGGGAAATAACCCGGGCGAATTTGGGATTGGAACCGACGATAGGAACATCATGAAAGTTAAAGGCGGCAGCTCTTCACACCACTGGACGACTATGTTCCCTCTCCAAGAGCTCAGAGAAGAAACGGACTCAAACCATGATTTAGCGAATTATTCTCTGCAACGTTTCGTGTGAGCAAATAAACAACATCATGCCGTGTGACCAAAAAATGCTTTTAATCAAGGCATTGTAGTGACGAAAATGAATCACGTAGAATATTTAAATATTTGTGATTGTTTAATAAACATTATGAATTACTTTATTGGAAGGATCATGCAACTGTTATAATTACTTATCTCATAACGTTTATCTCATAACATCTACAGGACTTGTAACACTAGGTTGACGTATCTTGTAACACTAGGGTGACGTATATTGTAATACTAGGGTGACGAATCTTGTAACACTAGGTTGACGTATCTTGTAACACTAGGGTGACGTATATTGTAATACTAGGGTGACGAATCTTGTAACACTAGGTTGACGTATCTTGTAACACTAGATTGACGTATCTTGTAACACTAGGGTGACGTATCTAATTACACTAGGGTGACGTATATTGTAACACTAGGATGACGTATCTTGTAACATTAGGTTGACATATCTTGTAACACTAGGGTGACGTATCTAGTAACACTAGGGTGACGTATAACACTATGGTGACGCATCTTGTAACACTAGGGTGACGCATCTTGTAACACTAGGGTGACGTATCTTCAAATACTAGGGTGACGTATGTTGTAACACTAGTGTGACGTATCTTGTAGCACTAGGGTGGTGTATAACACTAACGTGACCTATCTTGTTACACTAGGGTGACGTATCTTGTAACACTAGGGTGACGCATCATGTAACACTAACGTGACGTATCTTGTAACACTAGGGTGACGTATCTTGTAACACTAGATTCAGGTATAACACTGGGGTGACGCATCTTGTAACACTAGGGTGACATATCTTATAAGATTAGGGTGACGGATCTTGAAAAACTGGGGTGACGCATCTTGCAAACACTTGGGTGATGGATCTTGAAACACTAGGGTGACGTATCTTGTAACACTTGGGTGATGTATCTTGTAACACTAGGGTGACGTATCTTGTAACACTAGGGTGACGTATCTTGTAACACTAGGGTGACGTATCTTGTAACACTAACGCGACGTATCTTGTAACACTAGGTTCAGGTATAACACTGGGGTGACGCATCTTGTAACACTAGGGTGAAATATCTTATAACATTAGGGTGACGTATCTTGTAACACTACGGTGACGCATCTTGCAACACTAGGGTGATGTATCTTGTAACACTAGGGTGACGTATCTTGTAACACTAGGGTGATGTATCTTGTAACATTAGGGTGAAGTATCTTGTAACACTAGGGTGAAGTATCTTGTAACACTAGGGTGACGTATCTTGTAACACTACGGTGACGAATAACACTAGGGTGACGTATCTTGTAACACTAGGGTGACGTATCTTGTAACACTAGGATGGCGCATAACACTAGGGTGACGTATCTTGTAACACTAGGGTGACGTATCTTGTAACACTAGGTTGAAGTGTTTTGTTGCATGTGACGTGACGATTAATTCTGCGTGACGATTAATATCAATAAACCGCAACTTAAGTTATAACTCACAACGTAATATTCAAAATTCGTAATTCGTAATTACAATAGATGGGATACATTAAAAAGGAATGTGCAAAGGATATAAAGCATAATAAATATATATACTCCGTGCCACTATTGAAGGGTCACGCTGGAATAATTTTATATAATGCAAAATAAAGTTTGTTGTGACAAGATAACAGAAAGAAGAGATAGTTTATTAACTGAGAAGAGTGTTCAGTGCTAAGCTGTGAGAAAAGGATCAGGGGCTCATTTCACGAAGGACCTTAACTCCCATTCTTTAACATTGCATTAAAGTTACCTTTGTGACTTACACCTTAGTGCAATGTTAAAGAATGGGAGTTAAGGTTAATCTTAGTAAAGGTTGCTTCGTGAAAGGAGCCCCAGGGCTGTATCTACACGGACATCAAACAAAGGGATGCCCCAAAACCGGAAAGTCACAACAACCGAGTCCAGGACCAATCAGTACTTTGTGTAGCCGCCTCTCTGGTCCTGGGCAGAGTTACACCGAGACGCCATGCTTTTGATCAAGTTCACGAAGAATGCCTGTGGAATAGCCTCCCATTCTTGCGGAGCAGGGTGACGTCTGTAAACACGTCTGCCAAGTTCATCCCATGCATGCTCGATTGGATTCAGGTCTGGTGAGCATGCCGGCCAGTCCATCCGTTCCACACCCTGTTGCTGAAGATAATCAGTGACTATCCTGGCTCTGTGAGATCTGGCATTACCGTCCAATGGGGGTCAAGATTTCATCTCGATACCACAGACCAGTCACACTTCCATCAATAATGTGCAGCTGGATTCTTCCTGTAGCCATGATACCGGCCCAAACCATGACTGACCCGCCACCAAACCTATTGTGTGTGACAACTGTAGCATCAGTGAACCGTTCAGTTCTTCTGCAGAATATTGTCGACCTGGTCTTACTCCAGGCGAAACGTGCATGTCTGTGACGTTGCAGAATTTTGTGGACGGACTGCTGGTCGCCTTGAAAGGAGCCCATTGGCACGTAATCGGCGTCGTATTGAGTTCCTGCTTATCCTGACACCATGAACATTGTAATGTTCAATCCGAAGGTCGCCGGCGGTCAGGAATCGGTTACGTAAAGCGACGTTAACCAAGTGCCTATCTTGCCTTGCAGTGGTAACTCTAGGTCGACCTGGTCTTCTCGCATATTCCATCGATCCCGTGGCTTGAAACCTTTGCAACAGTCTCCAAATGACACTTTTACTCACATTGAAGTGATTTGCAGCTTGTCGTTGACCAGCTTGCACGAGACCATTTGCTTGACCCCTCTCCGCTACCGTCAGGAAACATCTTATTTCGTATCAGAAACCATGATGTCAGGGTGAGACTACAGTTGACGTTTATAACCTAAACCTGTGTATGGGAAATCGCACTTTCTCGTGCAATGCAAGACACAATGCCGCGTTTCCGCGATACAGATATTGACAGTGTTCACGGAAACCAAACATAATCAAAATGTTCATGTTTTTGAAACACTGTATATATTTAAATTCTCAATCATTGAGACATGTGCGTAGCCTAATGTTCTATGGTGCCTTATGTCAACTGGGTTTTAAACAATATTGACTTCTCATTACCGATATATTCATAATATGGAATTGATTCCTATCAATGCAAAAGACACATGACCCTTCAATAATGGCACGGAGTATATAACGCCTCACAACAACGGAATAGCATTGCGTGTCCGTCTGTGCTCTCTGCACTGCCTTAGTCTACAGTCAACACCGTCTATGACGCACGCAGTGCGACCTCCAAAAGACTCCTTAGTAGCAGAAGATGTTTGTATTCATAAGTTTCCGTAACTGACGTATCATTTGTTTTGTTTGTTGAGGCCGCTCCTCGTGCAGTAACATGTATCGGATCTGGATTAGACAAACACGTGGTTGATGTTATGAATAAAGCCCGACGCAGAATGGGTAAGATAGCACATAATCATTAAACAGCCAAGCGTGACCAACGATATTGTTTGCCTCATACTACAAGCACAGGGTACATTGCAACCACGAATCCTAGCTGATAAATAAACAATTTGTAACTGAACCATTAGTTACTTTGAAATCTGGATTATTTATGTCCAATGAGTCAGTCTGTGTCACCTTCTCAAGTACTGCTGATCGCCATCATTCTGTAAGTTTCAGGGTTTTAAATCTGACTCATGCGTGGATTACTTGGAAAGTAAAACAAGAGTCCCAATGCGTTTGGCTGTAGTCTGTGATGGCCTGTGTTCCTGACTCCCAATGCGTTTGGCTGTAGTCTGTGATGGCCTGTGTTCCTGAGTCCCAATGCGTTTGGCTGTAGCCTGTGATGGCCTGTGTTCCTGTGGACATCTGACGGTCTGCCATTCAGAGACAACAAAATCCGCTAAAACGTCGTCTCTTTGCTGTCCGTCACTCCCTTGCTAGCCAGCTCACACTTGACCCGCCCCAGATAGTCCGGGTCGGGGTAGCCGAATCTAAATACAGAGTGTCACTTCAATACGACATAGAAACAAGCAGTTCGACAAGCATCGACTGTTGTTATGTGAATGTACACAGGATATGTTATTTCTCACTTCATAGAGGTTCAGTTTGTGCTTATGCGATGTGTTGCGAGTGTATCATTTACCAAGTCGTAAGATGAACTTGAAAATACCACTCGTTGAAGTTGTATTTACATATGAAACTTACGCTGGCTTCAAATCGCAACATAAAGTTCGCTATATGGCCGGGAAAATGGAACGTTAACTCACTCACTCACTCACTCACATGTTTATATGTCCCATGGGTATAATTGCTTTGGAAAAAAATATATTGTATCGACTTTTTAATAAATAGTAAAATTATCATTTTAAAGTACGAACAGACACAATATGTTTACCTGGTAGGTCCACCATCCATTTTCGTCTTATGGTGGATGTCGTTCCATGTTACGACATTTTCCTGACCGGTAGTAGAAGACCGACCGACGGTAAATGTTAACTTCCTGTCAAAAGCCTTCCTCAGGAGACGGAGAACGTCTCTTCCTTCTCGGCAGTCTGGCAGGAACGCTCGTCTCTTTGTTCCCTTGTAGGGCTGTCCTGGATTCGGATGATCTGCCTGCAAGTTTCCACATGGATCTGGCATAAGTTTTGAAAACATTACACCAAAGCATCGGGCTGTAACGATTTATAAATCAACATTATCTGCCGAAACAGATTCTCTTCGGAGCAAAAGGCAAGATATAGGTGAAGTTAATGTGAATGGATTATTGAAAATTAGCGATATGCTCATAAAAGTTTTAAGCTAATGAAGGAAAACCTCAACATGCTTCTTCATACAATTAAGATAATAACAATAATTACGAATGTTATAAGGCAGTCATATACTAGTATATATCGTGTAACAATGTTCCACGTGTTGTGGGGCGGTGGGGTGGCCTAATGGTTAAAGCGCTGGCTCGTCACGAAGACCTGGGTTCGAATCCCCACATGGGCACAATGTGTGAAGCCCATTTCTGGTGTCCCCCGCCGTGATGTTGCTGGAATATTGCTGAAAGCGGCGCAAAACCAAACTCAGTCAGTCCAAGTGTTGTACATTGTAAGGTTTGTAGTTACTACGGGGCAGTGGTGTACCATATGTAGACTTGAACTGGATTTAGTCAGAAAGATCTGAAAGAGCTACAAGGGGCTTATTCCAGAATCCTTTTCCTTAGATAGGGAGTTAACTCTTGCCTCTCATCTCACATCACATATCTAACCACAAGAAAGACAGCATTCTGTGTGATCACTCTATACCCGTGGAACTCTGCTTAAGCCGTTCTTCGAAGATGGATAAGTCGGATGGATATTACCATCTCTATTTATATTGCTTAATCACTGGTCACGTGTAATATTATCTTTTGATTTGTACTGGCACTACTATTGTACTGCTGTCGTGATTCATTTGAATTGATTTGTGAACCCACTACTAGTATATAGTAGGACACAATTGTCTATTTCATCACATAGCTTTGCTGTTTGATGGTTTCACATCTCGTCCGTTTACTGACTGATCTCCGGCTGACATATCAACTTGGGAATCAACATGTAACGCCAATATCCAAATTCACTGTATTAATATGCGTTTAAAAGAACACATTTCACACTAATTCTAGTTTCTAGTGAGTTTAGTTTTACGCCGCACTCAGCAGTATCCCAGGTATATGACGGCGGTCTGTAAATAATCGAGTCTGGACCAAACGAGCCAGTGGTCAAGAGCATGAGCATCATTCCACACAATTGGAACATGATTACGTCAACCAAGTCAGTGAGCCTGACCACCCGATCCCGTAAGTCGCATCTTACGACAAGCATGGGTTACTGAAGACCTATTCTAACCCGGACCTTCACAGGTAGAGACAAGCATGGGTTACTGAAGACCTATTCTAACCCGGACCTTCACAGGTAGAGACAAGTATGGGTTACTGAAGACCTATTCTAACCCGGACCTTCACGGGTAGAGACAAGCATGGGTTACTGAAGACCTATTCTAACCCGGACCTTCACGGGTAGAGACAAGCATGGGTTACTGAAGACCAAGTCTAACCCGGACCTTCACGGGTAGAGACAAGCATTGGTTACTGAAGACCAAGTCTAACCCGGACCTTCACGGGTAGAGACAAGCATGGGTTACTGAAGACCTATTCTAACCCGGACCTTCACGGGTAGAGACAAGCATGGGTTACTGAAGACCTATTCTAACCCGGACCTTCACGGGTAGAGACAAGCATGGGTTACTGAAGACCTATTCTAACCCGGACCTTCACGGGTAGAGACAAGCATGGGTTACTGAAGTCCATTCTAACCCGGACCTTCACAGGTAGAGACAAGCATGGGTTACTGAAGACCTATTCTAACCCGGACCTTCACGGGTAGAGACAAGCATGGGTACTGAAGACCTATTCTAACACGGACCTTCACGGGTCAGACGGCGTGGAAATGCAATGATACTTACTCCTTGTATGCCGCTAGGCAGATCGTATGTGATGCTGATGGTTCCGCAGGTCTCATAGCCAGGCAGGTGCTCCCCACTAAAGGCCACATCCATGGTCCCCTCCGGCTGGTTCCCCGTCAGGACGCCATACACCATGTTACAGCTGGGGCACACAGTTTTGAACTTCTTGAAACTGTTATCTATGCACTCCCTACAGAACACATGGCCGCATTTATCCAACCATTTTGGATCTGAGATTGGACAAATACAAATAGGACAGTTTCTGGTCACACTCATATCAAGAAACTTTACATCATGATTACTTTCGTTTTTGTTATTTCCAGGCGATCCATTAACAAGCTGCGTGATTGTACCATCATTATCCCCATTGCAAGTCCCATTGATTTCAGTCTTTATCGCCATTTCTTGCCTAGTAGAGTTGTCCATGCCTCTTTCCCTGCAAGTCCTTGAAGCATAGTTTACTTCCCCTGGCCGTCCACCGACAGCGTCAAGATTGATCACTGGATAGGCTGAGCCATGGTTGACCCTTCTACTATGACTTTCTCTTTCATCAGAACGTGTCTGCCCGGCCACACCTGTCACCGTGGTGGTCTTGGTTTGCTGCCTCGGTTGTTGCCGCCTACCATCATCGCCCTGTCTATCCTTTCGATTTCCCTCAGAACTAAACTGATGGCTGTCATGTGTGGTGTTGCGGTGGGTTGTGGAGTTGTTCCGCTGTACCATGGCGAGAGATGTTACAGGATCCGACCTGGATTCACTTGGCACAGTTTGGGATGGCATGTAACTGGAATGTACTTCAGCGACGTCCGACGTCCTGTGTCTGGACTCTCCCACTGTATCGCCATTGTTTTGTCGACCTGGTGAAGAATACGTGGTCTTGTCTTTCATGTTCTTGTAATCAGAGTTGCCTCCCCTTACCTCTTTGCGCCCCTCAGATCTTTCATGATCTCTGTACATCTCCCCTGCCACCTTTGCCTGCAGGCTCCCTTCTCGTCTTCCATCGTCATCAGAGGGTCCAGCAACAGGTCTTTGCACTGCTTCTCGAGTATCAACTGAGTTATCTTCTTTTTGTACCGCTGCCGTTGCTTCAGCCCTCTCCCCATCGCCATGTCCATTAGCATTGTGTGTGTACCTCTCGGCCGGACGTCTGTGGTTACGGCCAGATCCTGAACGTTCGTTCGTTGGTGCATTTCTATAGCTGTTGTCATCCTCGTTATCTGGCCAGTGTCTGTGGCGGTTCTCGCTCGTGTCCATCGATCGTGTATATTGATTCCTTTGTATATTGGTTTCATCTCGCCTACTATCAGAAATGGGTGTGTACTTCTCTTTGTAAACACTTTGGTACTGGTCTGCATTCTGGTGTCTACGTGAACGGTTGTCCACAGGTGCCTTTCTATAGCTACCACTGTCACCGTCGTCCGTTCTGGAACCTGCACAGCCCAACCTCTTCATAAATGATTTTCGACGCTTTAAAGTTTTCTCACGACTCAGCGGGCTTCTTTCATATTCACACTGGGAATCGATTACTTCGGCGACGGATGTGTCCTTTGTTACCAAGAACACCTTCTCCAGATACGGATTCTCAAACTTAGCCACGGCTCCAACTGCGGCCTGGGCAGCGTCTTCCTTCTTTGCACCACCTCGACCTGACAGCCAAAGAAACACACAGCGTGAACGGCAAACTTCAAACCACACAAGTACTCAGATATGTAATAGTTACCGAGTGTAAATATGACTGTCACCAGTGAACCTCACGAAAATTACCTCATGGCATAACAAATGACTGGTTATGGTCGGGTAATGTAGGATCATTATCTGGAGGAATATGCTAATTGGCAAGTCCAGCGGATCCTGCAATCGGTAAGGGTATTTATTCTGCAGAGCAGCTTTCGGGTGACTTAGAATATATATGATACTGTAGAGTATTGTAGTGTTATGACACTAGCGTTGTATAAATGTTATGTGGGGCATCACGTCGTTCTGTGAGTAATATAATAACACTATTGTTGTAATGTTCTTATATAGCTTTCAGCTGCCGAGACACCTGGTGTTTCTGAGGTATATACACATGTTCATCCTCACATACATGTTATCGTCAGAGCTATACTGAAGAGACACCTGGTGTTTCTGGGGTATATACACACGTTTATCCTCACATACATGTTATCGTCAGAGCTATACTGAAGAGACAACTGGTGATTCTGAGGTATATACACACGTTTATCCTCACATACATGTTATCGTCAGAGCTATATGGAAGAGACACCTGGTGTTTCTGGGGTATATACACACGTTTATCCTCACATACATGTTATCGTCAGAGCTATACTGAAGAGACACCTGGTGTTTCTGGGGTATATACACATGTTTATCCTCACCTACATGTTATCAGCAGAGCTATATGGAAGAGACACCTGGTGTTTCTGGGGTATATACACATGTTTATCCTCACCTACATGTTATCGTCAGAGCTATAATGAAGAGACACCTGGTGATTCTGAGGTATATACACGTTTTTCCTCACATACATGTTATCGTCAGAGCTATACTGAAGAGACACCTGGCGTTTCTGAGGTATATACACACGTTTATCCTCACATACATGTTATCGTCAGAGCTATACTGAAGAGACACCTGGTGTTTCTGGGGTATATACACACGTTTATCCTCACCTACATGTTATCGTCAGAGCTATATGGAAGAGACACCTGGTGTTTCTGAGGTATATACACATGTTTATCTTCACCTACATGTTATCGTCAGAGCTATACTGAAGAGACACCTGGTGATTCTGAGGTATATACACACGTTTATCCTCACATACATGTTATCGTCAGAGCTATACTGAAGAGACACCTGGTGTTTCTGAGGTATATACACACGTTTATCCTCACCTACATGTTATCGTCAGAGCTATACTGAAGAGACACCTGGTGTTTCTGGGGTATATACACATGTTTATCCTCACCTACATGTTATCGTAAGAGCTATACTGAAGAGACACCTGGTGATTCTGAGGTATATACACACGTTTATCCTCACATACATGTTATCGTCAGAGCTATACTGAAGAGACACCTGGTGTTTCTGAGGTATATACACATGTTTATCCTCACTTACATGTTATCGTAAGAGCTATACTGCAGAGACACCTGGTGTTTCTGAGGTATATACACATGTTTATCCTCACCTACATGTTATCGTCAGAGCTATACTGAAGAGACACCTGGTGTTTCTGAGGTATATACACATGTTTATCCTCACATACATGTTATCGTCAGAGCTATACTGAAGAGACACCTGGTGTTTCTGGGGTATATACACATGTTTATCCTCACCTACATGTTATCGTCAGAGCTATACTGAAGAGACACCTGGTGTTTCTGAGGTATATACACATGTTTATCCTCACCTACATGTTATCGTCAGAGCTATATTGAAGAGACACCTGCTGTTTCTGGGGTATATACACATGTTTATCCTCACATACATGTTATCGTCAGAGCTATACTGAAGAGACACCTGGTGATTCTGGGGTATATACACATGTTTATCCTCACATACATGTTATCGTCAGAGCTATACTGAAGAGACACCTGGTGTTTCTGAGGTATATACACACGTTTATCCTCACCTACATGTTATCGTCAGAGCTATACTGAAGAGACACCTGGTGTTTCTGGGGTATATACACACGTTTATCCTCACATACATGTTATCGTCAGAGCTATACTGAAGAGACACCTGGTGTGTCTCAGGTATATACACATGTTTATCCTCACCTACATGTTATCGTCAGAGCTATATGGAAGAGACACCTGGTGTTTCTGGGGTATATACACATGTTTATCCTCACCTACATGTTATCGTAAGAGCTATACTGAAGAGACACCTGGTGATTCTGAGGTATATACACACGTTTATCCTCACATACATGTTATCGTCAGAGCTATACTGAAGAGACACCTGGTGATTCTGAGGTATATACACACGTTTATCCTCAACTACATGTTATCGTCAGAGCTATATGGAAGAGACACCTGGTGTTTCTGGGGTATATACACATGTTTATCTTCACCTACATGTTATCGTCAGAGCTATACTGAAGAGACACCTGGTGTTTCTGGGGTATATACACACGTTTATCCTCACATACATGTTATCGTCAGAGCTATACTGCAGAGACACCTGGTGTTTCTGAGGTATATACACATGTTTATCCTCACCTACATGTTATCGTCAGAGCTATACTGAAGAGACACCTGGTGTGTCTCAGGTATATACACATGTTTATCCTCACCTACATGTTATCGTCAGAGCTATATGGAAGAGACACCTGGTGTTTCTGGGGTATATACACATGTTTATCCTCACCTACATGTTATCGTCAGAGCTATACTGAAGAGACACCTGGTGTTTCTGGGGTATATACACATGTTTATCCTCACATACATGTTATCGTCAGAGCTATACTGAAGAGACACCTGGTGTTTCTGAGGTATATACACATGTTTATCCTCACATACATGTTATCGTCAGAGCTATACTGAAGAGACACCTGGTGTTTCTGAGGTATATACACATGTTTATCCTCTCCTACATGTTATCGTCAGAGCTATACTGAAGAGACACCTGGTGTTTCTGAGGTATATACACATGTTTATCCTCACATACATGTTATCGTCAGAGCTATACTGAAGGACACCTGGTGTTTCTGGGGTATATACACATGTTTATCCTCACATACATGTTATCGTCAGAGCTATACTGAAGAGACACCTGGTGTTTCTGAGGTATATACACATGTTTATCCTCACCTACATGTTATCGTCAGAGCTATACTGAAGAGACACCTGGTGTTTCTGGGGTATATACACATGTTTATCCTCACCTACATGTTATCGTCAGAGCTATACTGAAGAGACACCTGGTGTTTCTGAGGTATATACACACGTTTATCCTCACATACATGTTATCGTCAGAGCTATACTGAAGAGACACCTGGTGTTTCTGAGGTATATACACACGTTTATCCTCACATACATGTTATCGTCAGAGCTATACTGAAGAGACACCTGGTGTTTCTGAGGTATATACACATGTTCATCCTAACATACATGTTATCGTCAGAGCTATACTGAAGAGACACCTGGTGTTTCTGAGGTATATACACACGTTTATCCTCACCTACATGTTATCGTAAGAGCTATATTGAAGAGACACCTGGTGTTTCTGGGGTATATACACATGTTTATCCTCACCTACATGTTATCGTCAGAGCTATACTGAAGAGACACCTGGTGTTTCTGGGGTATATACACATGTTTATCCTCACCTACATGTTATCGTCAGAGCTATACTGAAGAGACACCTGGTGTTTCTGAGGTATATACACACGTTTATCCTCACATACATGTTATCGTCAGAGCTATACTGAAGAGACACCTGGTGTTTCTGAGGTATATACACATGTTTATCCTCACCTACATGTTATCGTCAGAGCTATACTGAAGAGACACCTGGTGTTTCTGGGGTATATACACATGTTTATCCTCACCTACATGTTATCGTCAGAGCTATACTGAAGAGACACCTGGTGATTCTGAGGTATATACACACGTTTATCCTCACATACATGTTATCGTCAGAGCTATACTGAAGAGACACCTGGTGTTTCTGAGGTATATACACACGTTTATCCTCACATACATGTTATCGTCAGAGCTATATACGGAAGTTCCGACTTAATCGAAGGCTGATATAGGTTTATGCTTCTGCACACGACAGAAAAAGACAATCAAGGCATGCACATCGACATCTCTGTGTACTTAAATCATTCATTTATGATTTATGACATAATAGATGAGTACACACATCTCACCTGTACCAAGAAGGGGAATGGCCAACACCTTCACGTCATACTTCTCTGCTTTCTTCATTATTTTCTTGTATAATTTTCCTGTCTTCTTCACCCATCTGTTGGTATGGTCCGGATTTTTGATGACAGCATGAAAGACATAACTGAATGGCGATGATGCGGATAGTTTCGTTGTGTGAACTGACCAAGATTTAAAATATCTTGCCCTCATCTTCAGTTCTTCTCTTTTTTCAGCAAATTCATTCGAATATTCTTTCAGAGCCTTTGTAACATAACTCTCGTGTTGAAACTCTTGCCCCTCCCCTGTCACAACGCCAGTCACGCCAGTCTCGCTAGACAACATCGTGATGTCCCCGACGTAAGTGACCACCTCAATCTTGTTGGCCATCTTAAATGTTTTCTCAATGGGCGGTGGACGGGCTTCTGCCATTCCGTCTTCTTCTTCAGCCTGCAACATATCATCCCAAATGGTTTTGAGATTGGCGATTTCTATGTGGTAGCGCACGTTTAGTCTCAAAGAAGTAATTCGTTCAATATGTTGTACAGTCTTAACAGTTTTATTATCAGGGCCTTTCAACTCGCAGGCTTTGGAATAACTGCAGATAATAGTCATTTCTTTGATATTAAATTCCGTACGAAACGTTGATCTACACATATTGCATTCACAAAAGGTGAAGGATATTGGGTACAAGTTCACAGTTTGGGGGACACATTCTGACATGTTTTCAAAGTGCCAGTTTAAAAAATGAATACTCATATATATTTTTGGAATAACAAAGGTAAAGACGAATATCAAACAATTATCTTCCTATTCTTATTTACCTTTCCTATGTGCAAAAGTAAATGCGTTAATATGGAGTGAGTGAGTTTAGTTTTACGCTGCTTTCAGAAATATTCCAGTAATATCTTGACGGGGGACATCAGAAATGGGCGTCAAACGTTGTACCCATGTTGGGAATCGAACCTGGGTCTTCCGTGTGACGAGGGAACAGGTAAACCACTTGGCTACCCCAATTTATTTATTGTTTCACAAATGCTCAGCAAAGCCCTAATTCTTTGCACAAACGACATCATATTACGGACAACATCCCAAGTTTAGCTTCATCACTCTGGCTTTGTAAAGGAGAAGATATTTACAGAATAAAAGCTGCACTTGAACAAATTCAGAATTCATCATTGGGAGAAAATAATAATTATATCATGTTACAGCTTCAAAAGTCCAGTGTGTTCTGATGACATTATGTTCACGGTGAGAGGAAAAGCATTTAGGGATAACTAATACTCTTGGTCCAATGTTCAAATTGAAAATGCATCGAAATAAGGTACAGATCGTTTGATCCCGATACTAACTAGATATACACTATGTTTCATTACAATAAGGTACAGATCGTTTGATCCCGATACTAACTAGATATACACTATGTTTCATTACAATAAGGTACAGATCGTTTGATCCCGATACTAACTAGATATACACTATGTTTCATTACAATAAGGTACAGATCGTTTGATCCCGATACTAACTAGATATACACTATGTTTCATTACAATAAGGTACAGATCGTTTGATCCCGATACTAACTAGACATACACACTATGTTTCATTACAATAAGGTACAGATCGTTTGATCCCGATACTAACTAGACATACACTATGTTTCATTACAATAAGGTACAGATCGTTTGATCCCGATACTAACTAGACATACACTATGTTCCATTACAATAAGGTACAGATCGTATGATCCCGATACTAACTAGACATACACTATGTTTCATTACAATAAGGTACAGATCGTTTGATCCCGATACTAACTAGACATACACTATGTTCCATTACAATAAGGTACAGATCGTATGATCCCGACACTAACTAAATATACACTATGTTTCATTACAATAAGGTACAGATCGTTTGATCCCGATACTAACTAGACATACACTATGTTTCATTACAATAAGGTACAGATCGTTTGATCCCGATACTAACTAGATATACACTATGTTTCATTACAATAAGGTACAGATCGTTTGATCCCGATACTAACTAGTTATACACTATGTTTCATTACAATAAGGTACAGATCGTTTGATCCCGATACTAACTAGACATACACTATGTTTCATTACAATAAGGTACAGATCGTTTGATCCCGATACTAACTAGACATACACTATGTTCCATTACAATAAGGTACAGATCGTATGATCCCGATACTAACTAGACATACACTATGTTTCATTACAATAAGGTACAGATCGTTTGATCCCGATACTAACTAGATATACACTATGTTTCATTACAATAAGGTACAGATCGTTTGATCCCGACACTAACTAGATATACACTATGTTTCATTACAATAAGGTACAGATCGTTTGATCCCGATACTAACTAGACATACACTATGTTTCATTACAATAAGGTACAGATCGTTTGATCCCGATACTAACTAGACATACACTATGTTTCATTACAATAAGGTACAGATCGTTTGATCCCGATACTATCTAGACATACACTATGTTTCATTACAATAAGGTACCGATCGTTTGATCCCGATACTAACTAGACATACACTATGTTTCATTACAATAAGGTACAGATCGTTTGATCCCGATACTAACTAGACATACACTATGTTTCATTACAATAAGGTACAGATCGTTTGATCCCGATACTAACTAGACATACACTATGTTTCATTACAATAAGGTACCGATCGTTTGATCTCGATACTAACTAGACAAACACTATGTTTCATTACAATAAGGTACCGATCGTTTGATCCCGATACTAACTAGACATACACTATGTTTCATTACAATAAGGTACAGATCGTTTGATCCCGATACTAACTAGACATACACTATGTTTCATTACAATAAGGTACAGATCGTATGATCCCGATACTATCAGGACATACACTATGTTTCATTACAATAAGGTACAGATCGTTTGATCCCGATACTAACTAGACATACACTATGTTTCATTACAATAAGGTACAGATCGTTTGATCCCGATACTAACTAGACATACACTATGTTTCATTACAATAAGGTACCGATCGTTTGATCTCGATACTAACTAGACAAACACTATGTTTCATTACAATAAGGTACCGATCGTTTGATCCCGATACTAACTAGACATACACTATGTTTCATTACAATAAGGTACAGATCGTTTGATCCCGATACTAACTAGACATACACTATGTTCCATTACAATAAGGTACAGATCGTTTGATCCCGATACTATCAGGACATACACTATGTTTCATTACAATAAGGTACAGATCGTTTGATCCTGATACTAACTAGATATACACTATGTTTCATTACAATAAGGTACAGATCGTTTGATCCCGATACTAACTAGACATACACTATGTTTCATTACAATTTAAAACCAAATGTTTGAATAGTGATTATAAATAAAATCAGCTTGAAATGCAAAGGTCACGTAAAGGTCACATTTTAAACTAAAAACGAAACATAAACGTTTGGCCCAACTAAACTCGTATCACATATTATTACATTTTTCACAAATATGGCCGAATAATGTAAACCAAATTCTGGACAACGACGAGCTACATACTTTACCTGATAAGAGCATATACTATTCACACTTTGCTAAAGATCAAATCATGGATTCAACAGAAAACTATGATGTGGGGTCAAATTTGGTTTAAATATCTAAGCTTATTGTAAGCATGGTTCCTAGGTTTCAGTATGTCATTGCATCTTGTGGATCCCATACCTGCTATTGACAGGTGTTGTTTGTGCTAGTTCCATAATTTGCAAAATGGTTGATTTGTGCCATGAAAACCATATTTATGTTACTCGTGTATCAAGTGAAAAAGGTTCAAATAAAGTGGCTGTTGGCCTAAAGAGGGTTACCATATTATTACTTATCCAGTTTTAAACGGATACAATTTCATATCATAAATCTACGTTTAAGTAAAGTTGTAAATTTTTTGTGATCCTTATCAAAGTGTGAGTAGTATAACAATGCAGCCGAATACAACTACAGTCGCTGTAGAACTCTCCACAGCGTCAGTGAATATTTAGGGGAGATAACTCTGTTTATAATCATCTGCATAAAACGAAAGCGAAAATAGATCGATCGGTGATGTGCACGTCATTTCTAAGTATCAATGTATGTTATACATTGCTTCATCACCAACAATCCATGCACTGCTAGTGATACCGGAGAAATGTACATGATAAATATGTGATAAATTAATAACTGCAGGTAAACATTAAACCACTTCTTATCATAACACGATCTATTCGTTCACCGGATTGTGAAATACATTGTAGAGTAATACCACTCTACGATAACATAACCGTGAACAACATCATATCGTACAGTGAGCTGTCAGATCGCCATCACGGAGCACAGCCATGTTGCTGACGAACAGCCCCCCACTTCCTGGTTCAAAAAGTAATTGTGCTCCATGAGTCACTACCCTGTGTGTCTACCATGGCAGGTTTACAGTGCACGGGAGACTTTCACAGACCTTACAGTCGCCTACAGAAGCTTACATTTACTGTCAGCTTGCCATTTCTTCAGTACTCACCTTAGATATACACGACACGACTGCAGCCTTGATCGACTGACTTCAAACCGAAACTAGGAAATTGTGTCACGACCGAGCGGGTTCAAGTAAGAGTGGCCTCATGGCTGTGCGTCCTGTATGATATTATACCACCCCACGATAGAGATATATGACATCAGTGACGTAATAACAGTAAAGATGACGCATGATAACTTCTGTCCTTATTAACATTGTGAATACACATTCATTATGATAACTATTTATGGTATATCTGCATTAATGAAAATTAGCAAAATGTTGAAAAAATTTACATTAATATCCGTATTGATTGATAAATATCCTTTCACACTTCAGATGTTATACACTAGATATTGCACCGCATACACACGACCTGGTGTCTACATGTCTCAATCTGGGCATACCAGGCCATTATGTGTGGACTTTGGAATAAAAGAATAAATGTATATTCTCTAAAATTTAACATGGGAACTACCCTGATCTGAGGTGAGCGATAGGTCGGGATTTGTCGCTCGTCACACCATACCCAGGGCTAGTGACACCATACCCAGTGGCCACAGCTGCTCCCAGAACACCCAAATGTCGTCTGCATTGGACGAGCATTGATTCGCCGAGTCAAGAGTAGTTGTAAGGGAGGTAACTCCACCTGGACTCGCATCACCCGAGTTTTCGTGGCTGATTCGTGCAAGTCCGAGACAAACCGATTACGGAATTCTACGAATGGTGACGAATGCAGGGCACGATGAACTGGTTTTGGTCCGTGTTTTAACGAAAATATTTGCTGGTCGAATTACCTCTTACCCTTTACCCGTATGTAAATATCATCTGACCAAGATGATTTTTTAGCACAAACAGCATATGTCAACAGTGGTCATTTTAAAGTATTTCGGCACATAAAATTGTATTTCTCCAAGAGATGTTTACATGGGAAACATAGAATTTTTTGGGGGTATGTTGTCGTATCTTAGTTGTCTTGTGTTAGAAATAGCAATGGTGACTGCCATTGAATAATTAAAAAGAAGTCGTGTCATTCAACAACTAAATGTTACCATTATACACGTATATTTGCTGTAAATGTATGTGTCGGTCAGCCATGTATATAATTTCAAACTGCAAAACCAATCAGATACCTAGATTCGGAGAGGTAACTCCTCCCTTCCATATAGCCTTACTTAGAGGATCATGACTGACCTTTATGTGTTGAATATATGGCGCCGGTTGGTGTGTTTTGTTGTATGAATGTAACAGAATGCTCACATAGAACATAACATCAACTGAAATAGGCATCTGTCTCGGCTGCACCTGGGGTTACAATGAAGAAGCCTAGTGGTTAAAGCGTTCGCTCGTCACGCCGAAGACCCGGGTTCGATTCCCCGCATGGGCACAATGTGTGAAGCCTTTTTCTGGTGTCCCCCGCCTTGATTTTGCTGGTATATTGCAAAAAGCGGCGAAAAACCAAACTCACTCACTCACTCAGATATGTACAAGCAATATCACGGCGGGAGACACCAAAAGTGGGCTTCACACATTGTGCCCATGTGGGGAATCGAGCCCGGGTCGTCAGCGTGATCAGTTCAGTGACATTTCAGATGCACACATAAAGGAGGGAAGTGGTGTAACAATGCCTACTGTGAGCGCGCGCGTGACTGTGTCAGTGTGTGGGGATGTCAGTGTGTCTGTCTGTCTGTCTGTCTGTCTGTCTGTCTGTGTGATGTCTGTGTATCAGTATGTCTCTGTGTGGGGGGATGTCTGTGTATCAGTATGTCAGTGTCTGTGTGTGTGCCTGTGTGTGGGGATGTCAGTGTGTCTGTTTGTGAGTGTGCCTGTGTATCAGTATGTGAGTGTGTTTGTGTGTGAGTGTCTATGTGTGAGTGTGCCTGTGTAACAGTATGTGAGTGTGTCTGTGTGTGGGAATGTCAGTGTGTCTGTGTATCAGTATGTCAGTGTGTCTGTGTGTGAGTATGTCTCTGTGTGTGCGTGCGTGCGCCTGTGTGTGGATCTCTGTGTGGGGGGATGTCAGTGTGTCTGTGTATCAGTGTGTGAGTGTGTGCGCCTGTGTGTGGGGATGTCTGTGTATCTGTGTGTGAGTATGTCTGTGCGTGCGCCTGTGTGTGGTGATGTCTGTGAGTGAGTGTGTCTGTGTGTGAGTGTGTCTGTGTGTGAGTATGTCAGATACATGTGGACGTTGGTTCGATTCCCGGTTCGACATGATGATGTGTCTAAGTCTGTAATCACCCTACTCGTGCTGGTTAAACACCTGAGACCTGCTTCGGGTTTTCCTCCCACAATACACTGATTCACAGTGACATAACTGAAATCCTGTTCAAAAAGGCGTTAAACTCAACCAGTTCACTCCTTCTCAAAGGACGCTTGGTGACTTTCCTCCTCATCACGGGGTAAAACAAACTGACAATAGAAAATAATGTCTGATATACAAAAGTTTATTTAAGCATCATAACGTTTACAGTTGCCAGCGAATACGCATAATAGTACGTAAGTGAAATGATATAGTGGAAACCGCCTAAGTAAAGACCGCTTAACTAAACAGACCTGATAAGTAAACACTTTTCTTTGGTCCCGGCAACTTTCTTCATTAATTATCACTATTAGAGTCCGGTTAACTAAACTCGGATAAGTAAACAATACCGCTTAACTAATATAATAAACGTCTTCTCACGGTCCCTGGAAGTAAATTACTTAACAAAAGAGACTGGACAACTAATTAGCAATCACCACATAATCCGACATGAGGGGCAGTCGTGTCAGTCTCCAGTCAAACAAACATCCTACTTACAGCTCGCTGGCGTCAAGCAGTTGACAATACACTGACAACTGGAGGCCAGCCCTGATAAATTGTTCACAGTTACATATGCATACATATACATGCATATGGTTGTCATTTGCAGGTTTTTTATAAGTTTGGATAAGTAAAATACCTGAAAAGTAAACAATTTTGGCGAGTCCCTTGAAATTTTACTTATCAGGTTCCCACTGTAGTTTAAAGCTAAAGACCATTAATGAATTTGAGAAACTGTTTCGTACTGCAAGCAATAAACAATGGCATGGGCTTTCTGCCGTTGTACTGACGGTTCGATGATAGAAGAAATGTCTCAATCCAATTGTCATGGCAAACTAGACGTATGGAGCGTCGGTGGAAATATGTCTCCCGTCAGTTGCAAAGATACATTGTCAGTTACATTTGTTTATATTAATTGGAGTACAGAATAAAGGTCACGAGCCCACGTTCAGATACATGGGTATATTGTAAGTGTTAGTGCAATAACAAATCAGAAATGTTTCATGTGATTTATCATAATGAAAAACGTAAAGATAAGGCATATACAATGTTTTAGCACAGTTTCGATGTTTGTATTTTTTTTCTGAGAGAAATACACTTCTGTTGGAAAATAATTGGGATTCTTTTTGTTATGATATCCTAGTTCCAAACTATGTTAATACTTCTATAATACTTTGACAAAGGGGACAAAGCTCTACTACCAAACTACCTATATCTTGCATTATTTGTAATTTTCAGTGCTTTATAATCTTAAATATCTTTTTGGTCTCTCTGGTTGACATGAGACAAATGCTTCTATTCATGACACCTTAATTACATGTAAAAATCTCAATTTGAATATACCTTTAACTTTGACAAGAAATCGACATGTTGACAGCAGAAGGGAAATTTCTATCCTTTGATGACTTTATAGATCTATATAAACTCAGAATTAATTTCCGGACCCTTGAAGGGGTCAAACAAGCAATTATTACATACATGTTAAAGATAAATATCCCACATTTTACAACTCTGAGCACTAAACCGACATACCCATTTAATTTGTCTAAACTAAACTTCAGTGAAAAAGGTAGCAAATACTTCTATGAAACACTCCTATGCTCTAAATCTAAAATAGAACACTATAATAAAAACTGGGATAGCTTGAATCTAAATGTCCCACAAAAGGACTGGGAAATATTTAATATTATCCCATGGACGTGCACTTATAGTACTGATCTAAGATGGTTACAATACAGATTTAAATCAAGTATACAGACTCTCCCATTTGTAGTTTTTGTAAATGTAACAGTGAATCAATTACCCATCTCTTTTGGGACTGTGAAGTTCTGGAAAAACCTCCAGTCATGGCTCTTAACTGACTTGAATATTCCGTTGCATTTCACAAAACAGAATGTTTTACTTGGAATTATAGGAAAAAAATAATACTCCAATTAGTGTCATAATAGTTGTTTTGAAGCAAGTTATCTTTAGACACAGCAGAAATGCTGCACCCTTTATCAGTCATGTGAAAAGGGAGATAATCAAGTATTATGACATTACAAGAAGTATTTTAGTTTCAATAACATTTTGCTTCAAACCCCACTTTAGACAAAGTTCCGAAAACGTGTGTTCCTTTGTTTTGGAATTAATAACACTATCAATATACACAAATCATATGCATACAGTAAAACAGACAGTTGTCATCGCGTTGATATGGTCGACTGGGGAACTAGCTCATAATTAAAACGAAGGCGAAGGATAGGTTGAGTTCAAACTTCTTTAGTTTACAAGACATAAATGAGGTGAGCGACATTATCCTTCTCACGGACGTCCCTACACAGGCAGTCGGAATACCGGACTGTTTGACAATATACATGTGAGCATATATACAGTTTTTTTACAACAATGCACAGGCGAAGATTCAACAATGGAAAGATGGAGAAAAAAATAGCACTTCCTTGGACCAGTTGATGTGATGGCAGACACGGCCAAGAGGGATGACCAATTAAAGCTATATGTATATGTGATATACTGTAACTAATGAAAGTGACAGAGTGATACAGGGTGGCTGACAAGACAGTGTACACTGTGGTAGTGGTGAGGATTAAGTATGCAGATGAGCGTCATATAAATAATTACATAAATATGTCTCACATATCTTGGCTTCATAGTTTTTGGTTTTTAGAAATATTTCGACGATGGCTGTCTAAAAAGTCTGCATCAACCACAATACTTCTTGGGCCATGTTGCAGTAATTTCTTTTCAAGCTAGAACTAGATTCAATAGAAGTGGACCTCGAAAAGAACCTTGAGAAACATAACTTTGATAATAAAAATAGCGAGAAGCCAACGATACAATATAATGCATGACGTATGATACATGACAATATTAGCTGTTGTGTTTCCATCACAAAGTATTTTTAACAGGATTATCTTGCACTACAACTAATAGCTTCTAATTGCCATCCGTCACCTTGCTTGCTGGCAAGTTCCTCCTTTACCCGGATCAGGTAGGTTTCGTCTGGGTAGCCGAATCTAGACGTAAACAAGGAATAATAATGAAACCCAACTATAATTGTAGATTTCATCAGCTCACGTAGTGAGCGCCATGAAATCATACTTATATGAACAATCGAAGGCAAGATATAAAAGTGTTATCTCCAAGCCACCAGGTGGCGCAAACCAGCTTTTCAAAGTCTCGCGAGAACTCGCCACTTTCCATTACCAGCTCTCAGCTAGCAGGAGAACAACCTGAAGCAAACAAGGATCCAAGCTCATCAACAAGAAGTAGCCAACATGGCAGCTGGACAGAATCGAATTGAAACGTGTGGAATGTTAAAGTCAATATCTCAGGCCCTACACTGTCAGGGCACACCGACACGCGACTCCACCATCATCTTAGACTAGCTTCTACCTGCAACAAGTCGACATACTTTAGTACCGAAGGCAAGCAAACGGGATGGATGGTCGGGAACACTTTCATATCTTGCCTTCGCTACTCATAAAATTATGATTTCGTGGCACCCACTACGTGAGCTGATGAAATCTACAATTTCATTTCGCAACCTTCGGCAAGATACTCAAGTGTTAGTTTAAAGCTTCCCTGGTCAAAACTGCCTGCTGGAAAGTGTTGACCTCTGGAGTCGTCCTACAATAAAACTTTCTGAAAGTTGATGCTTCGCGTGTTTCAGGATATCATCAATCGAGATACACTGACCCATAGCCTTAGAAGTGGAAGAGTGGTAGAGTGCAATGTGAACCAAGCCGCCACCCCCAACTTCCTCATGATGTCTTTCAACCATCTGCTTATGGTGCAAGTTTTCACATGCCAATGGGGATTCACATGACACACGAGCAGATTATGGCGCAGGACTTCGTCCAAAGTATCCCGCCATAATCTAGTTCTTGACAAATATCCTTCAATACATTCAACTACACACAAGGACTTGTCATCCCTCAAACCTAAAGAAATTCTAACACATTGTGTGTTCTCCTAGGCCCCACAAGTTTTGTTCTTTTGTCAAATGAAAGGTTAGCCTATCCTCTTGAGTGCATATCTTGTGTCTAATTGCTGAAGTTCTGACGCCCTTCCAGCGGAGGTTAATGCTAACAGCATAGCCAGTTTTCCCGTAAGAAACTTATCGGAGATTCACATTCTCCCCAAACCCTTGATGGCACCCAAAACCTTCTCAAAGCATCCCTGGGTTGGGTATATCAAAGGATTGGTTAATCCTTTCATTAAAAAAATCAAGGCCAGATTTTCCGGATATGTTACAATTTGTCTTTCGACGCCAACATGGAGCCATTATGTCTGTCTTCACGCTCATGGAAAGTATTCAATTTTATATGCATAGAGATTCTGCTGTTTTCTCTGCCTTTCTTGATAACGAAAAAGCCTTGACAGAATCTGGCACGATGGATTATTTTATAAATTACATGAAATTGGTATAAGCGGTAATACCTGGAATCTTTTACATCACTGTTATACTCATAGCGAATCCTTTGTTTGTTACCAGGGTGAGAGATCAGACACATATTGTGTCAAGCAAGGTGTTGGCCAAGGAAGAGTTATTTCAGCTTGAATCTTCCTTATTTTTATAAATGACCTTATCACTTCTCTCAGAGAAGCCAGTTGTGGTATTTGTGTATACGGTATGAATGTTCCTGCAGTCTTGCTTGCTGACGATAATACGCTTATTAGTGCATCACCTAAATGTTTACAATCATCATTAGACATCGTGTCGTCATATACCTCTAAATGGCGTTTGACCTACAACCCAACTAAAAATAAAATAGTTGTCTTCAGCAAAAGAAAATGCACTTATTCTAACTTCCAATACCGCCTTGGTGAGACCCCTATCCCCTAATCTGAATCAATTACATATGGAAGTGTTCTCCTAACTGAAGCAAGACAAAACATATATTCCCTAAGATCTGCGGGACTTCATCACTCTCAACTCCACCATTTAAATGTGTCAAAATCTGGCTGAGAATGATACTCACAACAAGTCTCTATAGCTGTGAAATATTACCTAACATTAGAGGTCAACAAGCCGATGCACTTGAACTTACACAACGATATTTTGCTCGTATTGTGCAGGGGCTTGATAAAAGATCACCAACAGACTCTACTACTGCAAATTTGGGATTGTGGACACTTATTGGTTACATCGACAAATGTAAACTCATCTTTCTTGGACGTCTATGCAAAATCTCTTGTAATAATTTTGCCAAAAACATATTTTGTTCAGGAATAACCACATCTACAAAATCCCATCCATTCTGTGATGATCTACTATCAACACTCTACAAATATAACTTACATGTACACTTAGAAAAATATATTAAAGAAGGTGTATTCCCTCCAAAGTACGAATGGCGAAAAATTGTAAATAAATCTTTACATAGCTATGAAGAACACAGATGGGTTATGGAAACCTTAATTAATACAAACATGACGCTTTATGCCCGGCTCCATTGCAAGTTAAACTATCATATCCTCTGGCAATTGGCATACTTACATCCCAATTATAAATCTGCCCTCCAAATATGTATTAAAATCTCATCACGTGACAAAATATCTAAAGAATGCAACCTATGTAACAAATATACCTATGATTATGATTTTCATATACTCCTACACTGTGAACAACTTCACACTGAGAGAAACGAATTTAGTGCGTTTATGACTGATATTCTTGATGTGGAAACCTATGTTGCCTTTGAATCGCAGGATGAACTCGATATGCTCTCTTTTCTATTTGGAGGTGAAACTGTTTTTAATGATAATGTTGATCAAGGGACATGGGAACGAATCATTTTGCGATGTTCTTTATACATTTACCGAATAAGACGACATCTCCTACAATGTTATACTGATTGATCTCTGCAGATGTATAATGATGTGTGTCCACTTTCGGAAGTTTCTTGTATAAATTAATTGTATACACATGTAACTGTATGTTCTTATGTAAATTGTAACTTTATCTATATCAATATTGTAACTTTCCCCCCTTTCTTGTAGTTACATGTATATAATTTGTTTGATCTTCAGACGATCGTCTGGTGGAAATAAAGGTGCATAAAACTTGATAATATACATAATATAAATAATTATTTTGAACTGACTCGATTAGGAAAATCAAACTATAAGATACGTTTTACAACATGCCACATCCACTATGATGTTTGTATTACTACTACGTGCGTGAAACAATCCTCAAGATGCTTCTTCCTGCAACTGTTACATAGTATGAATATGTTTCCTACCTTAAACCTCCCCATGTCCCAGAGGATATCAAGAATGTCCAACTTGGCTCCTGACAGCGATCTTGTCACTATACCTTCGAAAAGGATTTCTCTGTGTGACATCCGACATACTTTATTTAAACATGTTTCATTCATGAAAATATGCGTCATGAGTGGACAGGCCAACATGCTCCGAAGAGGATTTTGAAGGCCGCTCCCGTAGGCAAAACCATGTCCAAGTAAATACAGAAACAGATGCCACATTCACGAAACCTTTTCGTACAGACATCATGTGTATGCCACAATATTCGGTGGTGCATTTCCTGCCGCAGGTTTCGGTTTTTTCTAGCAGCACGTACTTGCAGTTAAAAGGTGCACGCCTTCCCATTTTTATATATATACATACATAAATATATTTTAGTCTAATTGTTTAGTCAGCACGGTCGCCGCTAGACCCAGCATGACGAAAATCAGTTCCTGGTCTTTCTGTTCCGGGGTTAGTCCGGCGACCACGGCGGCGTGATATGCATCGTTGACGAATGTTTTTCCTTCGGACGACATCGTGTGTGAATATAAAATATATTTTATTTTATTTTAAACAAAAATTATAACATTAACATGCGGATTTATTTCTAATTGCGTCGCCTGCTGCTGTTGCGGTGGTTGTTGTTGCTTGTTATTATATAGCAGCATAACGACGACCATGCTTAATCCCGTTACCACGGCGGCAACAATCCACGGAGTGTAATGGGTATTATTATTTTTGTGGTGCTTGGCTAAACACCTTTTCTACCGGCGGCGACTTTTTTAGGATTCTTGGTGGTGGTGACTAGTCGTATCGGTGTCGTTGCTTCCTCCGGCGGCGTTTCCTCCTCCTGTTGCGCATCCATGTTGGTGTAAAATTCATATTTATCAGCGGTCAAGATTAGGATAATGTATGAATATCGATTCGTTTGTTTGGCAGTAAATATCAAAGTATTTATGAAACATCAAATCGATCAGATTTTATTATGTAATCATGAATGATTTTAAGAATTTGTGTAGATCATTGTTAGTGAGCGAGGCACAGCCTTTTGGCACTGTGTGGATACTTAATTCCTTTAAAAAGAGATTTTAAAAAGGTGATTTTTGTCTTAATTCATGTATTTATTGCATGTGAAGAAATAATGTACGGCATGACAGGAGCGTAAGGCGAGAATGGATAATTTGGCATATTCTTGATCCATAGTTTAGGTCAAAGATAACAGCTTTGTTATGGGGACTGCATAGCGAGTTTTGGAATCGGGATAAGGTATCAATATTTTGAATTTCAGGACTTAGGGAATTCCATGACTTTATTGTATCAGGTAAATATAATCTGGCATCTCTCTACATTTAACTGTTCACGCTGAAAAATGTCTCCTGAGGTTAATAGCATTAGTACTGGGTATTGTAGGTAAGAGATTTTGAGGCGAGAGATTATTCTTCATTTTATAAAATGTTGTCAGCTTAGAAATATATCTACGTTCTTTAAACGGTTTTTGGTTAGTTTCTTCATATATCATGTTGTGGCTTCTTCCTCGAACCGCACCACTTATTGATCGCATGCGTCTAGATTCAATTTTTCTAGTAAAATGGACTGTTCCTGGGTACAGTTGTCTCACATGTGGCCGCAATAATCAAAAATAGGTAAGATGAAAGATTTATAGATACTTTCTAAACTTTTATGCGATAGGCGATATTTCAAACTTCTTAAGCAGTTAATCAATGGACTAACTTTCTTAATCATAGAGTTTATGTGAAGATCCCAGTAACAGTTATTTTGAAGGGGAAAGCCTAGATGCTTGTGATTTTCTACGTCTTGAATTATCACACCGTTCATTGTAAGATCAGGTTTAAATCTTATATTTCTAATAAACTGTATTGATTTCGTTTTGTTAGGATTGAATGAAACCTTCAATTTCTTTGGGTCCAATTTGAAATTCTTAATAGGTCATTATTTAAACAGTCTGCAGCTATGCCGGGGTCATCAATTATAATATATATAGTCGTGTCATCTTCGAAAAGTCTAATATTACTATCAATATCATCCACGATATCATTAATATACGTTATGAACATTAGGGGTCCTAAGACTGATCCTTGACGGTCGCCTGCTAATACATACTTCACCACGCTGTTGCCAACAAGTACTGTAGTCATATTCAGATTAGATGATTTGGAGCAGGCCATCACTAACCAACTTAGCGAGTTTTATAGCGATACATTTGGAGAATGTTGTGTGAGTCACTGGATTTTAATGAAACAATACTTCTCCCACCACTCTCTCATTCCAAGGCGTCTGAGAAATGCCACGACCAGTCTCAGTATCTTTGTGAAATGGCGTGGTGCAAAGGCCAGACTGAAAGGACGGCAAATGAATTGAAAAATCATATCTTTCCATTTGAACCGGAGGTACCTTTCGCACGCATCTTTTAGATCAACTTTGCACATGAAGTCCTTTCTTCTGAGGTCCCGAACCATGAACAAACCCTCCATCTTAACATCCAAATTTTCGAGAACGACATGAATTCTCCCCGCCAAAAGAACATCTGGCGCCAGCTTGGACAAATTCAAACTTGGCATTCCGGCCACCACATTTCCGTTTTTGTGCAGGGTATCTAAATCTAAGAACAGGTTTTCTGGCTGATTTTTTTAGGGGTAAGGAACTTGGTGATACACGTCTTTTGCCTCTCTTGTCCTGGGAAAAACTTCACCTGATGACATGTCCGCCGGTATATCGCCCCTGGAAACCTGTCTGCTTCCCGAGGGCACAGGCCGAAAGGCTTGAACGTGGTGGGTCTGGAATAACTAGCAGACTGTGGATTGTTAGGGTGTGTTTTGGGCTTATGCACGAATTTTAACTTCATCTGAGGGGGCTGAAGCGCACCAGCCACCTCTCTTGCTTCCCTACGATTCTTGCCCTTATCTTCCAAGATTTGCAGAAAACCGTCCCCAAACAATTGGGCCTCGGTGTCATGGAAGATGTTGGCATGTTTTCTCACCAAGGATTTACTCTTCTTGAGATCCTTTGTAAGTTTGTACAATGTAGCTAGTCTCCTATTGTAGTTCAAGGCTACATCAACTTGGCCTGTGCCACGTATCGTTTTCTCAACCAATTCTATCACAAACTCGAAGTCTAACTCAGTAGACTGATCATTACAGGCCTGTTCAAGCAACTTTTATGAGTCTGGACTGAATGGATCTTAGACCCTTGTCCGCTCCTTTTCCATTACCTATCCCATTTTGTTCCATAAGGGATTCAATAATGTCATCCATCTGAGGGGCTTCTAAAACCTTACCCTCTCGTATAGAACATTCTGATTACACACCCTCCATAGTCTTGTCATCTATGAAAGTGGTGAAATGCTTGTTAATGTAGTCCAATTGTCCCTTAGGGAGCCTACAACGTGGGGCATTTGATGTCCCAAGAGGGTCCAAATGTCTAAGTTCTGGTAGGGTGTCCCCCATATTAGAGGTACCCTGCTGTCACCCCTTCTAGCTCTCGTATCGCTCATGAACCAACGTTTTGAGACAGCGTTATCGTCTGAGTCGAACCCACACTCAAGAATCAGAATCTACCGCGGTCGAAACCAACAGTTTCTTACTGGGGTCAGTATTACCTGCCGGTACATTGACCACGTGTTACCCGTCGTTATTTTCCTTATTTTGACACGACAATGGCGGACTAGACATTTTTAATGTCTTATGTTCGTAGATATAATAGAATTACAATAAATATACAAGAAAAGTACTAACCTCCAGGAAAAAAAGAGTAAAACAACCGTGACCTTCACGGATCGACCGGTAATGAAGAATGGCAATTTCTCGCGAGACTTTGAAAAAGCTGGTTTGCGCCACCTGGTGGCGGGGAGTTAACACTTGCGTATCTTGCCAAAGTTTGCGAAATGAAATCAGGTACCGCATCAGTTCATCTGTTCGGTTGTCCTTTCGATTATGCCTTCTTATTTCGAAACTTTGTTTCGCACTTACATGGACACGCACACGCACAAAGATGAAATAATGATCAACCACAAACGAAGAGGTAAGAATTCTTTTCAGCAACCCATGCGTGTCGTCATAGTCATGGACACGCACACGCACACGCACACGCACAAAGATGAAATAATGATCACACACACACGAAGATGTAAGAATTCTTTTCAGCACCCCATGCGTGTCCTCATAGTCGGCTAATGGGGTCGGGTGGTCAGGATCGCCTGCCTTGTTGGCACATGTGATCGTGCACAATGAGACACCTTTTTGGATAATCATAGTTTAGGTTTTCACAAAATAACATTTAATCTAAATGTATCTCAATCATAAGATAATCACACATGATTACCGTGTGGGCCCACCGTTAATACTCGTCTTATGGTGGATGTCGTTCCGCGTTACGACATTTTCACGACCGGTAGTTGTATAACGACCGACGGTAAATGTTAACTTCCTGTCAAACGCCTTCCTCAGGAGACGGAGAACGTCTCTACCTTCTCCGCAATCTGGTAAATAGGCTACACGTGTGGTGCCCTTGTAGAAATCTCCAGGGTTCGGATGATCAGCCTGAGAATATGCAAACATATTACAATAAAAAATACTACAAACTAAAGCATACAGGTTGCGTACAAAGTCTCAGAAATATCAAAGTGTGCGCTATATGCCCACTGGAAGAGGGAGATGTGTGTGTGTGTGTGTGTGTGTGTGTTGGGGGTGGGGGTGGGGTGGTGTGTAGATGATGACTCTCTCTCATTAAACAACAGTGACGTTCCTGGAACACAGTCTTCAGGGTGGTTTTCTCCAACATATAATTAGAATTGATCTTCAGTAACCCATGCTTGTCGTAAGAGGCGACTAATTGGATCGGGTGGTCAGGCTCGCTGACAGGGTTGACACATGTCATCGTATCCCAATTGCGTAGATCGATGTTCATGCTGTTGATGACTGGATTGTCTGGTCCAGACACGATTATTTACAGACCGCCGCCATATAGCTGGAATATTGCTGAGTGCGGCGTAGAACCTAACTCGATCACTCATAAACTCACCCGTTGTGTCCCATTATGGAAGTGGTAGTGGTGCCACAGGTCTCATAGCCAGGTAGGTGCTCCCCACTGAAGGCCACATCCATGATACCCTCCGGCTGGTTCCCTGTCAGGACGCCATAAACCATGTATCGCACTTAGAGATGAGCGTGCTGTCTCTTTAGTGGATGTCCTTTCATGAATAATTCAAGTCCGTCTGCGGGTCCACAACTGTTTATTCAGTGCTACACTTTCAAGCGTAGGCTCGAACTTCTCTGCAGCTTCTCCTCTCAGGCCTATTGCCTGTCCCGTTATATACCCAGGGTTGGTCATTCTTGGTCCTTTGTCTTTGGCCCCCCTTCGCATCTGGTCAGTGATGAGTCAACCTTCTTCGCTCTCCCCATTTGCTCCTAATCCTAATTAGGACTCTAATCATCATTTCTGGACATTAATTATGGCTTTGCCTCATTATCATGACTTAGCCAAAGTGTCCTTTGTCCAGTGTTCCGCTGATCAGGGGCTATAGTTTAATCCCCTGTCCAGTACTATATTTAGGGGACAGCACGTGTGTTCGATTAGCGTGGGATGGCTGGTCATCTATTAGTGACCTCCCTACCCGCTGTCACTCCTATTGGTATTGCCCAGAGACAATGGCATCTCACTGACCAGAGCGAGTGTTTAATTACTTAATTTGCTTAATGAGAGGGGGCCAGCTGGACCTCTAATATTCTACCCTGGATATACTTCCCCGTCGTATCGTAAGGACGTGACCTCACGTCCTTACGTGGAGAATGTGACCAATGACCGTGACCAACCGTGAGGTACAATAATGTTACATGTGAATGGAGATTACAATGTCAATGGAGTACAGTATTTACATGTGATGTACATACAACACATTCACATGGCGAGTGTTATTAAATGATGGACATGATACATTCAAACAAAGACGAGTTATAGTAGCGTTATATAATGTACAAGTTATGATAGAGCACCGTTACCGATTGAATTTAAGTGATGGGCATACATGGAAGTTGTGATATAATGTGGACCCGTATTTGTCACTTTACAAACTAATAACATATATACAGAGCTACAATTACATTCCACTAAGATATAATGCGACCTAACAGAAATATGGTGGTGTGTAAAGTGTTTGCGGAATCCAATGATGTATATGTGACAGACCATCATTGGTGTGTATGGTGTGTCTTCACAATCATGTAGTTGTGTGCGGGCTCGAGACTGTGATGCTGGTAATTATAGGGGTGGTACTGGGAATGTGGGTGGGGGTTGACTTGTACACTGTCAGCATAACTATTATTACTATTTCTAAGCAGTTAAAAGTGAAATCAACTGACAACTAAAAGTAAAACAACTGACCGGATATAATTTAAGGCACAAGGTATAGGTCCATCATAGTCAATCACAGGCGCTCTTTAAAGTGCTCTCTGTGCACTCATTCATCCTAGTCACTACTAAACACATCCTTTGTGTTACCTACTCTCCTACTCACATCGCCTGTATCAAACTAATCCTCTAAATGACGTCATCTTTAACTACACAAATTTTCCTTAGGTCAGCTGGCCCTATACTACCGGGACTTGTGGGGGAGTAAATGGTCGCTCTAAACACTCTCCCATGGATATCGAGCACGCCTGTGGACCCACCCGTGATCAAGAGACAGGTAGGCGGTGGAATCCATCAGCTAACCCTGCCGCAGAGCGACAAACACCTGGTGCCTCTCCAGGGTCCTCCGACAATGGCGTGATGGCTCTTTTGTCTGTGGTTGCCCTGTACCTGGTTCCGACAGCTGACACCTCCTCCTCTCTTCACTACTCTACTACTTCCTTCAACCAGGGATACTCTACAACCTTATATAGTCTCCCTGCTTCAACATACTACAACTACTGGTGTCTCTCCAGGGTCCCCAGACAATGGCGTGATGGCTCTTTTGTCTGCGGTTGCCCTGTACCTGGTTCCGACAGCTGACACCTCCTCCTCTCTTCACTACTCTACTACTTCCTTCAACCAGGGATACTCTACAACCTTATATAGTCTCCCTGCTTCAACATACTACAACTACTGGTGTCCTCCAGGGTCCCCAGACAATGGCGTGATGGCTCTTTTGTCTGCGGTTGCCCTGTACCTGATTCCGACAGCTGACACCACCTCTACCTCAACATACATACTCTTTCATAACCCTTATACGTCAATCCTTTCTCATTTGTCACTCATTCAGGGTTCATGCCGTGAGTTTTAACTCTGCACATGTTCCCTTCTTCCTTTCATGGCCACTGAAGTACTCATGTAGGCATGTTATAAATATATGAAACAAAATTCTGTCAGATGTCCAACTACTCGGTATATACATGACGTACAATATTTCATGTCTGATATATACAACACCATGTTTTATTATGTACATTGTCCCTGCCGATCAACCGGAGAGAGGGGGAGTACCCTGGAATTAGAGAAGATAAAGTGGACTCGGTCGGGGACAACAGTACTGACAAGGGTGATGGGAGGCGAAGGAAATTACCCGCAACTCTTACAACAATCTAGTCTGGGAAAGGCCCGTGCGTGATTATCTTCCTAAAGTATGACAGGATGACGGGGGTTTAAGAGATATGTGAGTGGGGGCCGATATTTGGAAGGGCGATGGTGGTCATGGTTGGTCAAATATGACCACAAGGTCTTTTGGCCAAGGGCTTGATATAACGGGATGGATAATTTGTCGACTATATGGCCGCAGCGAATAGGCAGAATGATAGCATGATTAAGTGTTCTATGCACTTCATTACTATACGGGTATCAGACATTACTTGGATTTGAAATCAATCAAGCCTTGAGTTGCGGCGCTTATAATAGTCCTAATGCTTGCCAAAACAGGAATTAATAATTTATATTATTTTGGGGTAATGCATCTGACAAACAAAGCATATTATTTGAAATGGAATTAACCTGGAATTAGTTGATGAGAATACGTATCTTGGTGTTCATTTTCAACAAAAATGATAAATTCAGCAAATCAGTGTAAAATTGCGGAATCAATAACTAAAGTCATGTATATATTGAAACGTAAGGCACGCACAGTGCGCTTAACTGAACAGAACATGATATGAATTGGTAAACATGGACCACATGTCTGCAACTTCAGCAATATGTTCAACATATGAAATCTTCAAAACTGGCAATAAGGTGGAATCCTATTTATCAGATATTCCTTTTTCTTATCGCACTTAGAGATGAGCGTGCTGTCTCTCTAGTGGATGTCCTTTCATGAATAACTCAAGTCCGTCTGAGGGTCCACAACTGTTTATTCAGTGCTACACTTTCAAGCGTAGGCTCGAACTTCTCTGCAGCTTCTCCTCTCAGGCCTATTGCCTGTCCCGTTATATACCCAGGTTGGTCATTCTTGGTCCTTTGTCTTTGGCCCCTTTCGCATCTGGTCAGTGATGAGTCAACCTTCTTCGCTCTCCCCATTTGCTCTTAATCCTAATTAGGACTCTAATCATCATATCTGGAGGTGTCCTCCCATTTATGAGAACTCCCAGTTGTGAGACACATTAATTAATGGTTCAGTGCACATAGGTGGTGTTTCCACATCCCTACAATGAAAGTGGGATCAGCCCAGCCCAGTACCTCCTGTCACTCCTATGGGTATTGCCCAGAGACAATGGCATCTCACTGACCAGAGCAAGTGTTTAATTACTTAATTTGCTTAATGAGAGGGCCAGCTGGACTCCTAATATTCTACCCTTGATACATGTTACAACTGGGGCACACCGGTTTGTAACGGGCAAAAAGTCTGTTGATACAGTCTGTGCAGAACACGTGTCCACATCTCTGCAAGGTCTTTGGGTTTGATATTCCTTCAAGGCAAATGATACAATACTGAGGTGTTGGTTTGTTCTTAGTCACCTTTTCATTCGTGTGGGAGATACTTAACTTTGCCATTGACAGGGTAAGGTCGTCATGGTCTGTGTTGGTGTACTTCCCAGACCTACTTTCATTACCTTTCGAATGTGTTCCAGTTCGATCTGATGCCCTGTCTGTTGCCCTTTTCTCTTTACATTGATGTCTCTTTCTATATTCACTTGGCACCTGATCATCATCATCAGCAGCAGCAGCAGCATCACCTCCGCCACAATCATCAGCGTGGTCATCTTCTTCATAACTACATCCTGCAGGAACGGGTCTCTTTTGTTTCACCTCGTCGTCACTGCCACCGCCACCGACGTCGTCGTAATTGTCATCATCATCGTCATCCTGACCATTATGCTTTGCCTTGTTTGAGACCTTTGGTTTGGCCCCGCCACTGAAATCGTCAGTTTGTTGTCCTGGTGGTAATTCCCGTCCACTACGGAGTACCAATCCACGCTGATGGACACCACAATCAACGATGCCCTTGCTGTGATCTGATCTGCCAACCACCTGTTTCGCACGGCATGAATTATTGCTATCAGTGTCTGCATTAAGCTTAGGTTTGGGCAGAGATCGAGGATTCGACGATCCATTCTTTCTTCCTGTATTTGAGTGTGAATGTGGTGGCTCAAGAGCCTTTCCACCTTTCTTATTGCACATGTAGGCGCACTGAGCTGCCAACATGTCTACGATGTCTTCCCGGTGTGACACGAGCAACACCTTGACGAGAGATGTTTTCTTATAAGAAAACATAGCTTGGACTGCCACCTGAACAGCCTCTGCTGGGTTCACGTTGCCTTTACCTGAACAAACGATTAGACAATTCAAAGACTGGCTTTAGTAAACCTTTGACAGACATATGTACATCAGAAAATGTTGCAGTCCTGAGTGATGGAACTTGGTGAATACACAGTATATGTCAAATCATACGTAGATTATATAACATTGACTCTCCAATCGGGCGGTGGGGTAGCCTAGTGGTTAAAGCGTTGGCTCGTCACGCAGAAGACCCGGGTTCGATTCCCCACATGGGTACAATGTGTGAAGCCTATTTCTGGTGTTCCCCGCCCATTTTGCTGGTATATTGCTAAAAGTGGGGTATACCTCAACTCACTCACTCTACTGCACTGTCAGCCTCCAATGTGTGCAATGCGGTGTGAATATGGCAACAAACCTTATGTAACGTGCAAGCATGATACTTGTGTGTGTTTGTTGTTTAACGCCGCACTCTACAATATTCCAGCTATATGGCGGTACCAGTGATCACAGGGTTGAAGCGCTGTCCACGCGAAATGTGGAGTTGCCCCAAAAGCAACTCTATTTCCTCGCTGGACAGTGAAAGAAGAACATGTAGCGCAAGCGTATTGCTGGAATATTGCTAAAAGCGGCTTAAACCATACTCACTCACTCACTCACTGTCCAATCATTAAGGGCATGACATTTAGATGTGGCTTTTAGAAAGTTTAACCAAATTAGTTGATTAATTGCACAGTACAAGTTATGTAACCTAAATTGGAAAACGCTATCCTTCAGATGTATGTGTACGACTGCAGCGCAGTTGGTTATATACTTTAAGTAACAAATCGGGCGGTGGGGTAGCCTAGTGGTTAAAGCATTGGCTCGTCACGCCGAAGACCCGGGTTCGAATCCCCATATGGGTACAATGTGTGAAGCCCATATCTGGTGTTCCCCGCCGTGATGTTGCTGGAATATTGCTAAAAGCGGCATAAAACCAAACTCTCAGTCAGTAACAAATCAGTATCATTACTTCCTTTCAGTGATTCATAAATACTTATGATACAGTTGAAATCGTACTATGGAAATTGTTGTCAAAATTAAATTATTTATCAAAGAGATTTCTGAAGGTTAAGGAAATGGTCTTATCCCGCTTTTTACCTCACACTTACATGTTACGCGAGCACACGTAGTGTTATACAAATGCTTTACGACATCAAATTAACAAATTTGAAGATTAGATATGTAAGTTATTGTTCGAGACGGTCAGTTGCGATAGAAAACGGAAATGGACGGAACTATATCATCATATCCCCATACTTCTCAGATGACTTACCAGAGCCAAGTAAAGGTACCGCCAGGATAGGGACACCTTTGTCCTCAGCTTTAGAGAGTATTTTCTTGTATAACCAGATCATCTTCACCTTCCACTCGTCAATAGTTTGTTTTTTTCCTCGGGGTAGGACAATGGCATGAATCACTGACTTGAACTTCCCGCAATCCCCCGTCGTGTACGCCGTCCATGGTTGGAAATGACCTCTTTCTTTAATTATTAAATTGTTGCGATTCAAGTCAAATTCTGAGTACATTCTAAGAAGAGTTGCTGTAACGTATCCCATGTCTGTAAAACGTGGCCCTTCGCTGACAACGATGCCATCTGCATATGCCTTTGTAACATCGCCAACGTAGGTGACTATGTACAACCCAGACTGAGATTCATAGCTGTTTCCCGCAATCTGAGAAGCCGCCGCAGCCATGTTGTCTGTGGATGGAACACATTGATACCAAACTTAAACTCCACAACTTTTGATTCTACCCTAATCTAGGTTTACATTGAAGCTCAAGGAAATTATGCAATTTGATATGTGAATTATATGTTATTGAATACGCACGGGTGCATGGATTATGGATTATGCGTCATAGAATGTTAATTGATACGTGCATATTCTATGCAAGAATGTGGATAAATTGATATGATATTTTGTGTTTTCGATATGTAGATTCTCGTTTATAGGATGTGAGGATTTTCTGTTACTGAATACGGTTAGATATGCTTTTTGTTATCATGGAATGTGGATGGATGTGAATACAAATTCACCAGGACAGAGTAATACCCAATATGTGTGAATTCTCTATGACACATGTGGCCTGATATGCAACGATTCTGGTATTGAAAGCGGATTGTTATGTGGGTTCACTGTCGTCCTGTGTGGATGGACATGAAACTGTAGTCTGGTATTCCGCAGTCTCCGGGCATCCAATTATTTCATTTTCAGCGTCATGGCACTGTGTTTTGAATCCTTGCAGCCAACAGTGGCTTCTAACGGTTGCAATGCCAATATGGAATCAGAATAGATTACCTGGATTCTCCGAAATAGAATATAAATGGATATAGACTAATGCTTAGTCTCTCTGAATATGTATAATTATGATTGAAACAAATAAACCCATTTAAATTGTAAAGGAGCCCTAGGGAGACCAGAGAAGCTGCGGAAATCTAGACTTGCTTCATTTGGGATTTAGCATTGCAGGGAAGGCTAAGCTGTAGGGAACAAATGTGGTTCAGGGACTGTTAGACAGATTAAAATGGATATTGAATTCACCTTTATTGAATATGGATTGTCTATCATGTTACAAAAAGTGAAACGTTACGTTTGAGAAAGGTTAGCCTATCAATTGTTTCTGAAAGATCACATAGAATGTTAAATATCGTTTACCATCGCCAGATCACAGTGTTAGGAACTTAGTCATTCGTTTTATTCAAAATACTTTTTGGTGGTATAGATATGTGCATATCTTATCGACTGAGAACACAGTTGAATCTGTCGGCTCGTGCATAACAAATAGCCTAGCTCTGAGCCTTACTTATCAGTTGTTACAGAACATTTTGTGAAAAATTTGAAACATAGAAATAGGTCTTTGGGGTTGAAATTATGTCATGTCAGTCGCCTTAGTCTGGTGGAATATGTTCCAAACCAGTCGCAAGTGTTTAATCTTAACAATACACAGCACAGGTCTTACAATGTTATGACTAGACATTTATCAATCGTTGGCATGTCAAGACAACACACTGATGGGACTGCACAGTTCTGATTTCAGAAGCAGCAGACGAAATCAAAAGGACAGTGTGTGGATGTGGATGACACACAGTGTGTGGATGGACACACAGTGTGTGGAAGGATGTCAATAACACAGTGTGTGGATGTGTATGACACACAGTGTGTGGAAGGGTGTCAATAACACAGTGTGTGGATGTGTATGACACACAGTGTATGGATGTGTATGACACACAGTGTGCGGAAGGATGTCAATCACACATTGTGTGGAAGGGTGTCAATAACACAGTGTGTGGATCTGTATGACACATAGAGTGTGGAAGGGTGTCAATAACACGGTGTGTGGATGTGTATGACACATAGTGTGTGGAGGTGGAGTGTGTGGATATGGACACACAGTGTCAATAACACAGTCTGTGGATGTGTATGACACACAGTGTGTGGAAGGATGTCAATAACACAGTCTGTGGATGTGTATGACACACAGTGTGTGGAAGGATGTCAATAACACAGTGTGTGGATGTGTATGACACACAGTGTGTGGAAGGATGTCAATAACACAGTGTGTGGATGTGTATGACACACAGTGTGGAAGGTGTCAATAACACATGTGTATGACACACAGTGTGTGGAAGGGTGTCAATAACACAGTGTGTGGATGTAGACACACAGTGTGTGGAAGGCTGTCAATAACACAGTGTGTGGATGTGTATGACACACAGTGTGTGGAAGGATGTCAATAACACAGTGTGTGGATGTGTATGACACACAGTGTGTGGAAGGATGTCAATAACACAGTGTGTGGATGTGTATGAAACACAGTGTGTGGAAGGGTGTCAACACACAGTGGAAGGATGTCAATAACACAGTGTGTGGATGTATGACACACACAGTGTGGAACACAAGGATGTCAACACACACAGTGTGTGGATGTGTATGACACACAGTGGACAGGATGTCAATACACACAGTGGTGTGTCAACACACAGTGTGGATGTGTATGACACACATGAGTGTGGAAGGACACCACAACACAGTGTGAACACATGTGTATGACACACAGTGTGACAGGGGACACAATAACACAGTGGAAGGATGTCAATAACACAGTGTGTGGAAGGATGGACACACAGTGTGTGGAAGGATGTCACACAACACATGTGTGGACACAGTGTGGAAGGCCATAACAGTGTGTGGATGTGTATGACACACAGTGGACACACACAGGAAACACAGTGTGTGGAAGGATGTCAATGGAACAACACAACAGTGGAAGGATGACACACAGTGTGTGGAAGGATGTGACACACAGTGTGTGGAGTGGAGGTGTCAATAACACAGTGTGTGGATGTGATGACACACAGTGTGTGGAAGGATGTCAATAACACAGTGTGTGGATGTGACATGGACACACAGTGGTGGAAGGATGTCAACGACACAGTGTGTGGAAGGTGTGCACTGTGACACACAGTGTGGACCCACACACAGTGGAAGGACACACACACAGTGGAAGGACACAATGACACAGTGTGTGGTGGATGGAATGAATAATGGACACACAGTGTGTGGAAGGACACACAGTGGAAGGAATGGACACACACACAGTGGAAGGAACAGGTGTGTGGAAGTAATGTCAATACACACACAGTGTGGACAGTGGACAAACAACACACAGTGTGGTGTAAGGACACAAAGTGGTGGAACACACACAGTGGACACAGATGGAAGGTGTGGAAGGTGAATCTCAAGGAACACAGTGGATGGATGTGGTAGGACAACACACAAGGAGGACACACACAGTGGTGGAAGGACACAACACAATGGAATGGACATGTGGACAGTGTGGAAGGACAAACACACACACAGTGGACACACACACAAGGACACATGACACACACAGACAGTGGACACACACACATGGACACACAGTGGACACACACACAGACACACACAGGACACACACACACACACACAGGACACACACACACACACACACACAAGGACACACACACACACAGTGGACACACACACAGACAGGACACACACACACACACACACAGACACACACACACACACAGGACACACACAGGACACACACACAGGACACAGGAGACACACAGGACACACACACACACACACACACAGGACACACACAGACACACACACACAAGGACACACACACACACACAGGACACACACACACACACACACAGACACACACAGACACACACACACACACACACAGGACACACACAGGACACACACACACAGACACACACAGGACACACACACACAGGACACACACAGAGACACACACACACACACACAGACACACACACAGACACACACACACACACACACACACACACACACACACACACAGGACACACACACACACACACACACACAGGACAGACACACACACTGGACAGACACACACAGGACACACACACACACAGGACACAGACACACACACAGGACACACACACACACACACACAGACACACACAGACAGGACACACACACACACACACACACACACACACACACACACACACAGGACACACACAGGAACACACACAGACACACACACACAGGAGACACACACACACACACACACACACACACAGACACACACACACAGACACACACACACACACAGGACACACACACAGACACAGTGGAGGACAAGGACACACACACAGACACATGGACACATGGACACACAGGACACACACAGTGGACACACACACAGGAAGGACAGACACACAGACATGGACACAGGACACAGACACACACACACAGTGGACACACAGACACAGGACACACAGACACACACAGTGGACACACAGTGGACATGGACACACAGGACACACAGTGGAAGGACACATAATGGAAGAACAAAGGACACACAGAGGTAAAGGACATACAGTGTATTTGGGAGGTAAGGAACATACAGTGTATTGGGGAGGTAAGGGTGGATACAGTGTATTGGGTATTGGGGAGGTACAGTGACATGGGAGGTAAGTGTACAGTGTATTGGGAGGTAAGGACATACAGTGTATTGGGGAGGTAAGTGACATACAGTGTGTATTGGGGAGGTAAGTGACATACAGTGGTATTGCGGAGGGTCGTAACATACAGTGATATCAATGACAGATATAAATTACACTTTTCACTGATGTCAATGACACGGACCTGTGTCTGGTGAAGCTTCCATGAACAGGGAGTATAGAGCGTTTCAGCGAGGTGAATGACGAAGCGTTTGAGGTGCATGCGTTGGCCTTTACTGTCAGGTACTATATCACATATATGGCAAGTCTTCTCTGTTTGGAAGCTGTTCGCCTCGAGGTGTCAAATATCGATTTTAGGCAAGCTGTAAGGGATAATATGTCTTTTATTGAATCAATAGGAAGCTAAAGTGAGTGCATATGCCCTTATATATAACATAGGCCAAAATATTGCCGAAAATGTGTGACTTTGTGCGTTTAAGAATACTATGGTGGTGTTAGTGTCTTGGATATGGCAATCACACCACCGCTATTGAACCTATTCTCTTTATCGTATTACTACCAGCTGTTACCAATTGTTTATATTTCTATTATAAGGTCGTGTTACTTACATAATGTCCCAACCGTGACCTGTACAGTACCTGGTTCCGTGCCTATGACCAGACCCAGCCGTCCGTCTCCTCCCGTCAGAACGAAGTCACAGAATTCCAAGCTAAAGCGAAAGAGAAAGTAGAAAACCACGAACCCGGATGAAAGTAGAGAACTGTGCCGTGTGCACTTGTGCTGTGGTTGAGGTAATATAAGGAAGGCGGCGTTTCAGTTTGTAAACTTGATGGCACTCTCTCTTTCACTCTTAAGTAAACTGTGTATGCTATTTAGCTTCTCACGAATAATGTAATTATATTTCATGAGGGGAGTCAGTGTGATTTTTTTATTATATGCTTTTATTGTATGATTATTGTTATTATTTTTTTATCAAAATTATTCCATACTAAACACCGGTGCTTATGGAATTCACGCAGTGGTAAAGACTGTCCCATTTTCCCATCACGTTATATTGGCACGCTCTGATACAACCGAAATAATGTTCAGCTAAATCTATACCTCAGCTCACTCATTCCTCTAAAATGAAAATATGAAAAGACAAATGGATATACGATCATAAATCGGGCCGATTGTGCATAACGCACTCCCATATCTCAGCAACAACAATGATTGAGTGGTGACTTTGGCAAGGGAGGCAACTCTTCAAGGCATATTGTTCCATAGCTGAATTCCACACCACCACCATATGATCAACGTGCTTTATGGACCTCTACTATAGCTGGAATTGCTACTCTTCCTTTTGTTCCTACAGATGCCTACAGATGCCTACATATACTACGATAGGTACTATTGGTGACTGTAACGGGAATGGGACGGGTGGCCAGGCTCGGCCATTTGGTTCATTGCCTGGCACCATGGTTTTCATTTGGACAAAATAATGAACTTGATTTGACATTCTCAGTAACGAAGGAAAGCATGAAACTCGAGAACGGGTGAATATGGTTGTATGCAATATCCATGCAATATCGCGGCAGTGAATAAGTCAAAACAGGGAAGTGCATCGAACATCATCTTACGCGTTGAAATTTGTCAAATACTTTGTCAAATACTGTGTGCTTTACAAAGGACTTGCATGTTGTAGCCCTGATGAAACAACAGTTTGAGGAAGATCTTCGTTGACAAAAGTATTATTTATTGTACCGTAGAGTTATGAGTTAGGCAGCCAAACTTGCTGCTGGAATATTGCTGAAAATATTTGAATTTTAATCCTGGAAAGTTGAGGTCTTGTCATTCAGTGCCGGAGATCATGTAAGAAGATACAGATAGGATGAGGAGATTTAACCTTTTATTTCTCTTTCAGGTGGGTAAAACAAAGCAGTTTGGTATTGGACCATTACTGAACGATATCAATTCATTGATAAATCTAAAGAATAAGTTAAATATCTTCGACAAATTCCCGTTTAAGATTTTGCAAATTCCAGCAGAAAATCATTTTCGTAAACTTAAAACAACAGACTGGCAAGGAGGGTGCCAACATTTGATCCCCATTGCTAACATCAAAATAACGGTGTACCACATTTTAATAAGTCAAAACAGAAACAAAATAAGCTTAAAACGAAGGGAATTTCCCCATTAACTAAATGTTAATGCAAGTACTATCTTCCTTATAGTGGAATATGCGAGACACAGGCATTTCATGTTTATTTCCATGTTTGTCGGTATGCATGTATAGTCTGTCTCCGGTGTAAACGTACCGATGAATTTCATTTTAAACAAAAAAGTAAATAAAAAAACAGTTTGTTGACATGTGATTGTCCAGCTACACTCATTATGACTTTTAGCGAAACAAAATATGTTTACGTATCCATTTCCTGTCAACTACACTTCGAGGCGTGAGTAGACAAAATATGATAGTGATCGCTGTGAATAAAGAGGGTCGAAGTTATAAATATCGGGGGACACACGATTTCACTGCAGCTAGCAGAAACATTCTGTTTTAACATTTTGAGTAAAATTACAGTCTCGTTGACAGTGATCGTTATGATCTTAAAAAGAAAACCAACACAGGTTCCCACGTAAGGGGTCAGTAAAATGTATATTTGAACATCCTTCCATTTTACATCTAAGACAGAAACTGCCAGCTGTCTTGTGGTCTGAGTTGGCCGTGATTAGGACCCCAACCGAAGTAAGGGAGTTGTTTTACAACGGTCGGTCAGCTAAGCCCGGATTACAAAGCATTGTTCTCATAGCAAGTTGATTGTTGGGACTGTTATTTTAGTCCGTAATCCGCAATTGAGAGAGTCCGGATTATAAAGCAAGCTTTAATGATAAATTAAGTACAATTTTGCCGGGACTCCGAGAGTAGTCCGGATTTTACAGATTCCACTGTAAGTGAAATTAAGATAATTTGACCTTGCCTAATGATCATTTAAATCTCAAAATTGTATTCAACTTAGGATCACAGTTGTTTAACAAACGATCATAGATTCAAATCTCTATTATTGCTTGTATTACAATGGGGTAAGCGCAGTAGATGGAACAGTGAAACAAATGCGCGTGCGGTACGTGATGAGCGTTAACTTAGCCCAAACCTACTTGTTCTCGTGTTTCATTTCATGTGCATACCCCGTTGTAATGTTCAATTGGCAAGGTAAAGTTATGAGGATTCGCAATCTTAATTTCACTTTATTCGATTTACTTTTTTGTTTAGAGTGAAATTCATCGGTACGTTTTCACTGCAAACAGACTATAACTCAGCACAAGCAACCCCTCGATTTGTACTTGTCGGAAATACCTTCCGGGAAGTCCATACTTTAATTCAGGAGGGTTATTGTTAATGTTGGAGACAGTAGTTTGTACGGAGCTTGAGAACTGCAAACCCTTTAACAGTGTCATGTTGACGTAAAATAATTCACTGTTCATTATAAACCCAAAACAGTACTTTTCGGAAGCAGGGGGAGACATTCGTCTTCACGACACAAGTAATGGTAGCTCAACTAGTTTATGTTTCATTGAGAGACGCCGGAAAATCGCAAAAAAGAACAGTGGAAAGGTTTGATATTCTGTGAAGAGGTGTAGTGCTCGGATGTGCTCGTTGTAGACTCAGGACGTGTACCTGAACTTAGTGTCAGCGCTTACTTCGGGAAAGAAAGTTTGTTTTCCTCTCCTGTTCCTCCCAGACTCAACTATCAATTAACGTTGAATCAGGAATGACATAAATAGGGGAGACCGGGGTGAATTGTCACACTTTTTACTTAACTTCTTGTAATTCGATATTACTCGACCGTTCACAAAGTTAATCGGTACTAACTAGTACATTGGCATCTTGGCTTTATACCTGTGTCGTTTTACTATCATGTCGTTACAAAGTTATTACGTATCAAATGCAATGGCTGCAAGTGTTAGAACTGACACCAAGCACGGGGCAATTGTAACAGGTGGATGGGGTAGTTGTAACAAAGAAGGTACTAATGTAACGATCTGTTTATTTTCCAGATAGAATCAAAATAATAAAGATGCTATCTTGATGATTTGAGGTGGAAATGGATTAACATCAAACCTTTGTCACATCGACATTTAAAATGTGTTTGGTTTATAATTCTTCTTTTCGTATGCCTAAAATGTAATTACAAAGAGTAACCAACACCAAAACTGTCACCCGAGGGCTAATACTATCAACATAACACTGAAAAGGTTATACTATGATAAAACTAGTAAAGAACTAACATAAAACCATCATCATAGTTTTCTTCATAGTTATAGCACAAGGAAAACTTACATGGGGGCAATTGTAAGACAGTGTTACAATTGCCCCAGATGGTGGTAGTTATGTTTAATGCCACGTCACATGTTAACCACTTTGGGCTTCTCAAACATTTCTACTTCAAAATATGTCGTAATACCTCAATTTTACACTTGAAAAGTTAATTTCACACCAAGCAACATTTACTGCTTTAGAACGTTTAATTACGTTTTGTGAAAAATTTACTTACCTATGTTAAAAACGATTTTTCGTCAACTGTATCTCGCCATGAGCGAGCAGTTGAAAAACGCCTGGATGTGTACCGCAGCAACAAAAAGGGAAATAACTCTACTCACCTACACTATGCTCGAGCGAAAACTTTTAGAGTCATTGCCCTTGTTATAATTGCCCCCTAAGTACCCGATCGCAGCTTACAGAATTTTCGGACTTGCGAATCAATTTTGGCCTGTCTGAAGTGTAATTCACCCAGTACATAATGGAGAGCGCCATTGCTGAAAACTTTGTTTGTCACCGGAAGTCACGAAATCTCGCGATGCGCAGGATTCACTTACACGCCCTATTGCCCCCGGTCTCCCCTACACACGAAGTTTGTTTTTTTTCGCCGCTTTCAGCAATAATCAAATAATATCACGGATGCCGATGGTGTGTTTGTTTCTGGGCCACTTGATTATTTTAATATCTTTCAAACTACGGAGCAGGCGTTCATCACTCCAACCGACCCCAGCCATTGTCTAGAAAACTCGAGTTGATAGACGGTCTTCTCGGTGAGGGGAAGGCCGGTGGTTCCATCCCGAGTTGCGTCATACGGTAAAAGATGGTACACACGCACGCACTACGCACGCACTACGCACGCACATACACACATTCACGTTGCTGTGTAAGTGCAATATTCTTGAACACGACCTTGTTGCGGTAGAACTCGACGGCTAAGCGACCTCACGGGCAGCATGAGGTGTGTACTCCCCAGGGAGCTGAAAATGGCAATCGTTTGCACACTGATCCATTAACCGGTTTGACCAGGGTAATAAAAGAACGCTTGAGCTTTATCTTAAATATGGTCGGTTTGTTGTTGTTGTCTTTACTATTGATATTCCCTATTTTAACTCATATCATCAGATAACAAGATACAACACATGCTGGTAATACCTCATACACCCACACATTAAAACAGCACGGTACTTTGTCGGTAGTGTCATAGAGCCAGACGATGCGGGCGCTTTCTCCGTGTTGATTTTGTCAGTGGACACGCTACCATCAACGACAAAAACGAATGCGCTTGAAGAACATATATTTGTTAATTAAAATACATTAACGTTTATGACTTGAGATCCTATTCTGTGACTCCCTTCCTGGCGAGATCCTCCTTGACCCGTGTCAGATACGTCTCATCTGGGTAGCCGAACCTGCATGACAATATGGCGGTCAGTTCACACAACATGCCACTAGGGCTGCGCAATATAACCGGTTTACCGGTATTTACCGGTTCAGACATGGAAACGATACGTATTGCGATACGCTGATCGAAAACCGGTATTTTGACATGCATTCGGAAAACTTCGTAACACTCGGAAATCTTCGGATATTTCCGTTTTTAAATTGTTCCTTTCCTTGTTTCATTTGTGCCAAACATTATTTACATTTATATTTTGCCATGATTAAAAGTTTTATTAAAGCCTAATCAAGCATTGTGATTTTGTTGTGTTTTTGCTTTACAAATCAAGCATTAACTCGATTATAAGTATCTTTTTTGTTAAAAATAATTCTTGCAATATATTGCAATACATATCGCAATACATGCTTTCGCATCGCAATATATCGCAATACGAAAATTCCCTGCAATACCCACCCCTACATGCCACACAAAAACACACATTGTTTTCCTTTGTGAAACAACACATGATTCTCTAATGGCTTGAGAGGAAACAGATAGCAAACTGAAAACCCCTTATACATGCCTGGTCGCCCTTCCTGTAATGCTGGTCAAATGGTGGATGTCGTCCCTTCATACATACCTGGTCGCCCCGCTCTTCATGTTGGCCCATTTCTCGCCGCCGTGATATTGCTGGAAATGTTGTGTTGTCCTTCATACGTACCTGATCGCCCCGCCCTTAATGTTGGTATAATGATGAATGTCGTCCCTTCATACATACCTGGTCGCCCTGCCCTTCATGCTGGTCTAATGGTGAATGTTGTCCCTTCATACATACCTGATCGCCCTGCCCTTCATGTTGGTCTAATGGTGAATGTCGTCCCTTCATACATACCTGGTCGCCCTGCCCTTCATGTTGGTATAATGGTGAATGTTGTCCCTTCATACATACCTGGTCGCCCCGCCCTTCATGCTGGTCTAATGATGAATGTTGTCCCTTCATACATACCTGGTCGCCCCGCCCTTCATGTTGGTCTAATGATGAATGTTGTCCCTTCATACATACCTGATCGCCCCGCCCTTAATGTTGGTATAATGATGAATGTCGTCCCTTCATACATACCTGGTCGCCCTGCCCTTCATGCTGGTCTAATGATGAATGTCGTCCCTTCATACATACCTGGTCGCCCCGCCCTTCATGCTGGTCTAATGGTGAATGTTGTCCCTTCATACATACCTGGTCGCCCCGCCCTTCATGCTGGTCTAATGATGAATGTCGTCCCTTCATACATACCTGGTCGCCCCGCCCTTCATGTTGGTATAATGATGAATGTTGTCCCTTCATACATACCTGATCGCCCCGCCCTTAATGTTGGTATAATGATGAATGTCGTCCCTTCATACATACCTGGTCGCCCTGCCCTTCATGCTGGTCTAATGATGAATGTCGTCCCTTCATACATACCTGGTCGCCCCGCCCTTCATGCTTGGTCTAATGGTGAATGTTGTCCCTTCATACATACCTGGTCGCCCCGCCCTTCATGCTGGTCTAATGGTGAATGTTGTCCCTTCATACATACCTGGTCGCCCCGCCCTTCATGTTGGTCTAATGGTGAATGTCGTCCCTTCATACATACCTGGTCGCCCCGCCCTTCATGTTGGTCTAATGATGGATGTCGTCCCTTCATACATACCTGGTCGCCCCGCCCTTCATGTTGGTCTCTAATGATGAATGTCGTCCTTCATACATACCTGGTCGCCCCGCCCTTCATGTTGGTCTAATGATGAATGTCGTCCCTTCATACATACCTGGTCGCCCTGCCCTTCATGTTGGTCTAATGATGAATGTCGTCCCTTCATACATACCTGGTCGCCCTGCCCTTCATGTTGGTCTAATGATGAATGTCGTCCCTTCATACATACCTGGTCGCCCCGCCCTTCATGCTGGTCTAATGATGAATGTCGTCCCTTCATACATACCTGGTCGCCCCGCCATTCATGTTGGTCTAATGGTGAATGTTGTCCCTTCATACATACCTGGTCGCCCCGCCCTTCATGCTGGTCTAATGATGAATGTTGTCCCTTCATACATACCTGGTCGCCCCGCCCTTCATGTTGGTATAATGATGAATGTTGTCCCTTCATACATACCTGGTCGCCCCGCCCTTAATGTTGGTATAATGATGAATGTCGTCCCTTCATACATACCTGGTCGCCCCGCCCTTCATGCTGGTCTAATGATGAATGTCGTCCCTTCATACATACCTGGTCGCCCGCCCTTCATGCTGGTCTAATGATGAATGTTGTCCCTTCATACATACCTGGTCGCCCCGCCCTTCATGCTGGTCTAATGATGAATGTTGTCCCTTCATACATACCTGGTCGCCCTGCCCTTCATGTTGGTCTAATGATGAATGTCGTCCCTTCATACATACCTGGTCGCCCCGCCCTTCATGCTGGTCTAATGATGAATGTCGTCCCTTCATACATACCTGGTCGCCCTGCCCTTCATGTTGGTCTAATGATTGGTCTAATGATGGAATGAATGTTGTCCCTTCATACATACCTGGTCGCCCTGCCCTTCATGTTGGTCTAATGATGAATGTTGTCCCTTCATACATACCTGGTCGCCCCGCCCTTCATGTTGGTCTAATGGTGAATGTCGTCCCTTCATACATACCTGGTCGCCCCGCCCTTCATGTTGGTCTAATGGTGAATGTCGTCCCTTCATACATACCTGGTCGCCCCGCCCTTCATGTTGGTCTTGTGATGAATGTCGCCCCACGTCACCACATAACTCTGGTCCGATGAGGTCGCACGAACGATCGTGAATATCAACTTCCGTTTAAATGCGATTCTTAAAAGTCTCAGAATTCCCATTCCTTTAGTCGAGTTCGGTAGGTAGGCTTTCCGAGTCAACCCTGTGTATGGCTCGCCCGGGTCAGGGTGTGCAGGCTGTGGGTACAAGGTGAAGGTCGATGACGTTAAACATTTAATATATATGTTGCCTCAGCTGATAGCAAAAACTAGAAATTCGCGCTTATTGCAATATCATAAATCATGTTGCCACGTAGCTGCCAGTGAAGATTTGAAATACCCTCTATTTAATGTCACGTTAAGTTTTCTTTTGTTTGTTGTTTAACGCCGCACTCAGCAATACTGCATATACTAGTATATGGCGGCAGTCTGTATATAATCGCGTCTGGTGTTTTAGTTGGTAATTTTCTAAGACGAGCATCATTAACAATTCACGTCACATTAAGACGCAATACCATGACATATCTGAAATATTCTTCGAAATGATGTTTCTACACTCGATGACTCACTCACTCTGAAAGGGTAGAGCCATGTGTATGTTGTCTATTTCATCATTATCAGAAGCGGTGGGGTAGCCTAGTTTTTAAAGCGTTGGCTCGTCACGCCGAAGACCCGGGTTCGATTCCCCACATGGGTACAATGTGTGAAGCCCATTTCTGGTGTTCGCCGCCGTGATATTGCTGGAATATTGCTAAAAGCGGCGTAAAACCATACTCACTCACTCACGAGTCTGAACCAGGAGTATCGAGTACGTATAATAAGGACCAACACTAGGTACTGGCATTGAGCACGTGCAATAAGAACTAGAACGAACACATTGGCAACGGATACGTATAATTAGGACCAGCACGTAGACATTGGCAACGGATACGTATAATAAGGACTAACGCCAGACTCTGCATTGAGCACGTGCAACAAGGAGTAGCGGCTACACGCCGGCATCGAACACGAATACTAAGGAGTAGCACCTGGACATGTACAAATATAAAGTAAATAAATATAATAAAGTGACTTCTCACCCCTTGGTCGCCGTCAGGAATGTGATACGTGATCACTACGGTGTCGTATTTACTGTAGCCAGGCAAGCGATCATCCACCAGACCCACCTCCATCGTCCCTTCTGGCTGATTCCCGATGATGACTCCGTACACCATGTCACAAGTGGGACACACAGGCTTGTAACTAGCGAAATGTTTGTCTATACACCTCCTACAGAATACATGTCCACATTTAGCCAACGTTTTCGGGTGCTTCATCACACGTGAACATATAGGACAGTCTACACCCTGATTCTCTGTCTTACCCTCCTCTTCATCAGAACTCCAGGAACTTCTGTTTTGGCTCGACAGGGGATTAGCTTCGGGGGTGAGACTATGACCCTTACCCACTGTCCAGTCTGGAAAGTCGGTCTCGGTGCTGATCTTGATAGCAGGCACGATTTCTTTGGTTTTGTTCATCTCATGTTGAGCTCGGAGCAGCTCGAGGGCCTCTTCCTCCACCTTTGCTGCCAGCGACTGTGACCTCTTCCTTGTCCTTCCCAGCTCGCTGGACTTCGTCCTCCTCGGGGTGTCCGGGTCGTCCACTTTCAACTGGTCAGTCTTAACAGGCAACACTGGTTTGGGTTCCGCAGGTTTCTTTGCTTGTCTAACCTGAGACGGTTTGGTTGTGGGCAGTGGAATATATGTCGGTTTGTATGTAGGTTTAGTTGCAACCTTCACGGATTTCGTCACAGCTTGTTCTTTCCGTGGTGTTTCTAAAGATGGTTTATTCTCCTTACCAGGTCCTATAACCTTCTCTCTGACATCCTCTGCTGACTTGAGTAGAGGGCCGCCTTCATACTTCATGTTCATGTTATAAGTCTTCCCATCGACACTGACTCTCGTCCCCTTCATCGACGGACGGACCACGGGTTTATCGCTTCGATGATCCTCATCAGATGATGCTGGGGAATATCTTGACTTCTTCGGTTTCCGGAATGCACCACCAGTCTCGCTGGTGTCATCAGCTGTAAAGTCATAGGCATCAAATGTATCAAGATAACTTCTTCCAAAATGTATCTTCGGTGGATTATAATCCTCTAACTGGGAATCATGCCCATTTGAAGTTGCTCGTTGTTTGGGACTATTATTTGTGTTCTTTTCCCTGGTTCCTGATTGCTTGTTAGATCTGTGATTTCCTTTATTTTCTCTGGTTACTGTTTGGTTTTCTCTATTGTGTCTACTCCTGGACCACTCGTGATCGTCAGAACCAGTACTGTCTATAGAAGACCCAGAGCCTCTTCTGGTACCACGCCGGATTCCACCACGTCGGAACTTGGACTTTTTATGCTTTGACTTGGATCTGGGTTTCTCGTCCTCATCCTCATCCAGTTTGAAGGACACCGTTCTCTTGGTCTTGTCGCTCTGAGGCCGCCCACTGAACTCGAACTCACAAAGAGCAGCAATCTGATCCACCAGCTGCTCGTCCATGGACACAAACAACACGTCAGTCAGTGTCTTCGGTTTGAAGGTCGCTACAGAGGTCACAGCAACTTGCACAGCGAACTCGAGATTAGACACACCTGAGTGTAGAAATGCATGAATAACGTCAGCAAAAGAAACGTATTGCAACTGCCCTGAATGCATCAAATAATGTGAAATTACTAGACAAGTTAAAGGACAACACAATAACAAGTCAGGGACGCAATAATAATATGGACAGATCGCTCGAGGAAATGTTTGTTCATTTGTTTTGTTTTGTTTTTGTTTTTGTAAAAATAATACTCGCCACTTGCAACTAAAGGACTCAGAACTGTTATACAGTGTGCAAATGCACAATGGGGTGGATTTCAGACTACAAATATACTACCAAACTGTTCATGCGAATTATGAGACTTAATACTCATTTACTCATTCATCACCGATCCCTAAATCCAGCATTCCTAAATAACTGGGAAATCATTTCTTGCGTATTTACAATAGGATTTAATGGTGTATAAAACTGGAATCAGCAATACACGAGCCATATCGCATCGGTCTGCAAATAGTGAAGTCTGGGCCAGCATACCCATCATACCTACCTCCGGGTAGCATACCCATCATACCCAACTCCGGGTAACATACCTAGCATACCCATCTTCGGGTAACATATCCATCATACCCACCTCCGGGTTACATACCCAGCATACCGGCCTCCGGGTTACATACCCAGCATGCCCACCTCCGAGTAATATACCTAGCATACCCACCTTCGGGTTACATACCCAGCATACCGACCTCCGGGTAACATACCCATCACGCCCACCTCCGGGTAACATACCCATCATATCTACCTCCGGGTACCATGCCCATCATACCCACCTCTGGGTAACATACCCATCACGCCCACCTCCGGGTAACATACCCATCATACCCATCTCCGGGTAACATACCCATCATATATACCTCCGAGTAACATCATACCCATCAAACCCACCTCCGGGTAACATACCCATCAAACCCACCTCCGGGTAATATACCCATCATACCCACCTCCGCCCAGCAGCGGCAGCGCCAACACCATGATGTCGTTCTTCTCCGCCTCCCGGAACAACGTCTCGTACAGTTTCTTCATGTTGATGACCCAGTGTTTGGTCTGACTTGGCGTGCAGGCGGACAGGAAGGCGTGGAACACGACCTGGTCTTTAGCCCGATTGGTCAGCACGTTCCAGAGGGGGAAGGTCAGGTGCTTCTTCTTCATGTCCTCTCTGTCGATCTCGAACAGCGGGTCCAGTTTGATGAGAGCCTTCGTGACGAAGCTCTCGTGCTTCATCAACTTGTCTTCTTGTGTCACAATGGCGTCGGCCACAGCGTCAGTGATGTCACCCACATACGTCGTCACGTGAAGACCAAACGGGGACTTGAATTGAAATTTGGGAATTTTCGTCTCCGAGTTTGCCATTACACCTGAAATAAGGGGAGCAAAAGTTGTTAAACGCTCTACAATGACAATGTTCATTTGTACTAGCGGTCTGTATATACTCGAGGCTAGTGACTGAAAGAATGAAAAACGACCTTCAACATACGATGCCATGCAATCAGCCAGATATCCAGCCATAACCGCCAACTTTAAGTTCATATTTAAAATCTCGAGAAATATTCTTGCCCGAAGCCCCGACAGGATTCTGAAATCAAAACAGGACTGTCCAGCCGGTGATATACTGGACCCAGTCTACAGGTTCGGCTTCTTGTACAGTGCGGGGCCGTGGTTAGCCTAATGGTTAAAGCGTCCGCTCGTCACGCCAAAGACCCGGGTTCGATTCCCCAGATGGGTACAATGTTTGAAGGCCATTTCTGGTGTCCCCCGTCGTGATATTGCTAAAAGCGGCGTAAAACCACACTCACTCACTCTTGTACAGTGCCGATTGACTACGAGTGAGTGAGTCGGTTTTCTCCCGCTTTTCTCATGTAAAAGTGGGATACAAATCTAAACAGAGTGCACCAAAGTCGTGAATCGAACAGGTAGGTAAGCACAGGGCTACCACCTCGTCCAGTTGATGATGCCGCTTAAAGCACCATTTACTCACTCGCTCGTCCAACTGAGAGGAATACCCACCTTCATATAGATCGTCTATGGTTGCGCATACATGCTACATCATCTCCAAAACCACCCCGTGCACTATGTGTTGGTCAGTCCCAATATTAGTCTCTGCTGGCTACCACGCGTGTATATAGAAACCCGACATACTTTATACCGGTAGCGACATGTTAGTTTCAGATTGAATTGTCAACTCGATGCGTATTTAGCATAGATATCAAATCTTAATATGATGATCAACACAAATAGGAATCTAAACATGCTGAATACCACATGGTACTAGGGGCGGGTATTCATTCGCCTGGATATAAGATGTGTAACATGTCCTCAAACTCAGTCAAACTTTTATCACCCATCTCGAATTAATATTATTTGGTTATCTCTCAGGGATTGTGTACATAATCATACCTAAAAGTACATATTCCATACGACTGTTCATTTCTTTTCATGTGCGATATAGGCACTGAGTGTTCCCGTGTATCACATAACAAAATACAAATGGAACAGCTCTCTCTCTCTCTCTGTGATTACTTTGAAAACTAAGACCTAAAAAAATGACTTTTCATCATGCGATTTCTTTTGAAAACCAAAATCGGATTAAAGAGATTATTTCCAGTTTTAAGCTATTCACGATCACGTACTTACACTGTACATGAATATTGAGTCCACTCCCAGCGCTGTCAACTACAACGAGTGAACGAGCTATTTACGTGTACTGTATGTACAGAACTGGTATAGAACACAAAGGCTGCACGGGCCACCAGAAGACTTCTCAATACGCTGCCATTCCCTACTTACGGGACTGAGAAATCAATACCAAGTTGATATCGAATATTGACTCTATTGAAATGTTGTTGACATTTGTAGAGGCCCTGTATGGGTTGATACGATGAGTCGACTTTGCCTAGCGGCTTTCTATGCCTGATTTCAATGCAATTCATAAGCGGTCTCCTATCTTGTTTGTTCAGCAGTCAAAAGCGGTTATCATCGCCAACTGCCGTTCACGTGTATACCACAGTATTGTGTTACTTGTGTTCCGTGACTGCCGTCTTGATTGCCAATATATGCAGTTTTACTGCTGGATAAATTTACGTTCGGTAATACAGGTGAATTAACGCCTTGTGTTTTCGGCATGGTATTGCGTGTCTATACATCTACCGACATGTTGCTGATACTGCGCTCACATGGGAACATGCACCAGTGCTATTGTTATTTAATTTGCTTCTTCGACACGATAACCTTTTTTCATCATTATTTACATTACTAGGGGCGTTGTCTGTATGTTTGCATTCTAATGATATTCCAATTCAACAAACATAGCGAAGTTGCCCGATTCTCTGAAAGAAGGTGTTCTAGTTTGTGGCACGACGACAGACTCCAGGTAATGTAAAGGTCTCACGAGGGACACCGGTTCTGTTCCACCAAGCGGACGCCAGAGCACCACAATCGGCACATCAAGCATAAATGCATGTACATGTATATACGATTGTCGTTACGCTGTTGTCGCTTTACTGAATGAATTCTTTCGGTTCAGTTGTACAAAGCTTTCTTAGTTCGACAACTATTCGTAGTCAGTCAATAGCTCGGATGTGTGGCATCAAATTCCAGTCTAGTTAAACACGTTGAAATTGGTGACGTGAAGAACTTAACATTGTCAGTGGTTAGAGCGTCCGCCCGGAGAGCGGAAGGTCGCGGGTTCGATCCCCGGCCGCGTCATACCAAAAGACGTTAAAATATGGTACTTGTTGGTCCCTGCCTGGCGCTCGGCATTAATGGGTACAACAAGGACTGGTCGGCTCGGAGTCAGTACAATGTGTCTGAGTGGGGTATTCATGCTTCACTGCGGCATGGTATCTCAGTGGGCTAGCACTATAAAACCTGCTTCAGTCTGGGCTAGTACAAGCAGCCGCACATACACATACACACGCATGCACGTCGTCATATGAGCGAAATATTCTCAAGCACGACGTTAAACCCAATTCCACCACCACCACCACCATAAGTTGGAAGACACATATACCCCAAACGGACCCCTTTCATTTCCGGTAGGTCGCACATCGGTGAAAACAGTGACAAGTCGATGTGCACCATTCTGAGACGGTATGAATAGGGTATTGAGCACCACTATAACATTCCTCATAGGGTGGAAATAGAGTTCAAATACATAGCAAGTAGAGAGAGGCGTTGCTGTCAACACTGACTTCATTTTTAAGGAAGTGGCATCAAATATTGTGGACCATGGCAACTTGTATTTGACGAAAAAATACACAAAACTAATAAGTATCCAGTCTTTAAAGTTGTTCACTTTGTGAATTCCATATATTCACTTAGCATCAAGACATATGGGTAATTATATAGTCATTGTGAACATATCTGTTTAGGGTATGTACTTACGTATCAAAGCGAACCGTGCGTCACATCAGTAGTAGATAAACCCGGGGGGTTCCGAACACCGCGAATATCCAACCTAGCGCAGTCATGTGGCCATGGCTAAACAGTGGCCCGGAAGCAAACAAATGATCACGTGACACATATAAGTCTGAGTCTAAGAAGCGGTTCCTAACTGTTGTTCCATTGACCTGTATGTTAACACCAGCACATGCCTGATTAAGTCTGTTTAGGATTTCAAAAGACTTTATATCAAGGTATGTTCCGCGTGTGAATAACCATGATTTATTTCAAACTGAAACAGCCAAATGGTCTAGTATTAACTTCCAGGGTGCCATTGTACAAAGCGATCTTTGCTCTAAGGTGACCGTAACTCCCATACCTTAACACAGACTTAAGGTAGTCTTAGGTTGTTTTGTACAATAGCACTCAATCGGTTCGAATAAAAGTCAGATTTTTCATTCAATATTTAAAGATCTTAGTCCAACACTTTCCTCCACTTGAAGACGGAAACGGTTATGGATTTCTAAATCAACACCGCCAGAGACAGCTTGGAGATATTTTGTAAAGTATTTTAGAAATACCCCACATGTAAGCTTAATTTTGGGAGGAAAGGACAAGATGAGAGGATAATACGTAGGTATGAGGGTAAATCACAAAGTTCGTGGCAACAATGATATTGCTTTGAGTAGTGAGGTTTCGAAGTTAAAAACATCATTTCCTGGAAGATATAACAAACCCGAGAAGATCCGGGCTCGAACCTGTCTTCTGCAACCCATGCCTGTCGTTAGAAGCGACTAACGGGATCGGGTGGGCAGTGCTGGCTTATTTGATTGATGCATCTCAATTGCGTAGATCGATGATCGAGATGTCAATCATTAAAAATTGTCTGGTCAAGACATACCGCCGTCATATAGCTGGTACATTGCTCCATGCGACGTTAAAAAACATGACAAGATGACAGGCTGATTACCGCCTCTGTTATCAATAACTTACAAAGTGATACAAACTACGGCCATTAAGCTGTCATGGTATGTGCACGTAAAGGGTTGGCACAGAACGATCCACACGAATTAGACGCTTGGTTGGCATTTCAGAAGACGCTATTTTATGAACATAAATAATTTTCTTGATTTCATCTTCTTTTTATTTTTATTCAGAGCTTTTTCTGGCCCTATCATCATGTAAAACTAATTTGACAATTGACCTACAAGAGGGTGATATCAGTTGGCAAAGTCATGACTTCTGTTTTCAGGGACTGTTGGCAAGCATATCAGTGGGCAATACAATGCTACAGAAACACGTCGGTTGAGGTTAGAGGAAAAGCGTCCAGAAAAGATTTGTTACGGTGTGTCTGCTACCTGACAACAGGTACTTGTGTACACACGTGGCAGTGGCTGCAGCTGTAGAATGTGGCTTTCGATTACCGTATTTCCTCTAATAAGCGCCGTAGAGCTTTTTTAATAAATGTATTGTCCCCTGATCCAAAAATAGATTTATTAAAGGTCACATGCAACGTAAAACACAACTTTGCAGATTCTGATACCTTTCGGTATGGACTTACCGAAACAAAGCGTCAAAAATGCAAATTCAACTTATAAAGTTGAAAAATAACGCGATGAAAAAAAACGCGCGAAATCGGAGTTCAAACGTTTCACTAATTTTCCCCAGACTTTTCTGGGGAAAACGGGTTTCAACAGCTGGGCTGCGCTCATAGCACGTGCGCAAGTAAATAGGTTCGCGCAGCTTGGAAGCGGGTTGTCGGGTGAATACTCGGTGAAGGCTTTGGTGTGAGAGCTATTTTCTAATGTTTTGTTTTGTTGATATCTCACAGGCGCGAGCTTTTTATATGTTATGACAGTAAATTAACTGTTTATATAATTTCATTTGTCTATTTCACCACACGTTCTTCTTACTGAGACACTTTCTCAGTTCGATACTTAAAAGCAATGTCATTATTTAGCGTTGACAGAATTTCTAACTGTGATATAGATATGTCGTTGTCACAGACAAAACTCAATGTCTGGTTTTATTGACACCTGTGTGTCTGCCTGCCTGTCTGCTAATGACAATATTCAATACACAGCTGCTATCACTGACCACATGCAATTTGAACTTAACACCAATCAGGCTATACACCATAAACAAAATGCATTGATTTATGGCCCGAGTTCGGTCTCTCTCACATTATGTAATTACACAGACAGGCAGGTGTGATACTTGAACACATGACATGTTATGATGTCTGTTGATTGCAAAATGTTATACACAAAAAATGAGCATGTATTAACAAAACCCAACATCTCTATATATATACACACAATTAGCCGTGAAGGCATCTGCAAATGAACCAGCCGTTACACTTGAGTGCACACCCACCCGCTCTGACTGGGTTCGGTATCCCGGCTGCTTCGTTTCTTGGGAAGTAAACCGAAGTACACAATTTTGCACTTTCGATTTGCGATTGTACGCTTATAATTTTGTTTATATATTTTTCGTAAGCAGCAATGTATATTTTTGTCATGAATAAGTGATAATTGTGTAACCAGCAATGTATATTATACTGTCATGTACAAATAAGCGTAAGGGCCGGATAATTGGAAGTGTTTTAATTATAGAGGAAATACGGTACTTCCATGTGTACCTTACACTTTGGAACAGCATCGGGTTAAGGAACGAGGATTCAGAAGGTGACGACTTCTGAGGGGTGTCATACACAGGAGATTGTATTGCTGAATGATAATAATAATAAAAATAGTAATAATAATAATGGAAATATATATAGCGCTAAATCCAACCACTAAGTGGGTGCTCAAAGCGCCACAAAATAATAATAATGTTTGAATAGAGTTAATAGTGCAGTGAAAAGAGATGCGTTTTAAGATGTGATTTGAACGCAGCAAAAGATGGGGACAGTTTTAAGGCGAGGGGCAGTTCATTCCACAGCGATGGAGCACAAAAACACTGAAAGAACGCTTTCCATAAGCCAGTCTATAAGGAGTTTTCAAAAAGAATCTGCTTTCAGATCGCAGTTGTCTGGATGGTTTTAGGGGATATTCTGGTGACATGCCTTGTAGACTCTTGAATGTGATACAGAGTAATTTAAACACTATCCTCGCCTCAACCGGAAGCCAGTGTAATGACTTCAGTATCGGCGTAATGTGAGAGTACTTTGGGGCACGTGTAACGATTCTTGCCGTTACATTTTGGACTTTTTGAAGTCTCCTCAGAGATTCTTTACTGATGCCTAGAAGCAAACTGTTCAAGCAAAATGATGTGCGACTACTTTTGCGTACAGGCGAATTTCAATTTCCTCCCACATGTTGCCCAAACCGTGAGTCATATTATGGGCGGATCGGGGCTTTGACAGCAAAAACGGATCCAAACATGGAACTCAGTGCATTGATCAACGTCTCCCACTGGAGTGAGTGAGTGAGTTTAGTTTTACGCCGCACTCAGCAATATTACAGCTATATGGCGGCGGTCTGTAAATAATCGAGTCTGGACCAGACAATCCAGTGATCAACAGCATGAGCATCGATCTGCGCAATTGGGAACCGATGACACGTGTCAATCAAGTCAGCGAGCTATGACCACCCGATCCTGTTAGTAGCCTTTTACGACAAGCATAGTCGCCTTTTATGACAAGAATTCTCCCACTGGAGGTGAAAAGGGGTTAGGTTAGCCAGTTGGGTTTAACACCGTTCAGCTTTCGTCCGAGACGTTTGTCAGTTTGTTCAAACCTCAAGTATGGGTATGGTGCTGGATAACCTACACACATAAACAGAGCGAACGAGGATAGGATTCTGACCTACCAAAGGGGACGCAACTCTGCACCAGGTATGGGGCGATACCCCCAAAGATTTGAGTTTACAAAATTACTACGCTTACGGAGAGTACTGGTCAGCTGAGATGCCATGTTCTGAGTCCCAACAAGTAGATTTGTAAGTATTTTGGTATGGTCAGCTGGAGTAATGCTTTTATAGGGAGTGCAGTTTAGTTTTACGCCGCAGGGTAACAACATATGGCGGCGGTCTGTAAACGTCGAGTCTGGACCAGACAATCCAGTGATCAACAGCAGTAATCGATCTGCGCAATTGTACTTTTTATAACTCCTCCACAGAGAGACCATTTCTGTCAATATGGACGCTATGAATAATATACCTACGGTTTGTATGGCTAAAAAACGTGACGGACACTATATCACGGAACATCAAACACATTTTCCTACATTTCATTTTGTTTTTGAACGCTTTTAAGTTTTTATTTCCAAGCCATGTGGCCTCTCTGTCGTGACTGACACACAATACGTTCCGCTTAATACAAGCAGTATTGGATTTCTATGCAAAATGGTTCAAAATGATTACACGCGACAAGGGAGCTTCGATATATTTCTTGGCATTTGCAATTCAGATATTTATTTAGTGTTGAAGCCCTGCAGATTTAACAAAAGATGTATGTAACATGGAGAGTGAAATCAAAACGTCAAAGATTAGTACTTTCAGTCATCAGAGTATCGTCAGCACGACTTTGCAAAAACAAGAGCACACCTGCTATAGTCAGTTCTATCCTAGAACTCACAGAATACAGATATTTCCACTCTTGACACCACACCCGTCAGACTATTACCCGCGATCATGACACATTGAAAGCCGTCCATAGACCAAGCCATTTTCACATTCCTGTTTACAACTCACACTTTGTTTTAGTTCCTGAGTCTTGCAGTCTAAACGTAAGTAACAGGAATGAGGAATCCACCTATTGAGGAATAATGAAACATGCCAAATTACACTTATTAACCAGGAATTCTCACACCTCCCATCTACCTTGCTGTGAAAGTTCCATCCACTACCCAGAAGAAAAACTTCATAACAGAAAAAAATCCCAGCATAGAACTCCCTATGATAAAGCTGTTTGCAGCTCTCGTTTATGAATTTGGCTATAATCAAAAGGACTCGCATGCTTGATATGACATACAGTTTCATTTGGCCAACACTGAATGGCTTTTCAGATAAACATGATACCCAATGTCCAACGAAATGCAGGGTCAGTGGCCACACTCCAGCAAAAATGGACCCTTTAAAGGCAATCTTATTAAAAGCCATAGCCCTGCTGTGGGAAGATCCCTGAGTGCATGTCAAGTGCCCAGTCTGAATAAAAGCTCTCCAACCAATCAAATATCAGGTCCTTAAACGCTTCCGCTTCTTCACAACTTTCATTTCAGCATTTCAAGTTTAGCAACCCCAAAAACAGATACAAACATTACTTTCATGGTGTATCCACCAACACACTTCAAAGTCACGGTCTATATTTGTTCAATTGAGAAAAGGTTGATTAATTACTTCAAAATGAGGAAATGAGACAATGCTATGAACATTCTGCTCATTCATGCTGAGAATGTAGCAACATGATTGGCTGATTAATACAAGGTTCAGATCTTCTAGGGCAGATTAAATCCATAGCAAAATTATCCCCCCTTTATGATTGATTTGCATGGGTGCTCCTAATTACCTTATATAGTTTTGCCTTATCAAGAATGCATGCCCCTACAACCCTCAAAAATACTATCACAAATATATATAAACATCTTTCAATTTTTTTTATTTTACACCAATTGTACAGAAGTGCTTATTTCTTGGAAGCCTCATCCTCCTTATGGTAAGACTTGAGCATCTCTGCTTTCTTCTGCTGGATGCGCTCGTCTCTACGGCGACGGGCCTCCTTCACCTTCTGTCTGCGAGCCTCGGCTTGGTCACTATAACAAGATAACTCAGTATTACAATTTGGAAGTTCTATCCAAAGTTTAAATGACAACTACTAAAAATGACAAGTGAACATAATGATCCTGAACTCAAGACAACCAATATTCCAGCATTATCATGGCAGGATGCACAAAGAATGTTTTTAACACATTTGTTCAGTGGGTTGATCAATACTTGTGTCTTTATTGAGGCACACATTTGGTTATTGCTCTGACTGCAGAGCATAAATATCACTGCGCAAAATGATAAAGCATCCAGTCATGTTTGATTATTAGGGCCCCCATTGAGCCCCACATCAGGGTTACGACATTGACTCTTTAACATACGTGCTTAATTTAGAGGTGAGGTGAAATTGGGTTTAACGTCGTGCTTGAGAATATTTCGCTCATATGACGACGTGCATGCGTGTGTATGTGCGGCTGCTTGTACTAGCCCGGACTGAAGCAGGTTTTATAGTGCTAGCCCACTGAGATACCATGCCGCAGTGAAGCATGAATACCCCACTCAGACACATTATACTGACTCCGAGCCGACAAGTCCTTGTTGTACCCATTAATGCCGAGCGCCTGACAGGGACAAACAAGTACCATATTTTAACGTCTTTTGGTATGACGCGGTTGGGGATCGAACCCGTGACCTTCTGCTCTCCGGGCGGACACTCTAACCACTACACCATGGAGGCGGTCGCTTAATTTAGAAGAAAGCCATCACAATGTTAATACTATTGTTCTTGATAACCAACCTATGTTAACAAATTGTCTTGACAGAAGTTTGATGATGTTATACTTCTTTTCAAAATATTTTATTAACCCTCCAAGGACTTGGAAAACATTACGTGTCCGATTCTAAGGAAAATTGATGATTATCTCAAGCACTCTGCAGCTCACTGCCAGTGACATTTGTAAGTACCTGAGCAGTTTGGACCTCTGCTTCTCAGCCTTCCTCTTGTGGATATGCTCCATAAGAACACGCTTGTTCTTGAAGCCATTACCTTTGCATTTCATGTACAACTCATGGTACCTGAAACAAAAACACACTTATCAGTTTTGGGAAAATCTTCTGGTGAAACAGGATTTGTCCACAGAACTCTGTATGTTGTCCATACCTTCGAAAAACACACAAAATGTTTTCAAAATAGAAAAGGGTTTTCATATTTTTCTATTCCTAAAAACTTCCATTTTGAAATAATTGCGACTGAAGAACGTTCACCTAGAATTTTCATCTTTAAGCCATGTTTTCTAATATGCTTTGCAAAGACACGAAATTTCTGCATGAGAAGTTTGTGTTGCATTTACATGCATATAACAGCAGTATCAGAGTTCAATAATAAATCAAAGGAGCTATAATCCAAGAACATGTATGTCTTTTAAAAGCCAACCCAAGACAATACATGTTCATTCAAGGTGAAATGATAAGTTTATTTTGCAACAATCAGTTGATGGATGAAAAGCGAGAAAAAAGCATTCACTCTTAAAACAGTAGCCTAATCATGACAACTGGATGTTTGGTTGCTGTTTAATCAAATTCCACTATTTTGGAGGTGAGGTTTGAATTGCAGCAGTCTTAGAAACTAGCTTCCTATCATCCTCATTCAGTGGTCCTTACTGAGTATTATGCTGAGGCAATTGCCAAGGCAAATATAAACAAGCACTAATACTTAATTCCATTTGGTCATTGTGCAGTCATTTCTGTCATCTGTAAATATTTACGAGGCCATGCTAGAGTGAGTCAGTAGTGAGGAAAGAATCTGTTCTTAACAAGGTTACATCAACCTCAGCAGCATTCAGTGTTCACGAATAGCGTCTGACCCTCTGACAAATCCGGCAGATTCGCCAATGGTCCGATAGAAGTCTACAACCCGCCGGCCCCAGTGTCTGACTATATTTCACAATGACTTTGACTGAAGTTGTTATATGTGACATGTGACACTTGTTTGCTGTTTATAAATCTTTTGTTGATAATTTCAATGCCAATTATAAGAAATGTTAAATCTGAAATGTGCGTTTAATTTTATTCTGTGGGTCCTGTGAATTTTCAGTGGGTCAGACTGACATCTGAAACTTACAGGACCCAATGTCCTGTTACTTTGAAACGCCATTCATGAACACTGCAGCATGGATAAAGTTACTCTCTGAGTCGGACTGCTTGTTTGTTGTTTTATGCTGCAGCCAGCAATATTTCAGTTTTACGACGGGCATGTAAATGTCTAGTGAGTGAGCATGTTTAGTTTTACACCAGTTTTAGAAAAATTCCAGCAATATCATGGCAGGGAACACTACAAATGGGCTTCACACTTTTTACCCATTGTGAGGAGGAACGCTTTAACAACTCAGCTACCCCACCGCCCAAATTGAGTCCTACACCAGATGACCAGTGGTTGATAATATGAACAACAATCCATACCAGTCAGTTGACAAAATTTCTGACCACCCATTTCATCAAGATCACTTTACCAAAAGCATAGGCGGGTGTAATTTAAACCCATACATCCCACAAACTTTGCAATGTTTGAAACTGCTATGAATACTCACAAGTGCTTATCGACCTTCTTGGCTTCACGATATCTGCGGAGCAGGTTGCGGAGGACTCTCATACGGCGAATCCAGATGATCTTCTCTGGCATTCTGGCATTAGCTGTACCTTTCCTCTTGCCTTGACCCATGTGACGACCCTTCCGCCGAGCGATGGTGTTCTTGCGAACACGAGCTCGGGAGTGTACCTTGACAGGCTTGCGGATGATAAGACCATCCTTCACCAGTTTACGCACATTCTGTCCTGAAATGTTTTACGACATTGTTTATAATATATATCTAGTAAGTGATCAGTATCAAAATACAGTTTCAGCCGATACAAATTAACAAGAAAGGTTCACTACTTGTCTGAAAAGAGATAACATTCCAATTAATGTCAATGTCTATGAAGTACTACATCCCAGAAACTCCAGGTCATTACACAACTTTTACTAGTAATGAGAAATGTTAGAGCAATTACTAAATTGGATTCTATACATAACAGGACTTTCAGTCTATTACACTAAATCTGAAAACTCCAAAAAGAACAACAGATAAAATGCTTACTAGAATTGGCATTTGCAATTTCATTGGTCTCATTGGGATCCAACCATACTTTGTTTTTACCACATTTGAGCACTGCGGCTGCAAGCCGTTTCTGTAAACGAAGCGTGCTGGAAACAAAAAGCAAAACCTTCATTCAATAAGACATTACATATTTTCAACAGATTACATTAGTTTATTCATCAAAACAGACGAGGCGAGCCAATGATGAGAAAGAGTGTTTCATTGGAAAAGGGTACCCACAGGCCAAGGATAGAATTGGGGATAACCCATCCCAACACAACTGAGGCCAAATAAAAAAAATGTTGTGGGTCCGATTACACCTCTTTAAAATTTAGGGTACGCAAGTAGGAATAATTCTTTTTTACATTTGTTTTAGAAGTAAAGTATGAACAAATAACACATTTATCAATGTGTAATTGTTTATTCAACCAAGCTTGTGGCCATCATGTCAACTTTCTCTATCAGAATGACCGAAGTCAGTCGGTGCCAGGAAAAAACAATGGTATCTGAACACTTATCTTATTCATACCTCTTAAAAAAATAGGGTCGGCACCAGAATTCAAGGGTCGGTTGGGTAATCGGAACCACAACATTATTTTTGCATGCCTGATGTGCCTAAACATCACAGAGGAATGAATATATGAATATTTATTCACGTCCAAAGCCATGTGTTTATACACTTGGCAATCTGCAGTTTGACATGAATTTATGACATGATCTTTTTTATTTGATCAGTGTCTGTCATGGTCCTTGCATCAAGGCTTACACATCAATCTGGTCTCAGTAATAACTAGACCTGACCATGTTATTTATATCTATTTCCTTGATCTGATGTAGGCAAAAATTCATTGCTGTCCTTCCATTTAACTTAAGCATGCAAGCAGCTATGCCATCCTTTCGTGAGCCCAACACTGACCATTTGGCCTGCTGATCACATGTATTTGTACATCAAATTTAAGTAGCCAGTGTCGCTTTTTCCATAATGAACGAACTCTGGGCAAAATAAAGTGTGTCGACCGGCCCACTGCTAGTCAAATGACATCTAAACAGTGTGAAAATCAAATGATCTGATGATCACATTAGTGAAACGTGCTTTCATATGGGAGCCGCCATTTTGAAAGAAGCTCGCTACTTCGGCTAACACATTTTGATGCCACAGTGTGTGGTGACATGTGGCAATCAAGGCCCTTTATACATTTTTAACTCCGAGAACCATTCTTTATTTCTAATATAAATCGAATGCGCTGATATGTATATGTAAGATACAGGTATGGATGCTGTTTTACAGCGCCATGCCTCACCTCATGTTCGCTTCGTTTCACGTTGTTGAGAAAGAGGAAGTGGAGGGATACTAACACGTGGTGTGACAGCACAGATAAAAATAGTTCGGTATTTTTGTCTGGATGTTGTCATGAAACAACATTATATTAATTGTAAAAGAATACAATATGGCTTTTAAGACTATTTTTATACATTAACGGCATGTTTACATAACATAGATCTACAAGCGAAAAATCAGACAATATTCCTCCGCGTGCTATATTAGAATTACCTCCCTTGAACCACATGTGCATCGATGTATCATCACCCGAAATTGAATTGTGCTTTTAGACTTTTTGTGCATAATGCGAACATGGAATAAATAATATCACGACGATGTTCTGGAATGCAATTAAACAATGCTGGTTAATTACATATCTACACATGTCTATATCCATTTTTGTCAGAATTATGTTGTATCTATTTTAGAATAACGAAAATACTTTTATGATACACATGTAGCCGGCATTGGTTAAGTATTTGCTTGGTGTGCAGAAATCCCTAGTTTTTTGTTGCGAAATGATCAGCAAGATAATTTGATAATGACTGAACGACAAGTATGCAATTTTAAAGGATTTTTAATTTAGTCTGCAGATACTGATCGAGCCAGGTAATAATTATAGATTTCATAAATGATTATGTTTTTTCGTTGTCGCGTGGTACGTGAAATGGTATAATCATAAGTAACTACTCATCCATTACTGACATATGAGAGACCATATACTATTTCACATTAATTAACAAAAGTTATAACATACATGTTCATATTTTGTACAATATGGCGGTACATAATCAGAGCACAGTTCAGACAACATACCAGCTTACTCAGATTCTCACTCACACCCATAGCCACGCATAGCTGCAAAATTGCTGATGCCGCATAAAGCAACACTCACTCACTCACTCACTCACTCACTCACTCACTCACTCACTCACTCACTCACTCACTCACTCACTCACTCACTCACTCACTCACTCACTCACTCACTCACTCACTCACTCACTCACTCACTCACTCACTCACTCACTCACTCACTCACTCACTCACTCACTCACTCACTCACTCACTCACTCACTCACTCACTCACTCACTCACTCACTCACTCACTCACTCACTCACTCACTCACTCACTCACTCACTCACTCACTCACTCACTCACTCACTCACTCACTCACTCACTCACTCACTCACTCACTCACTCACTCACTCACTCACTCACTCACTCACTCATTACGAATGTTTAAGGATGTGTATGGCTGTGAAAGTTATGTGAGTATGCCCCGTTCTTACCGCTCTGCCTTCTCCAAATTCAGATCAGGTACTGCTCCTCTGCATTTGGAAACCGGCAGATATACAAATGTGAATGTGAATGAGAGGGTATGTTTTCGGTGCTGTGAGAGTGTTGAGGATGAAAGACACGTTCTGTTGTATTGCCCGATGTATGATGATTTGCGCGAAAGTTTATATGAAAATGTCTGTTTTAGCTATCCCAACTTCTTAGATTTCTGTGATAATGATAAATTAGTTTTACTATTTAAACACCATGTATATTTCGGTGCCAAAACCTGCTTTTATATCTTGCAAAGAAGAAAACATATTTTATACGGATAGATTTTATACTGTATATAACTATATCATTATGTATTTTTAGTGTTTATAATGCATTAACACACTAGTCTCTCTTAACCCTTAAAGGGTGGCTCACTTATATATTTTATAATTATCTCGTAAGTATATTTATATATGTATTTTATGTGAGGTGAGACTGAAATAAAATATCTGTCTATCTGTCTGTCTGCCATTCATCAACCCATCCAAAATATACACACTCAAGTTGACTCAACTATACAACCACCACCTGGATACACATATATAGTATGACCAGAAATTATTGAGAATTTTAGGAATATGTTTAATTGGATTTCTAGTATAAACAACCTGTGAAGAGTTACCCCCCTTTGTTTACTTGCCAGCAGACGACATTGTCAGTGATCCTCAGTATGGGTGATTTAGAGAAGAGGAAGTTGATTTTAGAGTATTATAACAAGGACATCAGATCAGCTAAAGTGATTTCAAGTAGAACAGGCATCCCTTTGTCCACTGTTTATCGTGTTTTGAAAAATATTGCAAATGGTTATGGCATTGAGCACCAGGGAGGCGCAGGTAGGCCCAGAAAATTGACTGTCGGTGAGGAGGCGGCTTGGTGTTCTTGTTTCTAAAAACAAACGGAGGAGTTTAGAAAACTTAAGGCTGGATATGATTGATAGAGGAACTGTGGCTGTCTGTAAGGAGACAATTAGAACTGAGCTGCATGCAATGGGTTGGCAGAAAAGTCGAGGAATTCCATCACCGATCATGAAACCTGAACAAAAGGAGCGAAGGTTGAACTGGTGCTTACAGCATAGAAATTTTAACTGGGACAATGTGATTTTCTCAGATGAAAGTTCTATGTGGCTGTTTCCTAATACACTGAAATTCTGGACCAAACAAACTCAAAAACCTTTGTATCAGCGCCCAATTAAAGTACAGTCCGAAATTTAACGTGTGGGCTTCCATAGCTGTGTTAGGGGCAACGCCCTTCTGTGTATTTGAAGGGAATATGAACAGTGAGCTGTACACATATATTCTCGAGGGACATTTACTTCCATCTGCTCACGTGTCCTATGGAAATTTTTGGATTTTCCAGCAGGAAAACGACCCAAAACATCGTTCAAAGCATTCACAGGCCTGGTTTCGGACCCAAAATATGACATTATTAGATTGGCCAAGCTATAGCCCTGACCTAAATCCAATAGAATATGTTTGGGGAATTATGAAGGAAAGTGTCAATAAGAAATATCTGACAAATATTGCTGAAATGAAAGAAGAGGTGGTCCGATATTGGGACAGCATGGACCACGACTTTCTAACTTCTTTGATCAGTAGTATGCCCCGCCGCATTGAAGCCTGCATTGCTGCCCATGGTGACTTGACAAAATACTAACTGTTCACCTGTCTTTGAATCTGGAGTTATGTTCTGCTAATATTCACATTTAATACGTGAGTATTGAGTGAACAAAATAAAAAAATTACAATCTCTAAATTCTCAATAATTTCTGGTTGTACTGTACATACAAAGACATTCACACAAGAACGCTATGTTGTGAAACCAATGTTTTACAGCTGACCACGATTATTCAATAAACTGCTTATCTCTCCTAGTGTCATGTATCACTGTCCAGGGAGTATTCATGCGTTATGTTAATATCAGATAATTAGAAGAATATCTATCATGCGGCAAACATACACCAGCATGGTCTACATTCTTATCCCCACTAATAGGTGAGTGTGCACCAGATTTCCAATCTCAGCTCCATGGGGAGTACACATGTGTAACACAAGCTGTCTGTGAGGCGATAGACGGTCAACAGTCACCGCGCGTCCTGCCGTCCTACTGGGTATTGTCAGCTGCTTTGTGAACAGAGGCATATTTAGAACCCAGGTACTCAGTTACCAACTGAGGCACCACATGCGCTCATGGAACACCCCCACCCCTTACTAAATCGTCATAAGCAGCTGACTATGTTGGTTATGCGCATTTAGCTTCATGCTTGTTGAAAAAAACATTTGGGTCAATGTTGACTTAGGTTTTGAATTTGATTTTTGATATTTCATTTTATTTGAGAAATGAGTATTAATGGCAACCACCCCATACACTCTGTACTACCACTGATCAAAACACCATGGTTTTCTCCCCCTCTGCGATTACTCCCTGCATGTTATATTCGCAGAGCAGCTGTCACGGTGTAAGACATATGCGACTGGTTATACATGTAGCGGCAACTAGATATCCGCTTACATCAGCTTTGTAATGATGTATTTGTCCAGATGTTGGTTGCCAGGGTCAAAATATATTGACTACCTGTTCACAGGAATCGCCGCCACTTGGTTTAGGTTTAGGTTAAGAACCATAGAAAATGGATACGATCATGCAGACTGAACTGATGTCCTTTAACACCTATGATTCACCATTTATGGTGAAATAGAACAAAGGAAAAATCCCATAAAGTCTCACTGAGAATCCGGAGCACTTAAAGGGACTGTCGGTTCTGTTTACACTGGGATGTTCCCCTACTACAGGGACTGGAAGATGTGTGTGGAGCTACCGTACTTGTGATCAATACCTCAACGATATTAAAAAGACGACAATTCTGTCTTTATCCTCCAACAGTCAGATACTGACAAAACTTCATCACATACACCATGTTGCTCAAATTGCTGTATTTGTCGGTTTACATAGGCGACTGCAACCTTATGCCATGGTTTGAACAGTTTCATTTTCGTATGAACTCGGCCCTGTCTCCACGTGTTTACCTGTTTTGTGTTTGTTTTCTAGGGACTTTTAAAAAAAAACATTTTTTTATTGTTCCCAATGTGATGAGTACAAACACATGATGAGTACAAGCATATAGAGGAATATGTGCACATACAAGCTAATGGTTTTCTAGGGACATACTGAAAACTGAATTCTCGTCCCTGGTCCTACACTGGTGTATGTGTGTAAACACCATAAAATATATTAGTATTTTATTGAGTTCTGTGTGCATTATATTACGTACATGCCTTGCACAAAAATATAGTTGTTCATGTTATCAACCTCTGGTTCGCTTAGTCCAAAGTTGAGTAGACTGTTAATCTATATCTAGATTCCGTGACAGCCATAATTTTGCTGATATGACTATAACAGCCTTCACCCACTTATTCACTGCTGGTGTATTTGATCGACGTTGCTAATTTACGTCCCGTCGATGGTAAACAAGTATTTAAATAATCGTGGTCACGTATGCAATATAGATGAGGCGCTGTCAACTATGGCCCGGAACATGCTTGATTAAACTTAACAGTTAATTGTGTTTTTTCCTTAGTAAAGCATAAAATCCGATTAAATGTTTTAGTTTCCCGTTCAACAAGCCATATATTTAGTGTTTAATGTTTGCACGACACATTAGTTGCAATCCTCTGGATTCATTAATCAAACATGACGTTACAAATGTATGGAGAAAACCGAAAACGTTTGATAAAAACTACGAGTGAGTGAGTATGGTTTTATGCCGCTTTTAGAAATAATCCAGCAACATTACGGCGGGGGACACCAGAAAGGCTTCACACATTGTACCTAGATAGGGAATCGAACCCTGGCCTTCGGCGTGACGAGCTTACGTTTTAACCACTGCTAGACCCACCCCCCCCCCCTATTTGCAATGTACGGATATATGTGTGTGTTCGGATAAAGAAAATGGTGTGCTAACGTTGAGAAGGAAATGTACTCAGTCGTGACAGGCAGCTGACTTGGTTGGTTGTGCACATTTGGTTTCATCCTGTTTGTCGAGTTTAACTCTGTGGTGTTGCGTCAAGACATTATGGTGACGGACTAAATATCACGTAGCACTTTGAAGAAGTACTATGAAATAGAAACTGTTTGCTTCGTTTCCGCCGTTCGTCACTTTAGTATGTCAAGTCAATGTTCTCCCTGGCCATTTCCTGCAGCAAGTCACGTCTCTTGATTTGAGATATCGGCCATTATACAAATCCGTGTTAGTCTGTTTGAAAAGTAATGGACTCCTACCAAATCATGGTGGCCTGTAAATAATTAAGCAAGTCACGTCTCTTGATTGGAGATATCGGCCATTATACACATCCGTCTGTTTGAAAAGTAATGGACTCCTACCAAATCATGGTGGCCTACCTACCTACCTACCTACCTAACTAACTAATTAAAAGTAGTCAGCCTAACTATATTCTCGATGTCCAATGTTTGAAAAGCTTCCATCTTATTGTGAAGGAATTATTAGCAAAGTCATAACCAAAATTTCACATCTATGTGGGTAATATGATTAACGAGATATTAGTCATCACAGCATATTGGGGTATAATATTTCTTTAACAAATTGCAGAAAATGAAGAACGATCTGTCATTTGGTACCTCTTGGATACTGGTATGCCCTCAGATAATATCATGTAAAATATGTTCAGTATAGTATTGACTACCCATCATAATCAAGATTCAACCATTTGGATTGCTTGATTTATATTCAGAGGGCTGTGTTTTAAGGAACAGGTCAAAAGGCCACACAAAATGTCAAAATGGCCACAACCCCTAATCAAAATGGCCATACCACAAAGTCAAAATGGCCATAGAAAGAAGTCAAAATGGCCATACATTATGGGTATATTATTGAGTATTGTTCTTGAGATGCTTTCTTAACTTTGAGATTGTTTTAAGGGAACAGGTCAAAATGGCCACACAAAAATGTCAAAATGGCCACAACCCCTAATCAAAATGGCCATACCACAAAGTCAAAATGGCCATAGAAAGAAGTCAAAATGGCCATACATTATGGGTATATTATTGAGTATTGTTCTTGAGATGCTTTCTTAACTTTGAGATTGTTACTAATTTAATATTTTGAGATGGTTTTTTTGTCCTGTACTTTGAGATGTTTTCTTATGTAATACTTTGAGCTGTTTAGTTACTCTCGCAAAGTTTTCTTAATCAATACTTTTAGATGTAAATTTCAAAACCCTATGATCATTGGGTAGTGTTTTGATAACATGACAATAAGTGACCAGGACACCTTTACTAAGGGCTCTTCCCCACTCCCATCTCATAGAGCCTGGTAAACATCAGGAGGCACAAGTGAAGACGAAGGTAAGATGCATGGATATTAAAAAAATGACCACTTATCCTTTAATTGGCTCGTTAATTAGTAATCAACATGTGATTATATACATTGTGTAACCTTAATTAAGATGTGAATCCAGAAGTGACTCGTTAACTGATTAAGCCGTAATTGATCAATTTATTGTTAATCTCTGTGTTTAATGCAATTGTCCTTATACTTTTTAGGTCATCTTCATGTGAGGTCTGGGGTTTTGAAAATACTTCTTGCTTTGAAAATGTTTATCTACGCTTTCTCTCACTCAGGAAAAGTACACCTAACTTTTGTGCCCAGCTGACTGGGCCAGTGGAACTTACTGAGTCTGACCTGATGTAACTCATCTACCTGGATGTCATGTAGTAGTACATAGTGATAAAGTGCAAGTAGGGGAAGAAAGAACCTACATATATATGTTTTGTTATTTGTTGAAAATATGCTTTGCTGATGTGTAATAAACATCAAGTTTTGTCTGATATAACTTCTTTTGTCATTTTCATACCTTGGTATCAAATAATGCAACATAGGAAAATGTTATGAGTATTAAAAATTAAAAAAATAATGTATGGCCATTTTGACTTTTTGATGTGGCCATTTTGACTAAGGGTTTGTGGCCATTTTGACTTTTTTGTAGCCATTTTTATTAGGACCCGTTTTTTAAGGACACCCCCATTATAATATTTCTAAAACATTGTGTTTTAGTCCAGATATTCAAGCTGGCACTGTTTACAATATATTGAGGGCTGACACTTGTGTGACCATTCAGTTTTTAGTTTGAACCCTTTGCATCATGTATGAATAAATGAAAACATGAGAATAAGTTATGTCTTATGATTACGTCATCTGGAAGGGGGTTGGGTAGTGTCTCCAAAACAAGTTTTTTCAGTAAACATCATGGGGGAATCACTTTAACAAGCGATTGTAGTTTCAAATTACCTTTTTGTGCACTTTAATATCTAAGCTTGATTCTAGCTGAGCTCTACCTATCCCAAACACACAAAATGTTTCTGGCATATCTTGTTTACTGAAGTTTGTGATGAATTTGAATTGAGTTTGAGTTAGTTTGGGGTACCAAGATCGTGAGGCTGGAACATAGCAAAACCAGTTTGCTTGAGGCTGACAGATAATATGTAAAACAATAAAGCATTAAAAAACAGCTGCATATGTACCATTTTCTAGATGGGGCTTAGAGCTTTTTGAACGCGCCCCGTATTTCATCACCCAGACTCCCAGACAGGATGAAAAAAATGGCTAAAGACGTGAAATATACAATCATACCCGCTTACCATATATTCGTTCACAACGGTCAGAATACATTAAATGGAAAAGCATTGTTTTAAAAACTGTTTCGATCAATGCATGTCCTGAATAAAACAGGGCTTCTCTTAAATGTCTGGCTAATTCTTTTAAATAAAAAAAAGTCTGTAAGCATTGAGAGAAATCATATTCTGTGTCAAACAAAATGATGTGCCTCGTTTCCCAAGTAACCGAGTCAGACCGAGCCATCATTTGTATTCCTAAGTAAAACCCTCTGAAGTACTTGTTGTAAAAATATGTAGTATGTTGTTTTACTTTTATGACCGGGGGAAGTATGAATACGTTCGTTAACTTATATTGATGTTATTTAGCCAGCAAACAAAATATGAATGTAGGCAAATGTGCGCACCGTGTGGAGCGCAACCGCTTTCTCGAGAGACGTTTATATGTTACCGGTCAAACTGGGCTTTGACTCTGAGCAAATAGTGTTGCGCAAAGTAGTTTAGCGCTGCAGACAACGGGAACTAGATATGAAATCTCGCAACATCTCTCGTCATTTCGTGACAGCAAGGTCACGCAAACGAAGGTCGTTTTGCTTGTCTGACAAAAAACGTGAAGGTCGCATCTCCAAACATGGAGTCTGACGCGGTGTTCAGCGATGCACAGTTGCCAACATTCAACCCGCCGCGTCGTGTTATGTCAAGGAAAGACAGTGTCATGGCTACACCAGGCAAAGAGGGATCTAGAATCGCTCCCGGCAGCTGCTCGGGAAAATGCATCGGCGTTTTCACCAGTGGAGGGGACTCCCAAGGTAAGAGTCACCATGGGACTCAATTTATCACTATCAAGTTTGATATTGAGCTTTATTGGCTATGGTGAGTTATAATTTAAACATAAGAAGACCCAAACATGCTGCAGACGATGCCGTTGGCAAGTGCTGATAGACCATTTTAACTGCATTCACACCGTACCACACGTCGTATACACTAACGTCATGTTTAAGGGTAGTGAATCTGATACTGGGATGCATCTTATGGTTGGCCTGATCGATAAGCCAAGAATTTATGTTTATGATAAGCGAAATTGACACTGTCGATGACAATTACAGAGACAAGGGCATATGATACTGTGCACGTTACAAATGTTTATGCATGGGCATGTTTCTGGAATTGATCAGAAATGCAAATGGGTTTCACGCAACTCGGTCGCTGGTTTGTTATTATTGTCGATCGCATGGATCTGACCAAGTAGCCTATCGCTGACGGGTCACGTTGACCCTTGTGTATCATCAATTATTATAGGAATGGTTATTAATGCTGTATTTGATCTGATTATCAATTTTTGAAAAAAACCTAGTCGTATATGTTCTTCTCAGACGTAGTCGATAAAGGAAAACAAGCTGAGACTCTCATGTATTGATTCCAATTTCACATGCTGTGTAACTGTGGTCTTCCTCCTGTTTAGTTCAAGGACATACCAAATTCAGCTGCTTGTACCATGTTCACTGTTTCCTGTCACACTGACCAAGAAAAAATTATCAAAAAATGGTTTGGCCTTCCATGGCAAATTCTTTGATTGTATCTTAACTTACTGAAAGACATATCCAACTTCTAAAATGCCACTCATGCCAGACATTTTCCTCATTGTTAAAATTTAGGGGGAATACCGGCGGAAGTCTTACCCAAATGCTTTAATTCTGAATGATGCATGAAAATTTAGTATTTTCATAATTCAAGTTATGAGTGACTGCAGAATATGCATTTTTGTGAGCGTGTCAACGTGATATATTTGTCTGAAAATTATATTTCAATAGTTTAAACCTAGTTTACTGTATCAGTGATTTATGATCCACCAGCACATAATTTTGATGTTTATGCTACAATCGAAGGGATTCTTTGATGGATATTGTTATAAGGACCAATCTTATTCAATCAATGAAAATAAATAGGAAAAAGAAACTGGTACAGATATTGTTAGTTTACTAAACAAAGTCTTATCTATGTGCCTGAACAAAGAAGTAAACAGTCTTCAGTTAACAGTTGGGAGAATTTGTACTTCGTTAATCCAATTTTCTCAAATGAAAATTGTTTACATGTAATTTTATTAAATTGGAAGCATATGATAAATAGAATATTTCATGTGTCCAGTGAAATATGATGTATCTGTCATCTCGTGACATGAAGAGCATATTTTCACCCATGTAAACTTAAGTCACTTTTATTACTCATTGATAGATACATCATGTTTCACTAGAAACATGAAATGTCCTCTGTACCATTGCTTTTATGATATTTATTTTATTTTAGATATTTATTTATCATTACAGAACACTAGAGCTTAGATGTTTGAATAGCAGGACTTAAATGGCAGTGCACACACTGATATTTCAATGATTACTGTGTGGCGTAATTATTTATAATATTGCTGATTTTTTTTTTTTTTCAGGAATGAATGCTGCCGTCCGAGCTGTGGTTCGTATGGGCTTCTTCCTTGGGACCAAAGTCTACTTCATCAAAGAGGTACAGTAACCTTCATCACAATTAATATAAATTTATGCTCAAAATAACAGGTGAAAACTAGTTTCTTTTGATTGAAACACTGTCATGTTATGAGGTTCACATTCAGAGAGGTTAATGTTATTACGTTGAATTCTTTTTTTCCAGTGGTAAGTGTTGTTTCTGAAAGCATTCATTATGTTTTTATGACAATTCACATATCAGACAAGTGATAAAGTGGTTCTGTTTATTAAATGGTAACTGTGAAATTCATTTTTCCATCATTTTCGCCAAGTCAGACCGGAGAAAGAATCAAGTTATGGTTGTATCTTTTAGGGCTGTAATGATGCATAGAACTATCGTTCCATTGAAATACCAAATGCCATTTTAGAAAGTGCTCAAACGTAACATATGTTATATTTGGGATTACACTTTCTTTGTAAAGTACAGATTCTAGTACTTTTTGGGTTGAGTCCCATCTGGGATTCGAACAAAAAAAGTGTAATCCCAAATATAATATACGTCACATTTGACCACTTTCTAAAATGGCATTGTGTATCATAGCTTTCGGCCGTGGGAGCCATGCCAATTAGCACTTATCAGAGGGGTACACAAAGTCCGCAGTCTAGACTACCAGTTGTCCGACTTCCATTTTTGTGGAAGCGGTCTCGGTGGCTGACTTTGTCTGCTGGCGATTAGGTGCCTGACTCTGAGGGTATGGGTTCGAATCCCAGATGGGACTCAACCCCCAAAAGTACTAGAATCTGTACTTTCAAAGAAAGTGTAATCAATATATAACATACATTATCGTTCCATTGCAATTGTTGAGTCTCCGATAGCAATAAATCGATGGTAGAAACGAAAAACTGTCAATGCATTGATAGTTTGTGTGACTATCGATAGTTTAGTAATTGACTTCCATTGATAAATTCGCAGCGCAAATTACAGGAAGTACCAGATTCATTCACTTTGTGAAGCTGCAAGTCTGCATTCTAAATCAGAGTTTATGTTTTAACTGTTTACCTAATCTGGGTTTCAAGTTTCTTGTCAGTTATTAAATTGACTGAAACTACTTTAACTTGTTTTTATTTCATGTAAACTATATGTTCATTTGGGAAATGACTTAAAACGAGATAATTCAAGGAGAGAAAAAAACTATTGCAATAGTATTGCAATAGATGGTCGCAATAGACTATCACTATCACAATATTATGTTGCAATAGACTATCGCTATCGCAATAGTTGTTTCACCCTCAATAGTCACCCCTAGTATCTTTATTCATTTGATTTGATATATCTTCAAAATGCTCCTTGATGCTGCACTCATGAAGATCCCAGTTAGGACAGGTCTTCAGCAACCCATGCTTGCCATAAAAGGCAACTAACAGGATCAAGTGGTCAGGCTCACCGACTTGTTTGATGCTTGTCAGCATATCCCATTGCACAGATTGATGCTCATGATGTCAGTCACTGGATTGTCTGGTTCAGGCACGATCATGTAGAGACTGTCATCATGAAGCTGTATTATTGCTGTGTGTAGCATTAAATAACAACTACAGAAAATCCTTGATGCTTTAGCAAATGTTCCAAGGAGATGTGTGTCATGATAGCCTGTATAGAGTATGTTTTGGTTTAGCAATAGTGACCAGGGGTGTTCCTAAGAGACCACTATTGCTCGCACGAAATGTCCTAAATTCCCAAATTAGGAATTAAAACATTTCCCAATTCCTGCCAAAATTATGATTATTGTCAAACTATTGTTACAATTTTGTAGTGGCGACTTGTATTTCACAGTCAGTATCAATATAGCGGAAGAGAGAAGCTTTACTTAGTTTAGCTTTTACTGCATTGAATGCAGTGTTAATCATGGTTTATTATGTTAAAATGCCTCTGAAATTCAGAAAAGACAACTTTATGAAAACAATGAACAATTTTTAACAGCATCACAATTTTTCACTTTTTTTTCGAAGGTCATTTAGTCTTCCATCATAAATCCTTGTTGACAGACTGAATGTATGAAGTCATAGTGGAGCATTGTTTAGAGTTGTGGGTCATGTTATCAGATGTATGTGACTGATGATGGCTGTGTTTTCATCACTGTCCATCAGCTGGACAGGAATTTACATACAAAGATTGAGACCCCTCTCAAGTGCTGTCCTCCATGAACTGTGACAATGTCTGTATTTACATGACTCCTGTTGAAGCTGAAACCTGGAAACATGGCCTAACCGATGAAACTTGTCCCAACACCTTGTGAGGATTGATGTTTACAATCTGTAGCATGTATCATGATATCTAAATATGTACATTGCAGTGTAAACAACATTTATTGCTCATTGCCACTGTTGTTTACACGGATGGTTGTCTGATGATAGCATTAATGATATTCATTGCTCATTGCCACCACTGTTTACACTGATAGTTGTCTGATGATAGCATTAATGATATTGATTGCTCTTTGCCACCGTTGTTTACACCGATGGTTGTCTGATGATAGCATTAATGATATTGATTGCTCATTGCCACCACTGTTTACACCGATAGTTGTCTGATGATAGCATTAATGATATTCAATGCTCTTTGCCACCACTGTTTACATCGATGGTTGTCAGATGATAGCATTAATGATATTGATTGCTCATTGCCACCACTGTTAACATCGATGGTTGTCTGATGATAGCATTAATGATATTCATTGCTCATTGTCACCACTGTTTACACTGATGGTTGTCTGATGATAGCATTAATGATATTCATTGCTCATTGCCACCGTTGTTTTCACCGATGGTTGTCTGATGACAGTATTAATGATATTAATTGCTCATTGTCACCACTGTTTACACTGATGGTTGTCAGATGACAGTATTAATGATATTCATTGCTCATTGTCACCACTGTTTACACTGATGGTTGTCAGATGACAGCATTAATGATATTAATTGCTCATTGTCACCACTGTTTACACTGATGGTTGTCTGATGACAGCATTAATGATATTCATTGCTTTTTGCCACCACTGTTTACACGGATGGTTGTCTGATGATAGCATTAATGATATTCATTGCTCATTGTCACCACTGTTTACACCGATGGTTGTCTGATGATAGCATTAATGATATTCATTGCTCATTGCCACCACTGTTTACACTGATGGTTGTCTGATGATAGCATTAATGATATTCATTGCTCATTGTCACCACTGTTTACACGGATGGTTGTCTGATGATAGCATTAATGATATTCATTGCTCATTGCCACCACTGTTTACATCGATGGTTGTCTGATGATAGCATTAATGATATTCATTGCTCATTGCCACCACTGTTTACATCGATGGTTGTCTGATGATAGCATTAATGATATTCATTGCTCATTGCCACCACTGTTTACACTGATGGTTGTCTGATGATAGCATTAATGATATTCATTGCTCATTGCCACCACTGTTTACATCGATGGTTGTCTGATGATAGCATTAGTGATATTCATTGCTCATTGCCACCACTGTATACACGGATGGTTGTCTGATGATAGCATTAATGATATTCATTGCTCATTGCCACCACTGTTTAAACCGATGGTTGTCTGATGATAGCATTAATGATATTCATTGCTCATTGCCACCACTGTTTACATCGATGGTTGTCTGATGATAGCATTAATGATATTCATTGCTCATTGCCACCACTGTTTACACCGATGGTTGTCTGATGATAGCATTAATGATATTCATTGCTCATTGCCACCACTGTTTACACCGATGGTTGTCTGATGATAGCATTAATGATATTGATTGCTCATTGCCACCACTGTTTACACCGATGGTTGTCTGATGATAGCATAAACAGCATTCATTGCTCATTTCCTTTAAATGAGTGAGTTTAGTTTTACGCCGCCTTTAGCAATATTCCAGCAATATCACAAAGGGGGACACCAGGCTTCACACATTGTACCCATGTGGGGAATCGAACCCAGGTCTTCGGTGTGACAGTCGGACGCTGTAACCACTAGTCTACCCCACCACCCCTCATTCATACCAAAGGCATGCCATGGCTCTTGTTGAATACCGACTAGATTTTGAAGTTATTTTATCTTTGTTTCCAGGGTTACCAGGGTATGGTTGATGGCAGTGACCATATTCAGCTAGCAACATGGGCCAGTGTGTCGGGCATCATGCAGTTGGTGAGATGTAACACTGTCTTTCCCATGTCATAATGATAAACAGCATTGAAGGTAGCGCTATCTTTGTAGACCATCTTTTCAACATTGTCTGGTTGTGACTTATTACTCTTCCTTGTTTTAGAGAGGATTTGAAATTCTTGTTCGGAAGTGCACCATTTGTATCAGTTGTAACCTCAGTACTTGTTTCAGGATGCTCTAATCATTGCTAAGTCCTATATAAGCAGGGCTTGATTGAAGCATTTAGAACTTGCACTGCTGCAGCCTGAAACTGTAGAGTGTAGCCCCATATTTATACATATTTATAAAAACTTGCATTCAATGCATGTGAATATTTTGCTGTTCATGTTATGAATGTATGAAGTAAAATAAGACCCAGAATAATTTGCTGTAATGTTATTCTCAGTTATGAATACTCAAGCATTATATATTATTTTCTATTGAGCAGCAGGTGCATCCTGTTTTTGTCTGGTGAACAAGTTAATTACCTTAGTTCCACCAGGTGCAATTAGGGTTTGTTTCCTTAAAGGTCACATGCAACGTAAAACACAACTTTGCAGATTCTGATACCTTTCGGTATGGTTTTACCGAAACAAAGCGTCAAAAATGCAAATTCAACTTATAAAGTTGAAAAATAACGCGATGAAAAAAAACGCGCAAAATCGGAGTTCAAACGTTTCACTAATTTTCCCCAGACTTTTCTGGGGAATACTGGTTTCAACAGCTGGGCTGCGCCATAGCACGGCGCAGTGAAATAGGTTCACTCAACTAGGAAGCGGGCTGTCTGGTGAATACTCGGTGAAGGCTTTGGTGTGAGCTATTTTCATAATGTTTTGTTGATATCTCACAGGCGAAGCTTTTATATGTTATGACAGTAAATGAACTGTTTATATAATTTAATTTGTCTATTTCACCACACGTTCTTCTTACCGAGTCACTTTCTCAGTTCGATACTTAAAAGCAATGTCATTATTTAGCGTTGACACAATTTCTAACTGTGATATAGATATGTCGCTGTCACAGACAAAACTCAATGTCTGGTTTTATTGACACCTGTGTGTCTGCCTGCCTGTCTGCTAATGACAATATTCAATACACAACTGCGATCACTGACCACATGCAATTTGAACTTAACACCAATCAGGCTATACACCATAAACAAAACGCATTGATTTATGGCCCGAAGTTCGGTCTCTGTCACATTATGTAATTACACAGACAGGCAGGTGTGATACTTAAACACATGACATGTTATGATGTCTGTTGATTGCAAAATGTTATACACAAAAAAGAGCATGTATTTACAAAACCCAACATCTCTATATATACACACACAATGAACCGTGAAGACGGCATCTGCTAATGAACCAGCCGTTACACTTGAGTGCACACCCACTCGCTCTGACTGGGTTCGGTATCCCGGCTGCTTCGTTTCGAGGGAGGTAAACCCAAGTACAAAATATTGCACTTTTGATTTGCGATTATACGCTTATAATTTTGTTTATTTGATTTATCATAATCAGCAATGCATATTATATGTCATGAAGAAGTGATAATTGTGTTTTAATTATGTTTGATTTTTTGGTTGCATGTGACCTTTAAATTAAGCCCTGATATGGTTGTTTATGTGGCTGTTTAACTCAATCCTGTCCATTGGCAGGGAGGTACTGTAATCGGTAGTGCCAGATGTAAGACATTCCGTGAGAGGGAAGGCCGTCTTCAGGCAGCAGAGAACCTTGTCAACTTGAACATCACCAACCTGGTTGTGATTGGGGGTGACGGCAGTCTGACTGGTGCCAACCTCTTCAGGAAGGAATGGTCCAGCCTCCTTGCCGATCTGGTCAAAGCAGGTTAGCAACATTTCAATCGTATTAAAACCAGATTTCTTTCTTGTAAATGTACTTGACGTAACTTGGTCCTTGACGTAATCAGGGTTGTGCCAGATAAACAAGGGTCCTTTATCCAGACTTGTTGTAATGCTAGGAAAGATCCCTCAAGAGAGTGCTGACCGGTGTTCCCACCTGAACATTGCTGGAATGGTGGGATCCATCGACAACGACTTCTGTGGCTACCGACATGACTATAGGCACAGACACTGCTCTGCACAGGATCATCGAGGCCGTCGATGCCATCGCCACCACTGCCTCTAGGTCAGTTCACTTCAACTGCCAAATCCTATTGCCATATACTGTATACCATTACATATTGTCAAGCTTTGTTCAGACAGGGACAGTAAAAACTCTTTTTAAGATTTTAAGAAATTGTCCACATTGTAAACATATCCCATCTCACATGTTCTTTGACAGTGAAGGGGAAACAACCTAAAACAAAGTTTCCAGCCTCTGGTAACACTTTACCCGAACACACCCATGCTCCATCTATTGTTGTCAGTCACTGGATATATGCAAAGGATGCCTCTTGTCCTGGCCGATCAAGTCACATCGAACTGAAGTCATTCTCTTTCTTGTCACCTTTGGGTCAAACGACTTGTTATAGATAGAGAATTTTTCTACCATCATATAAATCTCTACAGAGGTTTTGAGAGGGTTATTATTTACCTTTAATAACCAAGAAATTCATCATTTTTTAAAGAAGACTACCACCTTCTGGATGCGCTCCAAGCCTACCCCTGGCCTTCGCATTGTTATCTGTGCCTGTGGCTTCCAACCCTCAAAAGACAATGGCAGTGTCAATGATATTTTTGGCGACCAGAGATGGTCTCTGTAACACATTAATGTTTACAAATTTGAAAATTTTAACCATAAATTGTATATGTATAATACTTATCCCAGAGCTACAGATAACTTTTTGGGTCATTGAGTTATGTACTCCCTTGTCTTCATCTCAATTGGGTATCCTAATTTTCCTTTGAGTAACAAAATAAATTGTACTCACCTCACTCACACTTAATTGGGTATTTTGATATTTTCCATTAATTTAAAAAATATAATAAAGTTTAAATGTTAGTGTTTGTTAGTGTTCATATTTGATCTGTAATATGAGAAACGATAAGAAAGACTGCAAATTGTCAAGTTCATGTCCGGAAATGGAACCTCTCACTATACTTCAGTTATTTTATCTATATACTGGTACGCAAGCTACGATTTGACATTTTTGTGTGTACGCATGTAAGATCACATTTATTGAGTATTTACAAAACTTCAAGCATACTTGTACACAATAGACTTAATAGGAATTGAGTTTTCACATAAATATTGGAGTAATTTACGCAGATACGCAGCTCAGCTTATCTGTACCTCTGTTATCCAATCTCACGATACACTCCCACCCCACTAACCAGATTAGAAGATTGGTTCCAGTTTCCAGACAAGAGAATGGCTTACGTTGCCTGGACAAGATGTACACTTCGCATGCTTCCATTAACTACCTACAACAATAGATGGAACAGGGGTGTGTTTGGGGCAATGTGTTACAAGATACCTTGTTTTAGATTGTTTCCAATCCATGGCTGAGTGAACAAGGGAAAGTGCATCACATGAGCTGGAACAAATACTATAGATACTCAATATATATACTGAACAACAAAAGTTTAGCACATTTTTGTAACATTTATATACAAGAGAATGATATGAGACAAAATACTGAAATTTTGCCCCAACGTGAACACATGATGACACACTTGAGTGCCATCAAACTTTACTCGATTGTTGGACCGTTGTAAAAACCAGGATGGTGCACGTGAATATCGTGTTTATGTCCATCGGCAGAAAAATCATTCAAACTTGGGTGTATAAAATGGTTGACATGACACACTGGAGTAACAGTGTACAGAAACCTCAAAGACTTGTTCAGTTTGAAGCATGGGTCGCCGGCCTAGAATGCCAGAAAATCAACGCCAATCAAGCCCCTCGATCTACTACATGCTGGCCAGCAAGTAAGAGACGCCGCCAGGCACTTCCAAGTGCATTACAGCACAATTATTCGCCTGTGGCAACGGGTCCAACAAACTGGCCAAGTTAGAGACCTAACCAAGGTCAGGAAGGCCTCGCTCTACCACCCCACGGAAGATCGGCCACATTGTGACGCCATCATGACGACACAGGTTAACAAGAGCCCCATCGCCTGGCCAACGAAAGTAGCGCCAAGCTACGGGTACACGGCAAGCAAGCTGCGGCAAGCACGTGGAGCCCACACATGCTATTAACTCGTTTTTGTCATTTGGAACGTTTCACCCCTACCCTACAACGTGTAACGTTTCTTGACGTTCTGGATTGAACACGTCTTTTGACACTTCAATTGTGCTGTCAAATGGTCACTCTATTTCTATGCGTAATGAATTATAGCATCAAGTGTTACTTGTTGAAAATTATATACAATTTCCAAAAATGTGCTAAACTTTTGTTGTTCAGTATATATAGTTAAAATTTTCACATTAGTATGTGTACTTATCCTGCTTTTAGTCAGCTGGCAATATCATGTTGTCTTGACTTCTAAATGGAATTGCTATGAGAGGAGGATACACAATGTTAATTTCTATTTGAAGAATGAGACCTAACAGATGTTTCAGGTTGTTTTACCTTGACATTGTATTCAGTATATGTCTTCATGTTACAGTCACCAGAGGGCGTTTGTTCTGGAACTGATGGGCAGACACTGTGGGTATGTTTTATCATCATTTGACTTACATCTGTGGTATACTCAATATGATAAAAGAAAGATTCAACGCAAGTGTCTTTTTTTTATATATCAATGAATAATATCAACCAATTGGTATTTGCCAAGCATTTTATTATCTTATTTTTAAGGTGATATTGTTTGTTTTCACTACAAACTTTTATGAAATCTGTCAAAGTGAACAATGATCATTTTAAAATACTTTGATGGATTCAAATATGCTCATTAAATTGATATACTTTGTCATGTTTAACAGTACAAGTGAATTGAATTACAATTTGCTATTGACAGCAGTATGTAAACATAAAATGACATGACACATGACATGATATGGTGGAGGGTTAAATCCTGCACTGATTATACTTCTAGATTTGTCAACATTGTTTCCATGTGTTTCATCCAAGTGGTAGTCATTTAAGGCCTGTATCAAACTGACTACTTGGATGTAACTGAAATATGTTCAAAACATTGTAAATCAAAACTCACTCCCGGAATACATGTAACAACATTAACTAAATATAGTGTGTTATTATTACCAATCAGGGCCCGTTTTACAAAGCTCTCATAAGCCTAAGATCTCGTAACTTTTCTCGTAGCATTCGTACCTCTCATACTTAACATAGGAGGCATGAATTCTACAAGAAACGTTACGAGATCTTAGGCTTATGAGAGCTCTGTGAAACGGGGCCCTGTATCGCCAGTGTATGTGACTGTTACAACTACCGGTATGTGCTTATTACATTGTGTGTCTACCTTACAGGTACCTGGCTCTCGTGGCTGCCCTGGCCAGTGAGGCTGACTGGGTGTTCATCCCCGAGTGGCCCCCAGAGGATGGGTGGGAGGATACCCTATGTAACAAGCTCACCACGGTCAGTTGACAACTCAAGTCCAGTGTTGTGTAATTATATTGGTTTTCCGGGGTTGAATCAGGTCCAATTCTGTCACTCTTTGTCACAATGCTTGAGTGAGAATGGATATCAATCAAAACTTGATGGATTTATGTAAATTGTAAAATAAGTAGGTTAGCATGGTGAGGGATGCTGACAACTTCAGACATCAAAAATTTTGAAATTGTTATCATAATATGGTGGCTTAATATGCATGACTTGTCGATATGTACCTCAGTATTTTGAAGATATTTAGAGGCTGTTTTTAGAAATATTAGATTAAGAATAAATGGAAGTGTATCATATCCAAAATGTTGTGTCTATTTAAGAAACAAGGTCAGCACTACTCCAATGTCTAATAAAGTATAGCTTTGCCCTGAACTATTATAGTTAAAGTATAAAAATGCTCATTACGTTATTGAATATTGGTAGGCTTTTGTACTTGAGTTTTACATTTCAGTGCTCTCTCTCTCTATTGTGTTGCAGGAAAGGTCATTTGGTCAGCGCTTGAATATCATCCTGGTTGCAGAGGGAGCTATGGACAGACATGGCCAACCCATCACAGCTGATATGTTAAAAATGTAGGTCCTGCATGGTTCCTAAATGTAACCATGGTAACACATTGCTTAGGTTATTTTAGGAGGATAAGAACATACTTTATCTGAAAAGATTTTCATGTAGGAATTCAGTTGTTTGTCATTTCAGCAGATTGATAATACGATGTGACGTTAAGATTGACATCCAATGATCGAGGGAACAAATACCAGCACCTTGAGTATGCACAAGTTGCCTGGATATGTGCGCTATATAAATATCCTATAATAATAATAAATAATAGAAATATAAAAGGAATCTTATATGATCTTTTGGGTATGATTACCCATGTCATTACTTGATTGATTTTTGTATCGAGACACAAAAATACAGATTTTTCCTTATCCTGACTCATGCTAATTATGCTTGTCTCCTTCTCCTTGCAAATGATAGTGGAACACTTGAAATCCCTTGAAGTTCCCTTTTAAAAAGCGGACGTAAAATCACTACTCACCCAGGAGTTGCCTCCCTTGCCCCTTTGGCGCCCTTTTGGTCACCTGACAAGTATAAAATATCAATTTTAGTCAGAAAATTACATAATTCAGTATTCAGTCAGCATTATATGCATTTGTGTCTGCTTTCCTGAAATATTACAGGGCAGTATAAGGGAGGTAAATTTACATAGACAAGCATGTTTCAGTGAGATAAGTGTAGGTTTATTCACTGTTTTCAGCTGCTCTCTTCCCGCCTGGGTTATGATACACGTGTGACTGTGCTCGGTCACGTACAGAGAGGTGGAAGTCCCTCCGCATTTGACAGGATCCTGGTGAGTTGGACAAGTCACAAGAGTTTATCAGACTAAGTAGTGCCAAATATAATCACTAGTCAGGGTACAAAGTTCCTTGTATTGGAGCCTCTTTGGCACTGTTGAAATCACAGTACCATGGTTAAAATACATAAATAGAGTAGATATGTACGTTTTTCCAGTGAGTTTGGGAAAACTCATAAAATGCTTGCTCCTGCCCCTCTGGAACTAATTGTGCCAAAAAACAAACTTTTGATTCGTCTTCTAGCTCGATTAGTACTTGTTATTTCAACAAGTTTGCCTCTGTCTGTTTCTTCTGAATGAAAACATCTTTTCCAGTTTTGAAATCCCAGCTTCACGTTGTAAAGCACATGAATCCCAGTATAACCACCCAATACCCATACTGGTCTGTTCTAACACAGAAACTTACTCATCCGGGAAACCCACCGGGAGAAACACAACTCATGTTGGCTGCCAGTTTCCACTGTTCTCAACACTGTTATGGTCTCACCATGATGGGAACACTGCAAATGTGACTTTGGAATTTACCTCACCTACTGTAGACACTGGCTTTTGTCCTTGCCCAGATCTGTTCTTTGATGTGCTTAAATCCAAGTTTTTTTAAAGAAATGTTCAAGGTGGTGTTAAACTCTCACTGGCTCACTCCTCATACCTTAAGCTGTAACGATAACATAATGGGATAGTGTTCAAATCAACATGGGACTGAATTCTACCAAACCTTGAAGAAAGCTTGTTCCATATGACTCAGCCAAGAGGCCTTCTTCATAATTGTCCTGATAATAGTTGCAAACTTGAGTGGGTCGTTGAAAGAGTAGAGCCATGAATTATGATGACCAAGGACCCCTGAGTTTTGTACAGTGTAGTGACTCCATGCTTGTTGTTCAGGGTTCTAGAATGGGTGCTGAAGCAGTGCTGGCTCTGATGGATGCGGACCCCGACACGCCCGCCTGTGTCGTGTCCCTGGAGGGAAACCAGACTGTCAGGGTGCCACTCATGCAATGTGTCGAGAGGGTAGGTGGGCCACTCACACCTTGTGGTGAAGTGTTGAATCTTTGTTGTTTCTTTTATCCTGTGTGTTTGTACCTGTGCTCATTTAACCTCTTTATGTGTGAAAATACTGTCCACAATTACTCCGGTCAAGAGGTCCTATATAGGAACAAAATGATACAAGAATTACAAGGGTGACGATGTCAAATGCATTTTGACTACTGGTATTATTTCCTGTGTGTTTAGCCTCTGTTTGCAATCGGATTCAGATCATGGTGTATGGCTGCTATTCATTACCCATGACAGCGGAAATGTTTTTTCACATTCAAGTAGCAAGATTTTGTGTATTGTATGGGGTCGCAGATGGTCAAGTCGTCTAAGGCATCAGAATCCGAATGGCCCTGGCAGTGTTACACCAGGGCAGAGTTACAGAGCGCACACCGAGCTTGTGGGTTCAAATCCCGGTTCCCTCCAATCATGCAGCTAGGTTTGTGACCACCATACCTGTGCTTGTGGTAAACTTCTAGGACCTGCATCAAGCTAACACACCATGAGATGAAGTTCTCATTCACAGTGACACATACTGACTGTGTCAATTGTTATTTGCTTCTAGACCCAGGCTGTTCAGAAGAACATGAATGAGAAGAACTGGGAGGAAGCTGTTCGTCTCCGTGGAAAGTAAGTCATGTGGAATGTGATTTAGAACACAACTGAAACAGCCCTGCTTCCATCATCAATCAGTTGTTACCCCCCCGGCATGTAATGCGTGGGGATATAGTTGACGCCTCATCCGTCTGTCCGTCCGTAATTATTTTGTTTCCAGAGCATAATTAAAACACCGTTCAATATTTTAAAAAAAAAGTGGTAGATATATCAAACAGAACCTAAGGTGGTGCCTTTTGCTATTTGTAGATTTTTGTCATTTTTATATTTTTTCTTATCCTGGCTCATGATCTTTTGCTTATCTCCCTTTCCCTTGCAAATGGTAGTGGTACACTTGAATCCCTTGAAGTTCCCAAAGCGGACGTAAAAATACACTCACCCACGAGTTACCTCCATTTTCTCGCGTTAACAGTCATGTGAAGGTCTCCATAGTCTGGAAGAGGATAGAAGACATGAGAAGCCTACTCACTCTTCAACATCTGCGAACCCTCAGCTTCGAGAACACCTAAGGATCCATCTCCTACACCAAGCCGCTCTAGATCGAGATCTCATATCTCTCACAGACGTTCCCGGAGTCACTCATCACGAGACAGAGGTTCGCGAACAGAAAGCTCATGTCACAGAGGTTCGCGAAGAGATGAATTCAGAGATAGAGGTTTCGTGAAGAGAGGACTCTCAAGATAAACGTTTGTAAAGGGAGGAATCTACAGATAGAGGTTTGAGAAGGCAGGGTTCATGAAAGGAAGGCAACGCAGATATCTACACGTCAGACAGCGCCTCACACTGACAGAGCAGGCACCAGCAAGTTTACTGACTTGTAACCAAACCCGTGGTACAGGGGAAGATCAAAAGTCAGGATAAGAAAAAATATGTAATTTTTCAAGTAAATTTGATATTTTTATACTTATCCTGACTCATGAGGTCAAGCCCTCCTAACCTCCCCGCTGGAAACACTTTGGATTGCACAGCAGATCCAAGTGCTTGGGCAGAAAAATCAGGAGAGTGACAAGTAAGGCTGGTCACATGACTGTTTACGCAGGAAAAGGGAGGTAACTTGTGGGTGAGTGTATTTTTACGTCCACTTTGGGAACTTCAAGGGATTCAAGTGTTCCACTACCATTCGCAAGGGAAAGGGAGATAAGCAAAAGATCATGAGTTTCCCGGTTTCCATGGAAACGATTCGGACTTAGTCTCATAAGGGAGGGGTGGGTTTCGTTTCCGGAGCACAACTGGAAAACTTCTTAATATCTTTCAGCAAAACTTGGCAGATATGTGAGGCAGATGCCAAAGTGGTGCCTTTTGCTATTTGGCAGAATTTTGGCATATTTTTGTTTCCTGGTTTTCATGGAAACGATTCGGACTTAGTCCCAAAAGGGAGGGGTGGGCTTTGTTTCCGGAGCATAACTCAAGAACCGTTCGATATTTTTCAACAAAACTTGGTAGATATATCAAACAGAACTTTAAGTGGTGCCTTTTGCTATTTGCAGATTTTTAGCATTTTTCATTTTTTCCCGGTTTCCATTGAAACGATTAGGGTTTAGTCCCAAAAGGGAGGGGTGGGCTTCATTTCCAGTGCACAATTCGAAAAGCGTTCAGTATTTTTTAACAGAACTTGGCAGATATATTACTATATTAGGCAAATTTTGAAATGGTGCCTTTTGCTATTTAAAGATTTTTGGCATTTATATTTCTCATGATTTTCATGGAAACGATTTGGACATAGTTTAGAAAACAGTCAAGCTGGACTTTAAGTAACTGTCAGATGATTTGTTCTTTAAAATATGTGGGGACCGGGGGGCTATGTCATCTTCTGATGACTCTTGTTTTTCCTGGTTTCCATGGAAACGATTCGGACTTAGTGTCAAAAGGGAGGGATGGGCTTCGTTTCTGGAGCACAACTCGAAAACCGTTTAATATCTTTCAACAGAACGTGGCAGATTTATGAGTCAGATCTTGAAGTGATGCCTTTTGCTTTTTACACATTTTTGGCATCAAATATGTGGGGCTGTGGGGATATGTCATCTTCTGATGACTCTTGTCTTTTTACACAGCAATCTCAGTTTAAACCTTTACACAGAAGTTCCTACTAGTGTCAACTGATTCTGATGCCACGCCTTACAATAGCCTGACAAACTCCTCATGGAACCATACATCTTGTGAACAGTGTTAAACTGACATAAGTACCTTCATTTATGACTGTCAACAATGAATGTATGCGCTAGAATGAATTCTTGGTAATATCTTCCAGGAGTTTCCAGAACAACCTGAACACCTACCGTAAGCTGAGTAAACTGAGGCCCCCAGCAGCCCTGAGTAATGTGGAGGGGACAGACTGCCAGGTACGTTCCTTCAGTAACAGCTATCACACAACACACACGCGAGATGAGGACGGTTCACATCATGCTGGTTACATCAACATCCATTGTACTCATTTCCTCAAGAGTCATTTCTGTTAAAAATTAGAAAAATTATCAAGTTTATTTAAAATATTTTGTTTCTGCTGAGTTCAGAAAGTTTTGATATCCTGATATAGTTTGTTTGCTGGTTGAATCGTTTGATGTTGTATATACTGATATGAGTTGTCTTCAGAAGATGCATGAGTTGGAATACCCAAGTGTTGGGCACTAACTAGTGTGTTTTTTCTTATCGTTTGGATGCAGATGTTTTACTTCAGCCTTGTGTTTGTTATTTTGACTGTTCTCTTTGGAATGTGTTGTTTACTTTTCCTTACTTCGATGTGACTGTAACCCAGCCGTTGTCTCCTTGAGTCTGTGGAGAACAAGCAGAGTCATCAGCATTATGTCCAGTTTAAGGATTCTTGTGACATTGTTAACTTCTTAACAATAGATCTCGAACCTTGCATTGCAAACACAACACAAGGAAAACACAAATATCATATCAACATTTCAGGATGTGAATGTGAAAAAACATAGCTTGAAAAATGCTTCTTTCACAGATTTTCCACAACTGACAGTATGTTACACTTCATGTAAACAATGTCACGGCAGCTAGTAGCCAATTTGCATTCCCTCCCAATCTACCTTGGTCCATATACCGGTAAATCCCCTGACCCTCTACTCTGGACAGTATGCATCCCCTGGCCCCCTATTTTTGACAATATGCATTCCTGGATCTCTATTCTGGGCAATATGCATCCCTGGCTCCGTATTCTGGGAAATTTGCATACTTGTTACACACTCAGTGTTTATAGTTGTCATGGTGATATATCTTCATCTGTGACATGTTCAGTGTTATCGTTGCCTGGACAGAGAGTACAGTATATGAGATCAGACACTGTCAGTAACTTTTGCAGGGACATTGGGATTCTTTCCAGGACCATGTAAGTCTATTTCTGCTTGTTTTTAGAAATATTTTAATCTATATATCTATTATAATCTTAGGAATATAGTTGTAACAATTAGGGACAGTTAGGAATCCTAGTAACTAAATATAGGAACCATTAATTATCTGGCCGCCATATATTAGCCAGTCTACCATTGTTCCTATCATCAACATAGTGGAACCACCAAAAACATCAAGGTATTATTCATCCGGTCACCATGATAACCAGTGTTAAGTGAGACTTTTGCCCTATCTGTACCTGATATTCATGATATTTCTTGAACACAGTGAAAACACAAATTATGTACTGATCATCCTGTCATTGATGAAATGTGAACAACTCGTATGTACTATCATCTCGAGATTGTGTATGATATAACTACAGTAAAGGTAGACAATACGTTCTGAAGTCTGTCACCTCTTGACAGATTTGACACAAAACATGAATACAAAGCTACAATTACTTCTGTAAAGCCATTTGTAATTGTGTTTTCAGTGTGTTTCAGAAGTATATAACCAAATACAAAGTTAATTTCCTGAATAACTACAGCATGTTCACATTAATATTCACAGCATTTTGAACTGAAGGAAATGGTGTATATCTAGAGTCTAGATCTCTTTGTCATGCAAGTAAACAAGGAAACGTAAAAATAGTTCCATTGTTGACTATTTGCTTTGATTCACCAGTTAACGCAGATCAGTAGGTATCTTCAAGCCATTTTGAATACTGTTGTCCTAAGCTTTCATTGTTTGCCTGTTTAAATACTTCAGTGAATTTCCCATGTGCATTTTGATCACATATATTTTTGTAGACCCTGTTTGACTTCCCAGTATACTTGATGTTATGCAACTGTGTCTCAATGTTCAAATATCCAGTGTGTTGTATCACCTCTCTTATGCCATGTGTACCCTGCACCAACTTGCTACCCTAGCACAGATGCCAACCATTATGATTTTGGATGTAGAGCTACAAGTTTCAGCTCAAATTATACTTGAGTTTGTCCTCTCCACCAAGTCACTATTATTGTCATTTTTGTAACGAGCTAATTTCTATGTGTTGAATATCACTGAGGGAACATGATTAATTCATCAGTGGCACGAGACCCATGCTGTCTGAAACGTGAAACAACGCAGTGTTTTTCTAGAAAAAAACAAGTTAATCGGTGTCTCATGATGAATTTTATTTTTGCACCTACCTCTAAGGTTTCTGATTATTATAAAATGAAAACCAGTATCATGGCTTTGTTACGATTTATCTTTTTCACATAAAGCTATCACTCAGGATATCATTAATTGCAAAATATCCAGCTAAAACTTCAGTATTGTCATTTTTATGATTTGGAGAAAAATGCCTAAACTGTCAACAGCTCTCTCATGCATGGTCTCCTTTCTGATTCACAAGACTCATGTTGATGTCTAGCACAAATGCAAAAGAAAAGAACATTATATTATAATTGGAGATGGTTTCATCACTCCAAAATTAGTTATGGTAGCGAATGGGTTTAGGGTGTTAATTGTGATGGAATGGAGATAAAATACCCTGTATTAAGAAAGTTGCTCTTTCTAGGCTAAGCTGCATCTATACTGTCATCTCCAGTGTCACATATTTAATCTCTGTTACAGTTTCTACCAGAGGTAACTTCATGGAAAATCATCATCAACATAAAGACTATATATCTATTTCACTTTTTACATTATCATACATTTTCTCAGGGTTAACATTCATTTTTTAGTCTACATAACAAAATCTAGTCAATATACATTTAATACACTACTTGCTTACCGACAAGGGTCTCCAGATGGGATCAATGTCCTCAGAATTTGCTAACTGTCTAGGAGGTCTCAGGTGGGATCAATGGTCTCTAGTAGTTGCTAACCAGCTGAGGGTGGTTCCATGTGGGATCAATGGTCTCTAGTAGTTGCTAACCAGCTGGATGTGGTTCCATGTGGGATCAATGGTCTCCAGTAGTTGCTAACCAACTAAGGGTGGTTCCATGTGGGATCAATGTCCTCCAGTAGTTGCTAACCAGCTGGGGGTGGTTCCATGTGGGATCAATGGTCTCCAGTAATTGCTAACCAGCTGAGGGTGGTTCCATGTGGGATCAATGTCCTCCAGTAGTTGCTAACCAACTGGATGTGGTTCCATGTGGGATCAATGATCTCCAGTAGTTGCTAACCAACTGGATGTGGTTCCATGTGGGATCAATGGTCTCCAGTAGTTGCTAACCAGCTGGTGGCTCCATGTGGGATCAATGGTCTCCAGTAATTGCTAACCAACTAGGGCTGGTTCCAAGTGGGATCAATGGTCTCCAGTAATTGCTAACCAGCTGAGGGTGGCTCCATGTGGGATCAATGGTCTCCAGTAGTTGCTAACCAGCTGGGGTGGCTCCATGTGGGATCAATGGTCTCCAGTAGTTGCTAACCAGCTGGGGGTGGTTCCATGTGGGATCAATGGTCTCCAGTAGTTGCTAACCAGCTGGATGTGGTTCCATGTGGGATCAATGTCCTCCAGTAATTGCTAACCAGCTGGAGTTCCATGTAGGATCAATGGTCTCCAGTAGTTGCTAACCAGCTGGTGGCTCCATGTGGGATGAATGGTCTCCAGTAATTGCTAACCAACTAGGGCTGGTTCCAAGTGGGATCAATGGTCTCCAGTAATTGCTAACCAGCTGGTGGTGGTTCCATGTGGGATCAATGGTCTCTAGTAGTTGCTAACCAGCTGGTGGTGGTTCCATGTGAGATCAATGGTCTCCAGTAGTTGCTAACCAGCTGGTGGTGGTTCCATGTGGGATCAATGGTCTCCAGTAGTTGCTAACCAGCTTGATGTTGTTCCATGTGGGATCAATGGTCTCCAGTAGTTGCTAACCAGCTGGAGTTCCATGTGAGATCAATGGTCTCCAGTAGTTGCTAACCAGCTGGTGGTGGTTCCATGTGGGATCAATGGTCTCTAGTAGTTGCTAACCAGCTGTTGGTGGTTCCATGTGAGATCAATGGTCTCTAGTAGTTGCTAACCAGCTGGGGGTGGCTCCATGTGGGATCAATGTAATCCAGTAGTTGCTAACCAGCTGGTGGTGGTTCCATGTGGGATCAATGGTCTCTAGTAGTTGCTAACCAGCTGAGGGTGGTTCCATGTGAGATCAATGGTCTCTAGTAGTTGCTAACCAGCTGGGGGTGGCTCCATGTGGGATCAATGTAATCCAGTAGTTGCTAACCAGCTGAGGGTGGTTCCATGTGGGATCAATGGTCTCTAGTAGTTGCTAATCAGCTGAGGATGGTTCCATGTGGGATCAATGGTCTCTAGTAGTTGCTAACCAGCTGAGGGTGGTTCCATGTGGGATCAATGGTCTCTAGTAGTTGCTAACCAGCTGAGGGTGGTTCCATGTGGGATCAATGATCTCCAGTAATTGCTAACCAGCTGGGGGTGGTTCCATGTGGGATCAATGGTCTCCAGTAGTTGCTAACCAGCTGAGGGTGGTTCCATGTGGGATCAATGATCTCCAGTAGTTGTTAATCAGCTGAGGATGGTTCCATGTGGGATCAATGGTCTCTAGTAGTTGCTAACCAGCTGAGGGTGGTTCCATGTGGGATCAATGGTCTCTAGTAGTTGCTAACCAGCTTGATGTGGTTCCATGTGGGATCAATGGTCTCCAGTAGTTGCTAACCAGCTGAGGGTGGTTCCATGTGGGATCAATGATCTCCAGTAATTGCTAATCAGCTGAGGATGGTTCCATGTGGGATCAATGGTCTCTAGTAGTTGCTAACCAGCTGAGGGTGGTTCCATGTGGGATCAATGGTCTCCAGTAGTTGCTAACCAGCTGGATGTGGTTCCATGTGGGATCAATGATCTCCAGTAATTGCTAATCAGCTGAGGGTGGTTCCATGTGGGATCAATGATCTCCAGTAATTGCTAACCAGCTGGTGGCTCCATGTGGGATCAATGGTCTCCAGTAGTTGCTAACCAGCTGAGGGTGGTTACATGTGGGATCAATGATCTCCAGTAATTCCTTACCAGCTGAGGGTGGTTCCATCTGGGGTCAATGGTCTCCAGTAGTTGCTAACCAGCTGGATGTGGTTCCATGTGGGATCAATGGTCTCCAGTAATTGCTAACCAGCTGGAGTTCCATGTGAGATCAATGTCCTCCAGTAGTTGCTAACCACATTGGGGTTCCAGGTGGGAAACTAAACAAAGCATCAAGCAGTGTTATCTGTTTCCTTACATGGATAGTATGGTCAAGTTTCAGTGTTTCCTTCCATCCTTAGTCTATAATACCCGTGAAGGTCCGGGTTAGAATATTGATCTTCATTAACCCAGGCGACCAACGGGATCGGGCGGTCAGGTTCGCTGACTTGGTTGACACATGTCATCAGTTCCCAATTGCGCAGATCAATGCTCATGCTGTTGATCTCTGGATTGTCTGGTCCTAACTGATTATTCTTTTTCATAGAGATCGTCCTTGGGGTACCTATATGCATTTTCTGCAGATGAAAATGTCATGTGACAGTTATATCAATGTTCTAATAAAAATATTGTACAATAAATAAAAATCTTTTTTATCTATTATACGGCCCCCACCACGGGGAGTTACCTCCCTGCTACGCATGCGCAGCCAACCAGGTAAGCACCTAGGCCCGTATCATCATTCCTTCTGCTGTCATGTAAGTGTTCACACGTGTTCCCAGTTACTAAGCTGATGTGAAGAATGTCTGAGACTTCAACAACTGTATGTATGGTCTTTATTTGTTCTTGAAAAAGAAAAAGAAAAGTTTTATTGACTTTGCAGTCTGTTATTTCTCTTTTATGTGACTTTGTATTAAATTTTACGCTAGCTTTCCCGTGGTTTACGCACATGTTGCTTTTCCATGGCAGGAAGTTTAGCTTGCAACGTGGTTGAAATATTGCGTTATTAACCAAGTATTTCATGTCACGTGGTTGCATTCACGTAATTTTCAATGTTCTGTACGTGTATATTTATGCTGCTGTGTTCCGCCGTTAGCTACATGCTTGCGTGTTTGCTTTCAGGCGTTTACTGGGTTTACTGTCTGCGGGCAGAATATTCCTAGAGCTGATAAGCATGACAAATGCTTGTGCTGTTTAGAGAAAGCAGGGCATAACCCTGAAATCTGTGAAGCTCATTTCTGGTGTCCCCCGCCGTGATATTGCTGGAATATTGCTAAAAGAGGCGTAAAACCAAACTCACTCACTCACTCACTCACCTGAAATCTGCGAACTGTGTATGGCCTTTTCCCACGGGCCCAGAAGAGGCGGGCGGCTGATTTCCTTTTTTATAAGGAATTGCGGGAGGCGGGAGGGGAACTGACCCAGGAGGTTCCCCCGTCCAAATCCAAAAAAGCTAAACAAGCTAAACCTAGGTCTTCGCATAAGTCGCATTCCCAATCTCAATCCCAATCTAGTGGTTTTGATATGTCAATCATCACTCAATTGTTTCAGCAGCATATGGACTCCGTGAAGTCCCTTGTTCATGAGTCTGTTGGAGGTCTCCGCCAGGAGTTCTCGCCCACTCTGAATGGGGGATCAAGAGTCCGGGGGTGGGATCGCCGAGCCCGGCTCGATCCCTTGGCCTGGAGGCGACTGTTCATCCTTTGCCTTTGGCTTCGGGTCCAGACGCCTCGGCTACCCCGGAGGGGGAGGGTTCGCCCCCAGTCCCTGGTGCAGGGTCCGTTGAGGATTCCTGGGGTTCCGGTACCTGCGCTCGGCTCGGCCTCCCACCGGGTCGGGGTTCTGCTCCTCGGGCTCGGGTGCCGAGTCTATGGAGGTTGGGGAGGTCGAGGAGTCGGAGGGTACTTTCCGTTTCTCGTCGGCTATCCGAGTATATACCCCAAGCCACGGTGCCGACATGTCGCTCGGACTCAACTGAGTTCCGCCTGCTGGGTGAGGCGTATGCCCCTAGGCAACCCTCGCAGACAGCTCCATATCTTGCCTTCCCTGGTGCAGGACGTGATGTATCCCCTCCTGGTTGGGTCACGCCTCCGGTTCGATTTACCCGAACTTGTTAAGAGGTACCAGCTGGGGGATGATTATCTGTTCTTTGTGCCGGTGGTTGACGAGTGCTTGTTCACTTCGGTCGCCCTAGGGGGAGGCTCGGCTTCCTCAGGTGCAGCCCCAGCTGCTAAGCAAGGGCGGTTAGTTCCACCATTTGCCCTAGCGGGCGCCCCCCTACAACAGGCATACCGGACTTACAAGGAAGTCTACCAGAATGCCATGCAGCAGATGCGGGTAGTGGTCCACGAGGCCTACCTTTCCTCTATCCAAAGGTCGGCTCTGGAGGCGGAAGGGAGCACTGGGGCATTTCCCCGAATGTTGTTCTGCTTCGCCAATTGTCCGAAGTGCAGGCCCACCTGACGCGAGACTCTTTGAGGTCTGCCGCGTCTACGGTGATGTACGCAGTCATGGGGATGTGTAAGCTGTGGCTGTCTACATCCCGTTATTCGGCAGCAACACAGCAGACCTTGCTGGCCCTTCCGTTTTGGCTGGGAGTGACGTTGTTTTCAGGGGCGCAGCAGGTCATTCGGGAGGCTGCTGCAGCAGCAGCTACCTCCTTCAAGGATTTTAAGGCCTTGTTGGAGCAACTGCGCTCACATCGGCTGGCTTCAGCTGCTGGGTAGACGTAGGAGGAGGAGCCGTCCCGCCAAAGGTAAGGGCAAGGAGCAGGCCTCTTCGTCTGGCTGCCAGCAGCCTTTTCGCAGTCACGGTGTGTGTGTGTGTGTGTGTGTGTGTGCTAGCAAACAGACCCTATCACGCTGGCTTGTATTGGTCATTTGTGCTGCTTATCAGGCTAAGGGCAAGCCTCCCCTCACTCGGTCAGGGCAGTGACCACGTCAAAGGATTGTGCATCGGCACTGCCCATTGAAGAGATATGCTCTGCCACTATTTGGAGCAGGCCTAGCACTTTTATCAGGCACTATCAGCTCGATACACATTCTCGTGATTGTGCGCGTTTTTGCCGTTGTGTTCTCCCCAATGGACAGTGTCCTGCCATCACAGAGTGAGTCTTGGTTATCTGGACAGTTGACACTGCTTTCAATTGTGTATCATTGATATATCCGCTATTATCATATCTAACTACTTTCGATTTTCTCTCATGAGATTATGGTCGGTTGTGGGTTTGTTTTCCCCCTTACAGTGCTCTTTAATAGATATACGATGTGGGCGGGTTTTTTTACTGTCGCACTGTGTGCGCTTTGCTTTGCTTAACCTGTGAGGTCGGGTCTCAGTACTTTCCTCCCTGTCGTTTACCCTCCCATCATGCCTCTCGCGGAAGCTTCGGAACACGTGACAGGTGAGTGTTTTGGCGTCTGTTACATTCTTCCTAACGATCACTATTTATGTTTACTTTGACAAAATTCCCTCCTCCCTAGCCTCTGGTCTTTCGGAGTCTGAGTTAATGCATATATGTACCCCAAAGACGATCTCTATGAAAAAGAATTAGCTAAACCTGTAGAGGTTTCCAATTCTTTGAAGAGAATCGTCCTTGGGGTAGGGCCACCCACCTCCCCGCAATTCTGTTCACTGATTTATTCAGCAGAAGGAATGATGATACAGGCCTAGGTGCTTACCTGGTTGGCTGCGCATGCGTAGCAGGGAGGTAACTCCCAGTGGTGGGGGCCGTATAATAGATAAAAAAGATTTTTATTTATTGTACAATATTTTTATTAAAACATTGATACAAATGTCACATGACATTTTCAGCCGCAGAAAATGCATATATGTACCCTAAGGACGATTTTCTTCAAAGAATTGGAAACCTCTACAGGTTTAGCTCAATTTACAGACCGCCGCCATATAGCTGGAATATTGCAGAGTGCGGCGTAAAACTATACTCCCTCACTCACCTTAGTCTATAACAACAACAATACCAACTCAGGCTTAAAACTTATGCTTTCACTTAACCGAATTATATGATAGCTGTAAACTGACGCGACAGCTTAGAACTGAGAGGAATATTTCAATAGCTGATTCCTCAGTTAGTTGTGCTTGTTTACTGAAAGATTATAGCTGTTTGATAGTCAATAAGTAGTCAATAAAGGAAAGAAAAGCTCCTGATATACAGAATTATTTTTACATATCACTTAGCCTTAAGTTTTTAATATTCTATTTTTTGTTGTTTTTAGTGGTGGAAAAACAATCTTGTTTAGTTTCATTGCATTTAGTTTCTTTTCTTGTATGTATTTACAATTATTTTCTATGTTAAACTTACAACATATACATAACAAGGTTTTGGTGATACTTGTTCTTTCTTTGCACGCTCACTTCTCACATTCATCATACAATCATCTATTCACATGACACTGCATTCATCTTTGTCTTGTTTGCAGCATGCCAATACAACTGTATATATGGGGTGGTGTGGACAAGTGAAATAATAGATACTCATCATGGAACAAAAGTGTCATTAGCCAATAAAACTTGCGTAATATGTCATCCACCCTCGAAACATTCTGTTCTCTATCAATAGAAACCAAAAAGTTGTGTAATGTTTCACCAACCCCCAAAACATTGTGTAACATGTGACATCTACCTGCAAAACATTGTGTAACATGTGACATCTACCTACAAAACATTGTGTAACATGTGACATCTACCTACAAAACATTGTGTAACATGTGACATCTACCTACAAAACATTGTGTAACATGATATCTACCTTCAAAACATTGTGTAACATGTGACATCTACCTACAAAACATTGTGTAACATGATATCTACCTACAAAACATTGTGTAACATGTGACATCTACCTACAAAACATTGAGTAACATGTGACATCTACCTACAGAACATACAAAGGATTGTATGTTATTTTTCACCCATCAACAAAACACTGTGTATCTTTGATTGTCCATCATGCAAACATTGTGTGTCATCAACCAGCAAAAGTGTATTATGTGCCATCAGCTCACAAAATAACTGGTAACAGTTGTTATCCACCAACAAAACATGTATAATGTGTCTTCCTACGATGAAATGAAGTCGTCCACCAACATGTCATTTTGTATCATTTGTCATCCACCAGCAGAACTCAGTGTATCATCCATCCACTAAAACATTGTATATCATGTGTCATCAACCAACAAAACATTCTATAGGTGTCATCCTGTATTGTACCATAAACCATCCACTAAAACATTGTATATCCCGTGTCATCAACCAACAAAACATTCTATAGGTGTCTTCCTGTATTTTACCATGACCATCCACTAAAACATTGTATATTATGTGTCATCAACCAACAAAACACTCTATAGGTGTCTTCCTGTATTTTACCATGACCATCCACTAAAACATTGTATTTCCTGTGTCATCAACCAACAAAACACTCTATAGGTGTCTTCCTGTATTTTACCATGACCATCCACTAAAACATTGTATATATATGTGTCATCAACCAACTAAAACATTATGTGTCATCTATAGGTGTCATCCTGTATTGTACCATGACCATCCACTAAAACATTGTATATCCTATAGGTGCGTGTCATCAACCAACAAAACATTCTATAGGTGTCTTCCTGTATTGTACCATGACCATCCACTAAAACATTGTATATTATGTGTCATCAACCAACAAAACATTCTATAGGTGTCTTCCTGTATTGTACCATGACCATCCACTAAAACATTGTATATCCCGTGTCATCAACCAACAAAACATTCTATAGGTGTCATCCTGTATTGTACCATGACCATCCACTAAAACATTGTATATCATGTGTCATCAACCAACAAAACATTCTATAGGTGTCTTCCTGTATTGTACCATGACCATCCACTAAAACATTGTATATCCCGTGTCATCAACCAACAAAACATTCTATAGGTGTCTTCCATCCATGACCATCCACTAAAACATTGTATATCATGTGTCATCAACCAACAAAACATTCTATAGGTGACTGTATTGTACCATGCCCATCCACTAAAACATTGTATATCATGTGTCATCAACCAACAAAACATTCTATAGGTGTCTTCCTGTATTGTACCATGCCCATCCACTACAAACATTGTATATCTTCCTGTATTGTGTCATCAACCAACAAAACATTCTATAGGTGTCTTCCTGTATTGTACCATGACCATCCACTAAAACATTGTATATCCCGTGTCATCAACCAACAAAACATTCTATAGGTGTCTTCCTGTATTGTACCATGCCCATCCACTAAAACATTGTATATCATGTGTCATCAACCAACAAAACATTCTATAGGTGTCTTCCTGTATTGTACCATGACCATCCACTAAAACATTGTATATCCCGTGTCATCAACCAACAAAACATTCTATAGGTGTCATCCTGTATTGTCCCTTCACATCCACTAAACAGACTGTTAGTATAGCACATCAAGTTTCTTACTGGTAGTACTGGAATAACATGAAATAGTATACAGGTAAGGTAATCAGTATGCTACCTGAAGATAGAAGTTTGCTGTATTTACGACAGTGCTATTTTGCCTCTGTGTCTCAAAAACCTCCAGTTATCTGCTTTCATTTAGTACACAGCCATAGTAAGGTAGCATCTGCATCTCCTGTATGGACAGCTCCAGTGCTATTGGCCATCTTCTTCATGAACTCCATACAGTCTTCATATTCTTCCCCTTACTGCAGTAGTTCTTGTTGTATTTGTAGGTTGTTTTTACTACAAAGGTGATAGCCATGGTTATCAAGAGACTCAAGATTTACATTCTCGTTTTCAAAATTCTGAAAATTCTGAGATGCCATCCAAATCATCCCCCCTCTCCCAAAAACAATTATAGCACTAAGATGAGTCCATTTGTTCAATGTAGGCTTGTAGCAATCTCAGTGCTATAATTGTTTGTTGGAATGGGGCCCAAGAGAAGAATAAAATCATTAAAAATGTTGTGGTTTTAAGAAAATATAATTGGACTTGAATATATTCAGGTTTGTTTAATATCATTTTGTGGAACAGGGCCCAGGAGAAAACCAAATTCAAAAAGGTTTTAAGACAGCATTTATTTTGTGTAAGGGGAACCAATTACTTGTTTGTAATACTGTTTTTATATTGGCTCTGCTTTGCATGTGTTGTAATCCCTGCCGTAATGGTGTGGTGCTCGATGCATGTCCAACAGCTAGTAGCCAGCATCATAGCTGGAGGTGGCTGGTTCCAGGGAAATAAGTCTGGCAGGATGTTCTGTACTGTTTGTTTACTCAATGCTTGTCAGCTTCAAGTTAGGTCTTGCCTCTCTTATATACTTACCTGATGACACTGTGGTCTATATCATATACCCACTGAGAGGTTAGAAATATCATTGAAGTGTTGTTTGAACCACAAATATATAAATCAATATCATCTTGTTTCTCTGTGAACCATTTGTACACCTGGGGGTAGCTTGACTGAATCATGTTGGAAATGTATCATCTACTTAATAGTAATTGAACAATAAGGAAAACAACTTAATTCTAATTGTATGGTTAAGTTTATTATCTCAATCAATAAGCATCTTAAAAATATATGTCTAGAAAGTTCATCGATTTGACAAACTGGTAAATGATACAAAGACTATAGGCAATGGCATGGCATCGTACCTATTCTCTTTTAGCTCATGTTTGTTTCCAGCAGAGACCATATAATAGATCTATTATATGGTCTCTGTTTCCAGGTTCAACATTTACAGATGGTTTCGGTTTGTGGAAAAGACAGGTTGTTTTCCAGTCAGACTATTCAGTCAGGAGGAAATTGGTCAAAGACCAGACTGAAACTTGTGTGACTGAATTATGGGTGCATAATTACAGAGTCTGAACAAATTCAAAATGCAGTCTTGTCGCCAGTTGCAGTGCCAGCAATCCTCTCAGTATGCGGAACTAATGTTTGCAAATGTTATCATCATATTTTGACACTTTTGACTCTGCAATCAGTTTACCATAGTTATCCACAATCCCTGAAGTGGTTTTTGTGAAATAAAACGCATCATTTTCAGATATATTAAAGAAGTTCTATGATTCTGGCAAGAGAGTTAAGTATGCTGAATGTAGACTGATATATTAAATAGGTTCATCAGTGTAGCTTCCTCAACTTATGTTGCAGTCTGCCAGAAACTTGGCAGTGATGAACATTGGCGCCCCAGCCTGTGGGATGAATGCTGCAGTCAGATCCTTTGTGAGACTGGCCTTGACCCAAGGATACAATGTCAAGGGCATCTATGACAGTTTTGATGGACTTGTTGCAAATGAGGTAAGTGGGTCCTACACTGTGACTTATCCCGTACCATCTACAGTTTAAATAGCTGGAAGGGATAACTCTGTATGAAACATCTTGACCACAGAATGATGCTGTTTCTGGTGGTAAAAGGGAGATAACTCAACCCTATCATGTTCTGCTCATATCACAGTATGAGGTTACACAACACCAAATGTTTTCCCATAGACTTCTATAGTAACCGTTTATTTTTTAAATTATCCAGGCTATCAACAGCCATTCCAGGTACACATGGGTACAGTCAGGCCTTTAAACTACAATAAAACACAATTTCTGGCCAAATTGTCCAGCTCATTTTCCCAGCACAGGAAGCGGAACTCATCAACCCCAGTTCCGCACCAAATGTCACCTACTGGAAAATATCTGTACACACAATAAGCATAAGTGATGGTGATAAAAAAGACAGCACTAAATACTTAAAATTGTGGTCAGTTTTAATTACTGTATGGATGTGCTTTTAAAAAGCATACACATCTCACACTATTTCATCCAATCACAGCTGTCACATGTCTCTCTCTCTTCAGTTGTTTACATACGGTTCTCGCTCAGGGAGCATGTGATTCTGATTTAGTGTAGTGGAACCTATGAGAGGCTGGTGAAGCGGAAGGGAGACAACTCACGTACACCATTTTTGTCTACAATAATAGAGATTAGTTGTAATTTTGAAATATTCATACTGGTACATGTTAATACTGCATGCTGATATCAATTTCAGAATGTATGCCATTATATAATATTAACTCCCAAACTTGTATATAATGTGAAGCTATCAACAACTTGCCTGAAGCCAGTGGCGAGTAATAACCAAGTCCCGACTCAGAAAGGTTTATGGGCTCAGGCTCAATTGATGATTGTCAGACCAACAAAACAGAATGACTTCAGTAACCTATGCTTTTCGTAAGAGGCGACTAACGGGATCGGGTGGTCAGGCTCGCTGACTTTGTTTTCATGTCATCGGTTCCCAATTGCGCATATCGATGCTCATGCTGTTGATCCCTGGATTGTTTGGTCCAGACTCGATTTTTACAGACTGCCGCCATATAGCTGGAATATTGCTGAGTGTGCGTAAAACTAAACCCACTAACTCACTCAGCTTTGTCAAGGACTGTGCCCCTTTCTACAAAGTTATAACACTAATGCAGTCACAACTCACATGTTTAACCAAGACTTATGACAGTGGTACTGTCATGACTGCTTGTGTAACTGTGCACTGGACATGTCAGAGTGTAGGTGTGTAATTTTCAGGGCATTGATAACAGCAGAGAAGGGACTGCTCCTGTTTAGGCAAGCACTTGCCAACACCTAATTTTTATTGGTGGTTGAATAAGAAAGATCAGCTGAATGAAGAATGATAAGGGTGCACTGTTCCTCCTTCTAGGTGCATCACATTGGATGGAACCAGGTGCAGGGCTGGGCTGGAAAGGGTGGATCTCTTCTGGGGACAAAGAAGTAAGTCCAGTGAACTTTGAGTTGGATTCCAGGGTTGAAAGGGGCGGTGGGGTAGCCTAGTGGTTAAAGCGTTCGCTCATCACGCCGAATACCCAGGTTTTATTCCACAAATGGGTACGATGAGTGAAGCCCATTCCTGGTGTCCTCCACCGTAATGTTGCTGGAATATTGCTAAAAGGGGTGTAAAACTCACTCATTCACTCACTCACTCACTCAAGGGTTGAAATGAACATGAACATCCTATGCTTTTAACTGTCCTCTGTAATGGATCAGTTTCTGAAGGCTGGGATCATTGCTGTTTCATTGCAGTGTTTGGCTGTTTTAAGACATCATTTACAGACTGATGTGGTTTAACTGGAATAATACTGCCTGTGGCTTAAACTTTATTCACTCACTCACAATAGTGATGCATTGAGCATCAGCCCAGCACAATTCCACGGCCCCATCATTCCATAGCACATTAAAAGGTGGTACTTGTTGTTACCGAGCATGCTCTCTGCCTTAACAGAATAAACAAAAATAGCAATCTCCTCACTGTTCAAGTGCACAGTCTTGGACGCAATATACAACCCCTTTTCAACTCACTGCGGCATCTGCTGTTTGGAGCTGTATTAGAGAATAATTTCCGCCAACTGCTTCTTTCATACTCATGATCTGAAGAATGTTATTTTTTATCAGCCTTGCTCAAAACCATAAACGATGGTGTGATATCATTGCTGACTATGTCACTCAGTTACCTTTTTGTTCCAGACAAACTACTATAGAAGTCGGCCTTGGAAGAATAGCAGAGAAACTTCATGAACACAAAATCGTTGGGTTGTGTATTATTGGAGGCTTTGAGGTACTAATGAAGAAATAATGTCTTGTAACATCTGATGTACCAAAGGGACCAAGTTTAGAATAGGTCCACAGCACTTAATTGCTTGTCCAAGAGGCGACTAATTTGTTTCAGGTAGTGATGTGGGTGATTGTGTGCCATCATACCAATGGTAGGGGCCGTTGATATTTTCACTTGTGATATATTAATGTATTATTGACTATGGTGGAAGACAACAAACAAACAAACAATAATCAGACAATGGAAGAGATGACTGCAGTCACCTGCAAGGACATAATTATATCTTAATGATTTTAAGGAAATCTAGTTTTCATATGTTTGCATACATTTAAGCCTTGTAGAAGTATACCACCCAAGAACTTGGACTATGTTAAGGATTGATAGAAGCAGCAACTGTTTGTGTTTTGATTCTTCTGAACTTTGCGACCCATGAAGGTCTAAGTTAGAATGAACCTTCAGTAACCCATGCTTGTCGTAAGAGGAGACTAACGGGATCAGGTGGTCAGGCTCGCTGGCTTGGTTGACACATGTCATCGGTTCCCAATTATTGCACAGGTCAATGCTCATGCTGTTTGATCACTGGATTGTCTGGTCAAGACTGGATTAATTACAGACCGGTTTCTGAGTGCGGCGTAAAACTAAGCTCACTCACTCACTCACTCTTAACTTTGCTTAAGAAAATCTAATCAATGTATTATGACCTTAATCTACTTACCTGGGTTTTTGGGGTTAATTCCTGTTAGATATATGAAAGTCTGTTGTGTGCTGCAGTACTTGAGTGCTGCATAGACAACAGTATAAAAATCAATACCATCGCATCATAATATGACGAAGAAGTTGTCATGCTTAACGTACCTAAATACTGCCTGAACCTGTACTGCAGTGTGTAAGAACTGTGTTTGGTTTCAGGCCTATCACAGTGCCCTACAGATAGCAGAGGCCAGACCTCAGTACCCAGCTATGTGCATCCCCATCGTTGTCATCCCCTGCACCATCAGCAACAACGTGCCCGGCACCGACTTCAGTCTTGGGGCCGACACTGCCCTAAATGAAATCACTGATGTAAGTGTTCAATGTTTTCAACTTATTTCAGAAACTTAAATTTCGGAAACTAAAATTGATGTTTATGTATGGTAGCATATAGTTCCAAGTTATTTTGTGGTGGACAAGCCCCTTAAACCTGCTGTTGTTTTAGTGTGGTAGTTAAAAATAAAGTCTGAGAAACTAATAAAACTTTTACTAAGGACGGATCTTGTATACAATCCTTATTAAACAGCAAAAGGTATCTGTATTCAAGCTTCAACAGCTGTTACCTTCACTTGATGAAGGGGCAAGAAGTAGCCCAGAAACGTCGTGTTGTAAATATTGAAAAAGTTGTAAATCCATACCATACGTTGTTGTGTTTCCTCCCAACTTATAAATGCCCATCAAGCATCTGAGCTGTTACCTTAACTAACCAGGTCCTGTTCGTTGTCAGATCTGTGATAGAATCAAGCAATCTGCTACTGGCACCAAGAGGCGTGTGTTTATTGTTGAGACGATGGGTGGCTACTGTGGTTACCTAGCAACCATGAGTGGTCTGGCAGGTGGAGCAGATGCTGCTTATATATATGAAGAAAAGTTTTCTATCACTGATTTGAGGGTAAGGAACATTTGCACTGTTGACACAGTTATAATCAATGCAGCTTTAAATTATGGGGACATTGTCCAAATAATGATGAAAGGACAACATGGATTGACAAACAATTCTTGTTGCATTAATCCGTACACACCATAATAGTTTACTTTTATTAAAAGTGAAAATGAAAGTAATTTATTTTACATAATATGTCTCAGCTTGATCCCAGAGGCATGTTATGTACTAAAAAGTCCAATCAGCCAGCTATTGGTACTGGAAACAATGTTTTGCGTGTGTTTATTTAGCTGTTGTTACTTGTACTGCATGACAAGGATACTGTAAACATGCAGTGGGATAAGAATGTATGAGACTGGCTCAAGGCTTTTGGTTGAAGGACTAATAATCCCTTGTATTACTGGCAACAATTTTGAAACACAATTATGATTGATCAGAGCATCTAGACTACATGCATTTCCCATTTTGTGTTTTATGATGTTGCTATGGGGAATGACCAATTTAGGCAATAAATGTCATATACAATAATTAATGAAAGTGACAGTGATACAGGGTGGCTGACAAGACAAGTGATAACGATTAAGAATTCAGATTAAATAATTACCATTAATCATATTTCTTGACTACATAGTTTTGGGACTTTTTTAAATATTTGGACAATGGCTGTCCTGAATTACTCACTATAACAATGTAATCACTGTGCACTACCTGTGGAGGGTAAGAAGTTTAGGTATTTGGGGATATGCTCTGAGATGTAGGATCTTTTTGAACCAATGGGTATGAATGTCTGTAGGTACTAAATGTGGTTCAATATATTTGCAGAATGACGTAAACCATCTTAAAGATAAAATTCTAAATGCTGGTGTCCAAAGAGGCCTCATCCTCAGGTATGTATTCATCCACTTACGATAGTAATTTCTTGTGTGAATTAGTGTAAAATATGTATCTGGTCAGATATCCCCTATTTAATGTACAATAGTTGTGCAGTTGTGACCACAACTCAGTTTAAAGAATAGGCTATCTAATGCTTGTTTGGAGAACTAACGAAGGAGAATCTAGGCTCAGTGACGTAACTGCTTGTGAGTCACTTCGACCACTTTGCAGGATCATTGCTCATGCTTCTTATCAGCTTTGCCTGCTTTGCCTGTATGTTCACAGGTACTGTTAGGTTTCATTCTCGGATTATACATGGGAGTTACCATTTGCAGCACTATCACATTTGTCATATTTTACAATGTAATTGGACATTTTAATTGTAGAAATGAGAATGCCAACAATAACTACACAACTGAGTTTATACACAACCTGTTTGCGGAGGAAGGCAAGGGCGTGTTCACCTGCCGCACCAACGTGCTGGGCCACATGCAACAGGGAGGCATGCCCAGTCCCTTCGACAGGAACTACGGCACCAAGATGGCTGCCAAGGCTGTAGACTGGCTCATCAACAAGGTGGAAAGCTCGGTGCAGGATGACGGTAAGTGTCAAAGAGATGAGATTCCTTGCAGCAATTGCTGGGCTGAAGCTCTCAAGGATCTCCACTAGTCAGTCATATTCACAACAGTCAAGTAGGATGGTCAAGTGGCCTTGTGCTTAAAGTGTTTGTCACATCGAGGCCTATGTTCGTTTCCTCACTGTGATAGGCTGGGTGGAAAGGAAGACAACAGGTCAGGTAGAACTGAGATAGTTATCTTGGGTTGTATGGTTCTGAATAAGGATGCGTACCCACAGGAATACCCTGGCCTGTTGCTAGTCACATGATATATCAAGGACAATAAAAGGAAATGATTAAGTCATTATTGTGCATGAATAACATAATTTGATTACAGTTATAATAATGGAACTCCCAAGCAATATGACTGTGTGAACCTGTTGCCTTGATATGCCTCTGAGGTTGAAGGAAGGCTGTTTCATCCCCAGGTCGTGTTGTGTCGAAAACTCCGGATGGTGCTGTCCTGCTAGGGATGACCAGGAGGTTCCTCACCTTCTCCCCAGTACAGGAGCTCTCCAGTGAAACCAACTTTGAGTAAGTATGCAAGCACAACTGACATCCAGGGAGACTGACGGGACCAGGAGGATGTTTCACGTAATGGAAGATGTATTTGTGGAGAGATCATGACATACTTTGGGAAGGGGCGGATATGTTGTGTTCTTTCACATCTGTAATCTGCTGTTGCATAGAAGGAACTGAATTTGTAATGGAGATTCTTTTGGAATACTTGATATTGATTAGACAATCAGAGAGTACTAAATCATGCTGTTGATCACTGGATTGTCTGGTCCAGACTCCATTATTTACAGACCGCTGCCATATAGCTGGAATATTGCGGAGTGTGGCGTAAAACTAAACTCACTCACTAAATCACAGGAACACAGTGCCAGCAGCTGAACTTGGCATGTGTAAGATGACATGTATGTCCAACCATGTAGCCATTCCTAAAATGATTGCTCAGTATGCCATGTTCAGCTGAAACGTCATCAACACTGATCTGTGGGAATTTTATGGCAGGAGATTGATCATCACCTACAAAGAGGTTCCAATAGCAGTGTCTATCTAACAGTTTCATTAGTTAGAGCCAAAGAAGGACAATGGACCAATAAGTTAAAATATTTTTACTTGCAGTAAGAGAATCCCCAAAGAAGAATGGTGGATGAAAGTACGGCCATTGCTTAGGATTTTGTCAAAGCACTCTGTGGGCAGCTTTGAGACGGAGGCTGTCCTGGCACAGGTTGACGAGGTGGCCAAAATATGAGCTTGTGCCATGTAATAACAGTCTTAGGATTATTAGACGTTCCAGTTCCATTCAATCCATACCAACAAGTGCTGCCTGCTTGACTTGCCTGTTGAGCTCTCTGCCACTTTGGTTTCAATGTCTCAGTTGATTCCAACAGACCCTGTTATCATGACTAAAAGATGAAGGGATATTTACTCAGAGGATGGGTAATGGCACCTGTTTTGTTTTTGTTGTAGAATCTTGCCGTACAGTTTTACATTTGTACCAAAGAAAGGTAGCTAGGACAATTTTGTTGTGTCTAACGTGACTTATTTTTCAAATTATGGTTAGTCAGACTACAAAGGAACAGATATACCATAGACATTGGAGGCGCTAATGTATGTAATGGTATAATCCACCAGCCAAGTTTGAAGGATGTATTTTTGAGACTATGTTTGTTTCAAATACATTGGGAGAGGCAAAAGACATGCTACAAATGTAATGTTCAGATTTAAACTAATGTTTTGGTACCGAATTGGAAATTACATCTAGTAAAACAAAACTCTGAAGGAGCCATCTTTGATAGAACAAGACGTAAAAGATGTCTAGTACAACAGATTGAAATATGAAAATAATGGACACTGAACCAAAAACTAATACCAAAGTACCTGACTCTGAATATGTATTATGAGGAGCAGTATGTTTTGTATCCCACCAAGATTCATTAATGTTACTACTCTCTACCATGTGTTATAGTATATGCGTAGGAGTGGTCTCCCTTTGTGTGAGGAGTCAGGATGAAGCCCATTTGTTGAATCCTTGACCTGTAGGTGGCCCCACTATGTTAGGCACTCTGCTGAGTTGCATCCCTTGGGTATGACAGAAACCTTTCAATGTGGGTAAGAATCCCAGGTTCCCTCTTCTGTTACACCACTTCTGGCTTAGCTGCCACATTAGGTTGACGAGCTGTGATATAACTGGAATACTATTGAAAGCAGCATTAATCCCAACATACTTGCTCACTTAATATATTTAATTCATGAAACTCTTTCAGTTCACCACATGAATACAGTGTGTTAGCTCTACAGTGTGTTAAGACTGTTCTTAATTTCCAATGCTGTTCTGTTATTTGACCTTTAAAAGAAGCGGCAGTAAACTTGATGCATTTTCGTCCACCATTTTGTATAAGGTTGTATTTTGGAATTAAATAAGACGACAGGAGGCTCCTCCAGCTGAGTGTTTGTGTCCACCATAATGTTTTACATGCAATCAAGTTAAGTTTACCTTCTGAGATTCCGCGTTGTTGGTGCAGTACCATGGATACCATGCATTTACAGAACTCGAACTGTCAGTTATACATATATATCATTGAGTGTTTGATTTAAGGACTATATACCAGTTGCCGTGGTAACTTGCAGTTTCCTTTATGGTATTGTTTTGTTGTAGTTAATTATTTGAGTGTGTCAGTTCTTCCAGGGGTATGGATATTAGTCCAGTATTTTTTGGTTTTATATTCTTCATGGCCTCTGAATGCAGAGGAAAATGAGAGGCATGGCATACATGCAATATATACTGCTCCACTTTTGATAGTAATATTTATGTCTCTCCATATTACACCAAACTGATTCCTCATAATATGTCAAGTGTATATTTAAGTGGAGTGACATATTTAACGATCCCTGTCTAAAGTTGAATAGTATACAACTCATCATAAGCCAGGTGATAGCGTCAGCCTATTTTAATAGGCAATAGCTGCGTTCCGATCAAAGATCGCAACCTATTTTGATAGGCATTAGCTGCATTCAGAACAAAGATCGCGGGAACAGTAGTCTGCATGCATTTTGTGGTTCAGCATGAATGATCATTTAAATTAGATGCCAACTTATTGTTAAAAAAATTAAATTAAAAGAGAAATGTGATCGGACACCAAGTTCTATGTTGGTATAATTAAGTTGACATTATTTTTAAAATTATAAGATTTTAGAGGCTTTTTTTAATTTATGTGATAAGAATCACAGAAAATATTTATAATGTGCTGCTGTCAAGACCACTCCCTGGTTTGTTTCTAGAGATAGCAGCATCAACCTGGCTCTATATCTGCTGAATATGCCTTATTATTTATTTTAGGTTTATGTTGTGCTAGTTGAATATCCATGTTCTTCACATGCTCTGACGTGACTTTGATATACATATTGAAAATTGTGTAAATGTTTGCAGTTATGTACTAATATATCTCAGTTAATCTGTCTCTTCCTTATTACTTAGTTTATAAGGACATATACTACTCAAAGCACTTGAGGAACTGAGGTAGCTCTCGGCTTACAGCATCCACTTGTCACACTTAACACCTGACCATTACTACAGCAATGATCAGAATCAAAATCTGAGTTCTTGTTACTGCGAATTATATAACAATGACCGGTCACATCAGATCAATCTTTCACAATCGCTGACCTATGAATGAAACAACTAACAAGATGTTGATATCAGTCAGAAAACAAATAGCACAAAACTGGCCACTTCCAGACTACCCTTTTACAATATATACTGTCAAAGATCTTGTCACATTTGAAAAGGGAACAAAAGAATATTCTGAAAGAGATGGTCACAATGGGATGGATGACTGTACTTCCCAAGGCTTATGCAAAGCTGCCTCTGTTTAAACGTTTATCTTATTGATGGGACAGATTGATGATGCTTTTGAAGGAATCCGTCATGAAGCCTGCGACTGTCTGGTTGATCTTTCAGATGTTGCATGAACAGAAAACACGTTCCAGCAGCCTCTTTCCTGATTTAGTGAGTGATACTCGGGAAAGATTTCCTTACATGCCCCCCGCTCATTTTTGTTATGAGCAAATACTATGGTTTAGTCTATAGTTTATAGTTAACAATTAGGTGGGGGGTACGTAAGGAACTCTTACTGATACTTGTATTGGTGAAAGGTCGTTCTGACATCACCTGTAATGCAGTAGCAAGGACTAAGATCTTACTTCAATGACTAGTGACAGCTAATCAGTATTGACGCCATGAAAACTTACTGGCAACAGTGATTGTTCACTTACGCAACATTGCAATCTCTCAATCAGCATAATCCATGCCTAGTTTTCTCTTTACAATTATATATTAATGTAAATGTAATCAGTGTGAACTATTTTATATGCTTGTACATTTCATTTAGTTCAATAATTAAATTTAATTTCTAATCCCTTTTTTTCCATCTAAAGGTTTCTCCACGTACCCTAGTCCATGCTCACTGTTAGTCCATCACAGAACAGACACAGGTTCATCTACATGCCAGTGTACTTTCTGTATTTTACATGTGTTGCTGATCCTCAGCTAAATTAAATAAAAATGTGACATACATGACAGTTTGTGTTTAATTGGGACTTCATATAACCTGCAGTTATTTTGGGTAGTTAAATTAGACAGTAATTTCTGGTGAGGTGAAAGTGGGTTTAACGTCGTGCTTGAGAATATTTCGCGCATATGACGACGTGCATGCGTGTGTATGTGTATGTGCGGCTGCTTGTACTAGCCCAGACTGAAGCTGGTTTTATAGTGCTAGCCCACTGAGATACCATGCCGCAGTGAAGCATGAATACCCCACTCAGACACATTATACTGACTCCGAGTCGACCAGTCTTTGTTGTACCCATTAATACCGAGCGCCAGGCAGGGACCAACAAGTACCATATTTTAACGTCTTTTGGTATGATGCGGTCGGCGATCTAACCCGCGACCTTCCGCTCTCCGGGCGGACACTCTAACCACGACACCACGGGAGGCGGTCTTCTGGTGAGGTGGGGAGTGAATGTAGGCTCAGTTCAAAGAACAAAGGGCAGAGTAAATCTAACGCCGATTGTTCTCGCAACTGTTAGGTTTTATCCTTATGTAATACTGTCACAAATCTTTTACTTAGCTTAATATGCTTTAGTTCCACAAATAGGAAATCTGAACATAAAGAGATACACAAGTGACAGATTACATTTTTCACTCAAGGCTCAAGCCACTGGACGCTGTGTAAATCACAATGTACATGGAGCTTGAGTGTCCTAGTTGTATGACGTGTATTGTCAAAATGACAAGTGCTTGTTGGACCAGTGCCTTTAGCTCTGACTGGACAATTTTCTTGGGTATCACAAGTGGTCCAGTGGTGATAGACACCACAATTCTCCATGCATGGTTGTTTACCTCAGATTGGCCAAGATCTGCTTACTGTTTGTTCCAATTCCACATTCACCCAAATCTCGATCTTTTGTCGTAGTCATATACAGTCAACTATGGTTATTACTTGACTTGTTATACCAGTAGTTCATTGTAAGCATTTCGACTGAAATATACAGCAGGTGGTCAAGGCCAAAAACCAGTTCATTATTAACGTAGTTTACTGTATCGGCTCATGGGTTTCACCAAAAGAGCAAGTGCAACCGTTAGATCCTCCCTCAATCAATAAGAGGAAATGTTCTTTAACTGGATCAAAGCAGGAATCCACTCATCATTTTATAATCAGTAATCACAAAAGCTTCCAGGTTAGAAGAGTTCCCCACCAACCTATGGTAGTTGTGAGGGGCAACAAAGGTCTGATAGTTACAAGACCCTGATGGCATGGAATGCTGCTCATATTCATCACTAGATTTCTGTTCCAGGCTTGATTATTCACAGACCACTGTCATATAATATACACCTTGAATTTGTTGAGAGCTGTGTCAAACAACAGCCGTTATTCTATTCACCTGAAACTCACAACAGTATAACAAAAACTCACTGATACATAACTGTTTAATTCACATACAGTTTGGCATTGCTTCAGATAACTGACAAGATCATTCTCCTTCATGCAGCCTTTGCCTGGCACATCAACCTGGCACACAGCTGACTTCTAACCTCATGATGGTAAACTGACAAAACAATTTAATGACATTTACTTGCATTAGATTCCTACACAGCGAATGATTCCACTGTTTGCATTTTACTATATAGCAGATTTTCAACCAAGGACGTGTGGATATCTAAATATAAGCTATAATAAATTGAGGAAGATAGAACGTTACAAGGTGAAATACCATTAGATGAACTGTTGAAAGACATGTCCGAGAAATAAGTTTAAACACTGTCCAGAGGACCCACACAGAACTTTAACTAGTCCTGCCAGGTTGACATGTACTTAAGTCAAAGTACTGAGAACTAGTATTTCAACAATCAGATATCAGAGTACTAACCACTGACAACTTCCAACACTGGAATTTTAGTTGTCAGCACACTTTTGTTTTCTCAGGCTGTCAGACTAGCTTGTAATTTTAGTTGTCAGGACACTTTTGTTTTCTCAGGCTGTCAGACTAGCTTGTACTTGACACTGCTGTCATTGTGGGTTGCCAGTCTGAGAGTTGTAGTACTGTTGAGCCCTAAATGTTTTCTTAAAGTATTCAGTCTGGCTGGTGATTCAGAAGTTAGCATTAACCAGAATGACATGTATTAAATCAACAATTTGGCCAGTCAATATTTTTTCTTGTTTACTTGACCGGACTGGATTTCATTGGAAGTATCATTTAAAAATACAACTATTTTATCTTCAGGAAAATTCTATGAACACAATATGTTATTTAAACAAACAAAAACAAACAGGCAATAATCATGGTAGCACACATTTAACTGTAGTGAACAAGGTGAATTCCATACATCTTGAAATGACTAATTTTGAAACAACTTCAGAAACAGGTTTCCTCTGGAGCAACGGGGGCCGTTTCCATGGAGGAAAACTGGAGAATCTGGATTTGGCTTTGTGCATTTATACAAAGATATGTCTGCACACTTTCATCCATCGAGAAAAATGTTTTATGGATCAGTGAATGAAATAATCATGATCTTCAAACCATGACCTCTCTGTTGATGTCATGTTTCATGAAATGAAATAAACAAGCTTTCATTTAGTACAGACAAGATCAATAAGACTACAAAAATGTCAACCTTCAGTTATCAAAGGTATTTTTGAGATCTCAGTTATCAAAGGCATTTTTGAGATCAGAAAAAATATTCAAATATTCAAGTCCCACCCAGTTGAACGCCTTGTAGATATGCCTTGAACACAGCAGAGCATGCACTGTTGACAGAGACCTGTCCCAGCAACAGGTTTGTGCTGCTCTCTCTCTGATACTGAGTGTGATGTTGCAGTCTAGGTCATTACAAGATAAACAGGAAATACAGGATCTTACGTCTGACAATAACAGACATGAATCATGTCTAAACTGGAGTAAATACACTTTGTCAGCTCATCCCTACTGACCCATCCATGCCTGTAACAGTGCATAAATCCAGCCAGACATCAGGGCTGGTAACTTCAAAATGTTACCAGCCCCAAATGGATTTAACCAGACCAAATATGGTGAATTTCTCAGATGTATGGAACATCTAAAAAGTTTTACCAGACCATTGGTTTGGCTAGCTGTAAATTAGACCATTCGTCAGAAATCTAGACTGTCTCAGGGGGTCGGACGGGCCTTATTTCATACACTGCCAGTAACAATCTAACATTCACGTTTTCATACATCTCAATGCATTACACTAGTAGTTTTACTGTTCTTCGTCAACAGGTCTTTTAATGTCCTACTTTATTGATCTATAATATAATTATATACTGTTCTCGTCACGATATGGCTGAAATATTGCCGATGTGACGATAAATATTAACTCACTCACTCACTCACTCACTCAATGCATTATGTATTACACTGAATATTTCCTGTACATATGTCTCAAACATTTGACAGCAGCATGATGGAGATGTGGGACCCTGTCTGTACTGACTACACAACATACGGGATGTCCACTCCATCTGTTCCTCATCTTCATATTCAGGTATGTAATTCTGGCCAAACTTGGTGAAAGTCACATACCGTATTTGCTGTAGTGAGCACCCTAGACACATGGAAACTCTACACAAGGGACCTGCTTATTTATACATACATACATGTATATTTGTCATCAGAGATTGGCTGGTAAAGAACACCACTTAAATGTCCTTGAATCTATGAATAAGTGAGTATGGTTTACACCGATTTAGCAATATTCCAGCAAAATCACAGTAAAGGACACCAGAAATAGGTTTCACACACTGTACCCATGGGGAATCAAACCCCTGGTCTTCAGTGTGATGAGTAAACACTCTCACCACTAGGATAACAGACCCCCACTTTAAACTGTAAACCTTTCTCGATAATAGTTACTACTGAATTATATACCCTTTCTACACTGCTTTATTTTTAATAAAACATCTTTAACATAGAAAAAAGCTCTGAGTGTCATATCAACCCCTCGGAAATATGTAAAGATTACATAGAGTGGTAAAAATGTTTGCTACGCTTATCATGTGGGGTGTGGTGGTGGTGTAAAATTTAGAAGACGGTATATAACAATAGCTACATAAACTTTTCATCGACAGGAAAATACCAGTATAAAGACAGGATTGACAGGGAGTTGGACTTAGTTTAAAATCAAAATGAAATTCAAAGTCAATCTCAGCTTCAGTGATAAATTTGTTTTAAGGGAGAAACACAGAGTGAATGAGTGATTTTGGTTTTATGCAATATTCCAGAAATGCTGTGATGGGTGAAACCAGAAATAGGTTTCACACATTGTACCCATATGGAGAATCGAACCCAGATCTTACAAGCAAGTGCTTTAACCACTAAGCTACCCACCAACCTGAGCAGCACAGAGCTTACAGCAGCTACTTGAGCGTGTACCTCACTACAATGCTGATCTACCTCTAGCAGCCCACAGTGAGCTCCTATAGGGACCAACTAGACTAATGCTTAGTCTCTGAATATATATAATTTTGATAGTAACAAACAAGCCCATTTAAATTGAAAAGGAGCCCCAGGGAGACCAGAGATTCAGAACCTGAGGAAATCTAGACTTGCTTCATTTAGGGCTTTAGCATTGCAGGGAGGGCCAGGCAGTAGAGAAAATAATGTGGTTCAGGGAATGTGAGACAAACTAGGGACCAACCTGTTACAGTTGTGTACACTGAAACCGTGTTAATCTGGACAGTGTTGATCTGTAACCTATCTTCTAAACGAATACTTATGGGAATATCAGACTAAGCTGCAAATGTGCATAAAATATGCATATAAATTTACTGTTACTCAACAAAATGTTTGCCTTCAACACATGCATGAAAAAATAGGGCCATTTCAGCTTGCATACATGTAGTTCTTCACACATCTTTAGTTGCTAATCAAATGTAGGAATCAAACACTTGAACTCTACTGCAGTGAAATAATTCACAAAAGTACTACATCTTATTGTAAGTGAGACGTACATCACTGTAGGGAGTTTGTGTAACATGTGACACACATTTGGACACACTGGTAAGCACATGAATAGATGCGGTGCCACCTGAAATGTTTGTTGTTGTTTTATTGATCTTTAATACCCAATAGACTTCAGCCAAGGAATAAACTATATGGTAAAACGTACATAAAACCCTAAAGGAAAGTACCTCACGAAGCACTGACTACAAGTTACCAATGTCTCGAAATGACTGGAAGTTTGCTACACCTGGTAATTTCCCCGGGAATGGACCTGTCCAGAGTAATAGGCTTTTACTGCACAAATGTTGCATTTCTAAAGTGAGTGAGTTAGTGAGTATGGTTTTATGATGCTTTTAGCAATATCATGGCGGGGAACACCAGAAATGGGCTTAACACAGTCCCGGGTCCTCGGCATGATGAGCGAATGCTTTAACAACTAGGCTACCTCACCGTCCTGTATTTGTAAAGAATTTGGCCGCATATATAACTCTTGTATACCAACCTCACTCTGTGAATCTTCTTTCATCTGTAATGCAAGCAATGTCAAATAGAACATCAATACTGGTAACACGTTCTTAACTTTTATCTGACAACATGACAGTCAACCTTGTATGGTCTTAACAAATCCAGCTTTCGATGATCTGGCTCATGAAGAAATGGCTGTGGCAGCAGACTTCAGAGCTGTTAGAGCATGGGGATCTGGTAGAGGATGACACCGAACCACACCCATCTAAACATCTTCAACCGTATTTACAATCACCACCTCTTCTGCCACCACAATGTTGTCTGTGTCAATGTCTGCTCCCTGTGTTACACATTCAGCACCTTGGATGTACACATGATATGTTTGTGGAGACCCACCTCCATCTACATCTGGCTCAAGTGTCACTCCGTTTTCAATGCCCTGTAACCTATAATGGGCACCAGCAGTAGCAGCCAGCACAGTACTGCCCTCGTCATCCATGACACCTTCATCCCCAGCACCACCAGACACAACCGGCACAGAAATAATCTCATCTGGAGCAATGATTCCACTCCAGTCCACGGGCACCGAATGCCTGATCCTGTCTGTGACCTTCACGCCCTTCTTCATGGTGACTGGACTGATAATAGGACGAGGCTTGACTTTCACTTTAGATTTTCGTCGCTTCTTGACTGGAGGACTAGCTTCAGTATTCAAAGCAATAGTTTTTTTCTTAGCACGCCTCCTCTTCTGTTTACCATCGTGTTTCATATCTTCCACTATTTTGTCAAACCTGACCATCCCAGGGTTTCTGTCTGGTAGAGGGAAGACGCCCATAAGCCGGAACATATGCTCGAAGTGGGAGACTGTCAGACCTGAGTAAATCCGACTCAGGATCTTGCACGCATCAGAACTGGTGAACTTGATGTCTGGATTCTTGTCTTCAAACTGCTTCTGCTCCATTTCATATGAATGTGACACACCATACAGACAGCCTGTGGACCTGAGAGTCACGGGGTCTTTACTTGGTCCTCTGTGTAGGGGTAAGGGGAAGAACGTTACGTTGTGGCTCTCGCTCCACAGCCACAGAATCAAGGGAATACACACACGTCGACTGTTGTAGAACAGGATGTGCTTCTTTGACTTGGGCCCAACCTTCACAAACTGGCTGAAGTGAGATTCAAAGTATTCTTTGAGAATTTGTGAGGTGCACTCTCCTGTAGCGGAATACTTCACCACAGCACCATGTTGAATTTTACTGACTGTTTTACGACTTGGGTTATCACTGTTTGATGCAAATACAAAACAAGGTGGAACCTTTTTCCCACTTGCACTTGCACAACCGAGGAAGGTGATCCTTGCATCATCTTTGCACACAACAGCAATGTCAGCATTCTCGTCAGACACATTGCGACAAATCATCTTCAGTGATGACTCCTCTGTTCTTACACAGATCTCATCAAGACTGAAAACACGTTTCGGTGCATCTTCTAAACCATAGTCTTCAATAATCTCAGAAAGTTTCTTGTAATAACCATACCCTATCTCCTGTAACTTGGAATTGGAAAATTTCTGAGTCTGTGTGTTTGGGAATCTGTCCATGAGTTTGTAGTACCATCTCAAACTGAGTATTTTTCCGTCGCTAAACCCGCGGCGCTGTAACTGTGCAGCCAACTCTCCAGCCATCTGCCGAACTTTGTTTCTCGATAAAGGATGCCCGATATCAGCAAACAATTTGACATAGTTGGCAATGCCAGCTTCCTCCTCCGCTGTGAAGATTGTTGGGGGTCCTGATGTTGTGACGTCTGCTGATATTCGACCCAGGACCCGATCTCTGAGAGTGCTCTGAGGGACCTTGAACTTCTTGGATGCAGCATACACAGCCATCCCATCCTCCACAACAGCAGCGTAAGCAGCCTTCAGTGTTTCTATGTCATAGCTGCTCCGATATGACTGGCCCTTCTTGCGTCCTCCCTATAACAAAACAACATTGTATCAATGCAAACAAATAGCAGTGGAGTAGCCCATTGGTTGAATCGTTCACTTCAATGCATACCTGGGTTCAATTGCCCACATGGGTACAATGTGTAATGCCCATTTCTGTTTTCCACACCATGATATTGGTAAAAGTGGTGCAGAACTATACTCGCTCAAACAAATCATTACTGTCAGTTCATCATGTCTGCCTAGATCACTTCAGTTAAAGACAAATGGGGACTTCTAGCTGTGTGTCACTGTGCCCTGATACTGGGAAGGTTTGCTCATGCTATCGACCAATGGTTTCCAAGGCAACTGTGACAAAACTAGAATACCCCTGACTACAGCATTTTACAACATTCACTCATCCTGCACCACTTTCATTACATAAATCTCCTTGTTGGTTGTTACAGTGCCTACACTCAAATGTAGCAGCCATGTTGTACCACAAGGACTGACAAGTGGACATACCGGTACATTTCATCAAGACACCACACAATGAAGTTCTTAAAATGTTATATAATCAGAAATGCCAACCCTAATTTAGCCTGATTAGTATTTTGGCAAAAATTAGTATTAACCTTTCCAAAGAATTTTCATATTTCATATATTTAATATATAGATATTCTAAGAACTTGTTATTAACATTGTACTCACCTAAATCAGTAGTAAGTATCCACATACAGCTTGATGCGGAATAACATGTGGTTGCAATTTATTGTGTATGGTACGATAATTTAATGTATTTTTTTTAAAAATCGTATATTTTTACTACTATCGTGGTCAAATATTTTGTGTTGTTTTTTCGTAACGAATACGATAAAATCATATGAGTTGGCATCTCTGCATAATCCTCTCAGTGTGTCTGAATGACAGTCTCAGGACAGACCAATGAATCATGATTAACAACAAACTTAAACCACTTTAGATAAATCTACAAAGACTAGTGCTCTGCGCCTCACTCTGTGTTTCTTCTCTTCTCTTGTGCTGACCAGTCCCTGATCATCATCTTTGTCCTCCTTCTCACTGTCTGCCGAGTCTTCACTCGATGAAGCCTCGGACAAACTGGATAAGTCGTCCTCCTCCTCTCCTTCCTCATCCATGCTGCTGGAATGCTGCAAATACAGTTTCCAGACACTCAGATGAGGTTAATATGAGATGAAATGATATTCTAAGGTGTCTATTCAAAACATTCATTACTAATTCTCCAATTTTCTGTACATTGACAGAGGTTGCTTTGTTAAAACGAAATGCAAATATTTTTTATTCACAGGTTCTCTGTAGACACAGAATACTTTATTACAGCATTTTGCCAATAGTTACATCACACCCTCAATCATACCAGTATACCATCAATATTGACATCACAGACACCCTCAATCATAGCAGTATACCAAGAATATTGACATCACAGACACCCTCAATCATAGCAGTATACCATCAACATCATTCATAGCAGTATAGCAGTATACCATCAATATTGACATCATATGACATGACATCACAGGGGCAATATTGGGGTAGTCTAGTGGTTAAAGCGTTGGCTCGTCACGCCGAAGACCCGGGTTCGAATCCCCACATGGGTACAATGAGTGAAGCCCATTTCTGGTGTCCCCCGCCGTGATATTGCTGGAATATTGCTAAAAGCGGCATAAAACCAAACTCAGTCAGTCAGTCAGACATCACAGACACCCTCAATCATAGCAGTATACCGCCAATATTGATATCACAGACACCCTCAAGCATAGCAGTATACAACCAATATTGACATCACAGACATCAACATTCATAGCAGTATACCACCAATATTGACATCACAGAGAACATCATTCATAGCAGTATACCATCAATATTGACATCACAGACAACATCATTCATAGCAGTATACCACCGATATTGACATCACAGATGGCATCATTCATAGCAGTATACCACCAATATTGACATCACAGAGAACATCATTCATAGCAGTATACCATCAATATTGACATCACAGACAACATCATTCATAGCAGTATACCACCGATATTGACATCACAGATGGCATCATTCATAGCAGTATACCACCAATATTGACATCACAGACAACATCATTCATAGCAGTATACCACCAATATTGACATCACAGACAACATCATTCATAGCAGTTTACCACCAATATACCACCATTCATAGCAGTATACCACCAATATTGACATCACAGACACCCTCAATCATGGCAGTATACCAAGAATATTGACATCACAGACACCCTCAATCATGGCAGTATACCAAGAATATTGACATCACAGACAACATCATTCATAGCAGTATACCATCAATATTGACATCACAGAAAACATCATTCATAGCAGTGTACCAAATATATTGACATCACAGACAACATCATTCATAGCAGTATACCACCAATATTGACATCACAGACACCCTCAATCATAGCAGTATGCCACCAATATTGACATCACAGACACCCTCAATCAAAGCAGTATACCATCAATATTGACATCACAGACACCCTCAATCATAGCAGTATACCATCAATATTGACATCACAGACACCCTCAATCATAGCAGTATACCATCAATATTGACATCACAGACACCCTCAATCATAGCAGTATACCACCAATATTGACATCACAGACAACATCATTCATAGCAGTATACCACCAATATTGACATCACAGACACCCTCATTCATAGCAGTATACCATCAATATTGACATCACAGACACCCTCAATCATAGTAGTATACCACCAATATTGACATTAGACACCCTCAATCATAGCAGTATACCACCAATATCACCATATTGACATCACAGACACCCTCATTCATAGCAGTATACCACCAATATTGACATCACAGACAACATCATTCATAGCAGTATCAATATTGACAGCATTCACTTAGCAGTATACCATCAATATTGACATCACAGACATTGACCTCACACCCTCATCATAGCAGCAGTATACCACCAATATTGACATCACAGACACCCTCATCATAGCAGTACAGACACCCTCAACCACCAATATTGACATCACAGACACCCTCATTCATAGCAGTATACCACCAATATTGACATCACAGACACCCTCATTCATAGCAGTATACCATCAATATTGACATCACAGACACCCTCAATCATAGCAGTATACCACCAATATTGACATTAGACACCCTCAATCATAGCAGTAAACCACCAATATTGACATCGCCGAAACCCTCATTCATAGCAGTATACCATCAATATTGACATCACAGACAACATCATTCATAGCAGTATACCACCAATATTGACATCGCCAAAAACCTCATTCATAGCAGTATACCATCAATATTGACATTGCCAAAAACCTCATTCATAGCAGTATACCACCAATATTGACATCACAGACACCCTCAATCATAGCAGTAAACCACCAATATTGACATCACAGACACCCTCAATCATAGCAGTAAACCACCAATATTGGCATCACAGACACCCTCAATCATAGCAGTAAACCACCAATATTGACATCACAGACACCCTCAATCATAGCAGTAAACCACCAATATTGACATCACAGACACCCTCAATCATAGCAGTATACCATCAATATTGACATTGCAGTTTTGTATTGTTGATGTAGCCTCATTCATTGCCACCAACCATATGAAGATCTGGGTTAGAGTTGGTCTTCAGCTACCCATGCTTGTCATAAAAGGTGGCTAACAGGATCAGGTGTTCAGGCTCACCTGACTTGCAATAAAGGCAAGATACTATATGGATGACAACTTCTTTAGTCTATTATGATGCAACATTTTGGAACTGATACTTATACCACTGTCAAGCAATACTCTTGTCAAACGCAAATCAAACAAATTGCTCACGTGGTTGATACATGTCATCATAATGTGTTGATCCATGTTCATGATAACAATTACTGGACTGCCTTGCCCAAATTTGATTATCACATATTATGGTTTTATTTTCAATGTTGCTGTATCAAGTGCCCTAGATACTTTGAAAATAAAAAATGGTGAATGCTTATCATAACCACAAACAACAAGTTAATCATGTTTTCAGAAATCATTGTGAATACATTTATCCACTGAAACTAAAGCTGTTTGATAATACCAAGTTCTAATCCTATGGATCCCAAAGTAGAGACAAACAAGTGGTCACCTAGATCTGAACCAGTGATGCAGTTATCCTGATGAACTTTACAACCACAGGACCCATTTGCTGGAAGGGATACACAACTTGTGCATGTAATGACTGATGGCTGTCAACTTAACATGTGGCGATGAGCGATGGATGGAAATGTGTACATGTTGTAGGGCTGAGGCAGCTACCTAGACTAAGGCTTAGTCTCTGAATATATATAATTTTGATAGTAACAAACAAGCCCATTTATATTGAAAAGGAGCCCTAGGGAGACCAGAGATTCAGAACCTGAGGAAATCTGACTTGCTTTATTTAGGGCTTTAGCACTGCAGAGAGGGCTTGGCAGTAGGGAAATTAATGTGGTTCAGGGACTGTGAGACAGACTAGCAGCTACCCAACAGGCAAACTCTGTGAACTGTCACAGACAGAGTGCCTACACTTGGAGTAGATCACACTTATCGATGTTCTGAATCAAACACTGTGTTAGGAGGACACAATTTTGAAAACAGAAATGTGACCACTATCAAGTCATGTTATTTGACTGTTGATTTCAAATTCAAGAGTGAGAGAAATGTTGTGCTATGGAATAAGATCGTGTTTGTTGTGTAACACCTGGGGCACTAATACAGTGAACTGGAGACACAGACCTATAAATTAGAATTGGGAAAATGTCACAGTTATGCAAAGTTCTCTGAGGGTACAAATTCTGGATGTGACTCCAACAAAAAGTACTAGGAATTGTACTTTACTAAGAAAGTGTAATCCCAAATTTATACAACTGACCACTTCTTGGAAGGCACTGGGTATTCGTTAACAAAGCTTGTAGAAGTGTGTGTAGGCATAAAAGTGATTGCTTGCATGACTAAATCTTTTTCATTTTGCTTGTTTGTTTGATGCTGCACTCAGAAATACTCCAGCGACATTCTGAACATCATCGAATCTAGATCAAACAAACCTGTGATGGACATCAACATTAATCTTTGCAACTGGGATACAATGACATGCATCTACCACATTAGCAAGCCTGACCACTCAGTCAAATTAGTCTTTCCTTGTGATAAGCATGGGTTGCTGAAGACCCATTCTAACGGCCTGTCTGCATATGGCCTACACCCCATTTCGTCAAAAATGCAAATTCAACTTATAAAGATGAAAATAATATGAAAAAAAACGCCGAAATACAATACTAAATGCCAATTAGCATCAGCTTGAAGCCGGGTTGTCCGGTGAATACTTTCGGTGAAGGCCCTATCTCTTAGTGGACTGCGTTCTTCTTACCGAGTTCCATTTCTCAAGTTAACTCATAAGATATCACAGAAAATATCATCTGCTAATGAATATTTATACTCTATGCATCATATAAACATTGTAAATTAAGTTACTCTATATGATAATATTATACACGCATTCTAACCTGAATCTTCACTGGGGTGATAATAAGTGAAGATAAGCGACACTGAGATGGTGACACAACTTTGGTAGCAAAATAGTAAACGAACTAATGGAGATATAATACATTGGATAATCAAGGATTTAAGTTGAATAAAGCATGTCCTCATGAGACATAACAATTTTCAATAATATGTCACCATATTTGCCTCTTTGTGTCACATCCCATTTCAGGACCTTTATGGATTTGAGAAACAATGTGGTACTGTTTGTATGAGACACGTGACCATGTAAATGATATTCTATAATAACAAAATAGCAGACGAATTTGGTCCTGTGCCAAGAAACATCACATTCTTCAAATGTGACAAGTTACAACTGGTATCAGACACTCAGTCAAATAATATCACTTTTACTTACAACTTGAGGTGGTATCGAGTCCCCAGTGGTCTTCTTCGGTTCCGGCTGAAACAAATAACGTCAAAGTGATATTTTACACACTATTTTTAGTCAAGGATAGTAATTTTATCTCACACTGACATGAGATAATCTACTTCCTAAACTGTAATTCAAGGTGAAAAAGTGCGTGAAAGTACCTTCTTTCCTCTCATATTCGGATTCTGTAAAATCTAAGTATGTATGTTATCAGACATACTCTCAGGCAACGGATATTACAATGTTATTTTGAAGCACATCGAAAACGGGAGACGCGACCACGAAAATGGGTGACTTGAGCAGAATGACTTGTCTAAATCACGTGATTTCGAGTTACGTCCCTTTGAATGACAAGACTTACTTCCAGTCACAATCATTATATTTCTAGAAATGTCTAGATCGCAACCAGTTCGTACAATTTCTCCGTTGTATTAAAGAAGGTGTTTTGAACTAATGGTCTACGATATATTTGCATCGATACAGCTATTTTTACGACCCAGTATTAAAACTTTAAAAGACATTTCTTCAGGATATAGGTTGGGATGACCTTCATTTGCAGAGCCGTGTACAAAGTCATCTCCATATCTTGCTTAATGTAGTAATAGCATATTACAAGATTCCAGGATCCGCTAATCGTGGCTTTAAAATCATGAGTTGTGTCTGTTGTGATATATGGTTTGTCTGCACCGTACAATGTCCGTGAGTTTCACCGAAGTAATGAACGTCTAGAACATTCCTCATTACCGAAATACTGTTGAACGTAGGGTGAAACCAAAGACGTATATACTAGGGCTGCGCAACATAACCCGTTTACCGGTATTTACCGGTTCAGACATGAAAACGATACTTATTGCGATACGCTGATCGAAAACCGGTATTTTGACTTGCATTCGGAAAACTTAGTAACACTCGGAAATCCTCGGATATTTCCTTTTTTCATTTGTGCATTTGTGCATTTGTTATTTAAGCTTAATCAAGCATAGTGATTTTGCTGTGTATGTGCTCTATAAATCAAGCATTTCCTCGCTTATAAGTATTTTTTTGTGTAAAAATACTTCACGCAATATATTGCAATACATATCGCAATACATGCTTTCGCATCGCAATATATCGCAATATGAAACTTCTCTGCAATACCCACCCTTAGTATATACAATGTATATATACGTCTTTGGTGAAATCAAACTCACTCACTTGTGTACCGTATACGCGTTGGTTTAGCCCCCAATGCACCGTAAATCACTTAAAAGACGGAGTGGGTTTGTGTATATAGGAAGATCCTTGAACCAGGTGTATAGATAATAACTTAAAAAATAACTGATGAACTGCAAAGTATGTATCCTATGACAAAAAGAAAGCGAGTGAAACTGTCTCAGAAATGAGTGAAAACTGATACACTTCGTATTACCAATAACAATACGTCCTATAACCTCATCACAAACTGAGGTGAGGTATTTATATTTTTTATGAAATGACTGGTAGTTTTTGTAATTTCTTGAAATCTATGACCAGACAGTTCGTGACATGACTAAGCGGCATTAGGAAGGAGAAAACACGAAATTTCCATCCACATCTTTTAGTTACAAACAATCTTCCATATTATATATACAAGTGTTACATTCTGGTGTGTATTTCCATACAAGAGAGACTCAGAAGACTTTTAACACCACGGCTTTTGCGAGTGTGTTGACAAACATATATAGTACATTTGTGATTTTCAATGAGTCAAAGCCATATATTGTTTTCTAAAGATAATTGGACTGTTTTAATGAGTAGCAAGTAATTGGAGTTTCACCATGGATTATCATATTTGACTAAATGGAAATCGGTCAGGTAATGAAAAACAGACGTTCATTTCATGAAATTACTAAAAGATTTAATCAGTGCACGAAATGACTATTTCGAAACAGAACCTTTTCCTTCTCTCCGTGTAATATAAGGGTGCTTAAATGTTTTCAGTCCCATATTCAGAAAGGTCCATATTTTGGAGGATTCTACAGTCATGATAAGCATCAGTAATTCACTAGTACCAATCCGCCCTATCACTCCTTGTTACGAAACTCGGCAACTCAGCAACATGGCTCGAGTATGTGCATACGGAATTGTGTTGGAGCCTCATGTAGCGTGACTGGATAAAACAATAGCCGGTAAAATAGTTTTTATTGTTTTAATTTAATTAAGTTTTAATTTCATTAGTCGCTAAAGCGTTATCTGCTGCATATAGTTGTCAACCACCAAATGGTGAAAGTGGTAGTCAACACTATACTTTGATATACATGCACTGACTGTTCAAGACAAGTTAATCCAAGAAGATTTGAGTCTGTCTAAACAACATCGACTTGTTTGCTCCCCTCCAACATGAAACGAACCCCCAGCTGACACACCTTGACGACGGGTCATCTGTCTCCAATGATAAATTATGCGCGTGTCGTGCTCTCTTACTGACGTCATATGTATAAGCCGCTAGTATTCCTTACAAGGACTGTCGTGACCCGAGCAGTGCAAAGAGTTTAGTATACACCGTACAGAACAGTGTGTTTACATACCAGCTTGTTTGTTACGAATGTTTCTGTCGTGGATGGCGTCCGTTGTTAGACTATCGAAAACATAAACATGTTTTCTATGTTTCTATACAGCTGGTATGTAGACATACGGGAAGCGCCCAAAACTAGAACTTTGTCGATAAAAACCCGTGCATGCGTCATCTCGAATAGGACATATATATATGCAATGTACTAAAACTATACCAGTGACCAGTGTATGAATTAACCTTGAAAGGCCACTGGTCAGGAGGGCTAGTTAAGTAAAAATGTTGCTAGCCCACATCATACTTCACTGGCCCTGCAAAATATCAATACCAAAATGCACATCGGTCAGAATTGGTGTGATGTTAAACGTTACATTTGTATTGTAATGGTTCCTGACCTCTTTTGCGCAACGCTATTAACATTGTTTATATAGCGATCTTCCTGTGACAAGAGATAATAAATATCACGAAACTTTTGCAGACTGACTTTTAACATCTTAATAATTCGCATCATCATATTCATGTGCATTAAATACAGAACAAATTATCTGAGATTTTCAGCTGGCCAGTCGGGATAGCTTTAACAATATATAACTGGCCCGATTCACAATCACCTAGCATTTGGCTAGCGGGCCAGTAGCTATGTCGAACGCTGCCAGTGACATCACTATGCAAATATTTATTATGTCTATATTAGGTGTTCATCAATTCTTGCCATATATGTCGGACCGTGATATATATGTACTTACTTAAAGAGTCAGGCGTTTGGTGGCGTTTGTCTTTTTTTGTTATTTTTTTATATATTATCTGGTAAGTCCCCTTTGGATTTCTTGCAATGTACTCATGATATACGCTGGAATCTTCTGTGATATATTATGTTTTTCATGACTATAATTATTGTATTAAGACTGGTTTATTATTTAGTAATGATTTATTTTACCAATCTCAGTAAGACATATTCCTGTAAAATGTTAACCTTTATCTGACATTTTGCCAAAAGCCAGATTTCAAAATGGTTCCAAACAGTACTTACTATGGGCGGATCCAGGAATTCTGAAAGGGATGGGTTCAGGTGGTTCGAACCCCCTGACACCAAACCCCAAACCACCCACCCACCCACCCACCCATACACCAACACCACCACCACCCCCATTGGCTCCGCCAACGCAAAATAAATATTCAATGTGGTCTTAAGTCATTTTCAAAGGAGCAGGGGTGGAACCCCCTGAAGCCCCCATCTGGATCCGCCAATGACTTACCATAATGGTATTACGAGAAAAGTGAGAAATAGATTCTTTTTTAAGTGAACACTAACTACACAACCTGTGTATCTCATTTTATAAACTACCTGTAACACCTTTCCATGACCCAGTCTGTATCATAAAATCCCACGACATTAAATGTTGATCACAATGGCAAAACGCCATGTTATGTGTATTATCTCTACATGGATTGTCACATCCACGTTTACATTTTATTTAATGATCAAGGTTCAAATGAAGTCAAACGTCCCGCTTAATTGTCACATTTTCTAATGTAGTGAAATATATTGCGAAATTCCATTTAAAGGCAAGGAATTTGCTATGGCGCAAAATTGAATGACGAATCCCGCCCATAAAGCCGGTTTGTGATGAACTGACTGGGAGTTTCTGTGCTCGGAATGTCAGTGATTACCTCCCTTAGAATGGTTTTCTCGCGAAGGTTCCCGATGATGGCGCAGGTGCCCGTCATAAACAAGAGTGATTTCCTAAAAACTAGTTATAATAGAAGATAACTTTTTAAAAGCTTTTGAAGCGAAACATGATTTCGGTGTGATGCTATTTTTTTCAAAGATCTATAAAAAGGCACAACTACTCACCATTAATATGTATCAACGATGATAGAAGGAGACAACAAACAGGAAAGTGCTCTCACACTGGCAGAAAAACTCTAAAGGGTACAAACAATAAACAAAAGATAATTAGCTAAAACCTCAGTTATACTTGTATTTATATATATAACGATAACTTACATTTAAGATGTTACTGACTTTTCATTTCTAGAAAAGGGGTGACTAGAAATATAAATACAAAGCGGTAATTAGAAATTAAGATATGATAATCGGTATTATATTATATTATTATTACACCAATATACTATCGACCGACATTACAGACGAAGTCTGTTTGTGTGCTGATAAATTCAAAAATATACATGAAACATATTTATCGCTTGACAATGAAACACTATTCCATAAGCAGTCAATGGAAATCGTTAAGCCCCTGGAAGCATGTGAACTATGTGTAAGGTAAATAGCCTCGAGTACTTCGGAGACCTTTCTAGATGGTGAACGAACAGTCGTGTTGTTTCGAAGGCTTTGGCTGAAGGACTATATATACGGGCGACAATGGCTGGGAGATCAGTTTATCAAGATCCGTACAGTCAGACATTTCATAGGAACGAACCTCTACCGACGGGTTGGGAAATGTTATACGACAAGACAACAGGATGGCCATATTTTGTGGATCATAACACACATCAAACGACTTGGCAAGACCCAAGGCTACGGATGGTAAGTTTTCATTTCGGATATTTTTTTGGGTGGGATGGTCATGAAAATCGTAGATTAGCCACCTAAGATACACCTGGTGCGATCCTCTAGACATAAGCTGAACCCTTGAAAACAAGAGTTAGGAAATTACTTTACATGACTATAAACTGTCCCTGTCAGTCAGGAGTCACGAAACTTGCTGTCTTGAATTAAATAGCCATTACCAGTCCTTGTCAAAGTCCACTAAACGTTTCACTCGTTTGAAGCCAATTGATAAACATGAGAACCGTTACAAATCAACTGATCTGTGTTACAGATGCACAGATAGGTTAAATCACCCAACTGCTCATTTTACCCAGTAAAAATATGTTTTTGCAGCCTAATGTGTTGTTGGGGACGGTTAACATTTTTTGTTATATAATACACTAAACTCTTAAATGATGTTCAAGATACATTTATTTTGTCCATATCTCCAAAGTAATCATTTTGGCCAGGTAACGACTTATATGTTCCTGAGACAAGATGATCCATCCCATTATTTATAATGTTCAGCCGAAATGATGATCAGTACTGCTCCAGTTTGTGAACACAGTAACAGAATATGAGTAGACACGGGATACGGTGATTTCGTAGACTGAACCAGTTCGTAGACGCGGTGGATTCGTAACCCAGACTGGTTCGTAGACTGTGATTTCGTAGACGTGTATTAATAATTGAATAATAGTATATATTAAGTTTGATTTTTACTTAGAATGTGCATAACGAAGTTCTTATGCTTTGTGTGATACGAAGCTAAGGGCAGATAAGGACAAGAAAGTGTAATTGAAGAGTGAACGAATATTTTCCCGTCTCTTGTCTAGACTTGTTTTACATGTATTTGTATGAATCTAGAAAATAAATTATATAAATGTGAGGTATAATCATTATACTAATAATATGCAGATAATTTTTTAAACAAGATCATCTGAAAGAGTGTAAAAAGAAGCAAAAAGTGTTTGTACAGGTAAACTTTGTAGGCGGATCAGACAAAATTAGTCTACTCATCATAATTTCCCGACTGTTTTCATTGTTGTGGGAGGATTAACAGGTTTCACTGAGTTGTTGTGAATGTTAATTAGGAAGTGGTGAGTTGTTTTGATTGTGAAATACTCTGTGTAGGAGATGTAAGTGTTTTCTTAAGAAGTGTTTTCTGCTACTTCTCTGCTGGTCTGCGTAGTTGAATTGAATGACGATACTTACCTAATACATATTTTTTAATTTTACACAACTGAATTTAATATATTAGCGGCCTATGATTTGTCGGAATTTGTCGGATGTGGACCACTGTGAAGCATATTTTATTATTTTAAGCATATTTTCACCGCCAATCATACTTACCTGATATATTTTATTTATTTCACAAAATGCAAACACTTTTCGTCGATTTTCATCATCATTGAGGTTGAACTTTTCCCATTTTACTAACATCTACGAATCCACCGCTCAATCCGTCTACGAATCCACCGGATTTCCACGTCTACGAACCAGTCTGGTCTATGAATTCACCTACAGCCATAGACACTGGCTTCAGTTTAGTAGCTGATGCATGTTTAAGCAGGATGAAGTGATTATGAATTTTGCTGTTCAGGTCAGGCTTCATTCAAAATTTGATAAGCAGATATTAATTAGTGCTAGTACAATCGGGGTCCACTTTTGTAAATATTACCGGTTAAAGTTGATATGGCCCTTGTCACTTTTCATGCTTGTAGAGATTTTGTTGTTGTTGACTTGCAACCCTATGTTGGCTGTAAAATGTATGATGTAAAACACGATGACTCAGCATTTATTGACAGAGACTTTTCCTAATCAAACTTTTAGGGGTTTATTTTCAGTTTAATATGTTACCATCAAGGAAATTGAATAACAATACAAACAACATGTGATGAAAAATAACTGTCTGAACAGTAATCATGGTAATATCACATAACTAAATCGATGTGATCTAGATGTTATATTTGTACAATGACTACATATTCCATATTGTGACATTTACAGGCTCATTCAATGGGTTATCCTCAACAAGATTTTGGAATGGGTCGTGGTCACCAGCAAAGCTTCTACCCTCAGGGGAAGGCAGTGGAAATTCCAGTCATTCATGAATCTTCTAGAGCGTCACCTAACAGGCAGGCGCCTCTGCATACCAGTACATGGCCACCTCAGCCTCAACCTCAGCCACAGCCTCAGCCTCACCAGGCATACCCCCAGGGGCGTGCAACTCCACCCTCCCAACAAAGTCACCCCATGCAACAAACCCAAGGAAGGAATTCCCCAGGCATGAGAGAAATACCTGTTCAGCATTTGAGTATCAGTGAAAACCGACCACAGGTACAGCCAAGTCATGGACATGGTCAAGGATATCCACCGCCACCTCAGGGCCACCAACAGCCAATGCCAGGCCACCCTCAGCCTCAGCCTCAGCCTGGATATCCCCACCCACAGGGACACCAACCCCAGGCTTACCCACAACCCCAGGGATATCCTCCTCAAGGGATGCACCAACCAAGTCAGCAACAAGCTCCACCCCGCCGTGACACTAATGAACCTATTGTCATACCAATTATCCACGAAAACTCAAAGCCAGGAGCTCAAAACCAATCCAGTCAGCAAATGCCTCAGCCAAACACCCAGTCTCATTTTTCAAGTGGTCCATCATTGAATGAGCATGCTCAGAAGTCTTTCAGCCCCCAGCAACCAATGGGTGGTCAGCAGCAACCCCCATCAGCTCCTCCGCAGCAAAAGTCTGAGGAAGAAAAAGCTTTCGATATTATTAATGGCGTTGTGAATGATGTGAAAAATCTCGAAGCAAGTGTGAACGTGTTTCAGGGGAAGAAAACTGACAAGGAGTACAAATACTTAGAAGAGATGCTGACTCGGAGCCTCCTGAAACTTGACGGGGTTCAAGCTGGGGGTCAGGACAGGATCAGAGATTCACGAAGGCAGGCAGTCAAACTTATCAATGCCGCCTTGGACCTTCTCGAACTCAAAGCTTGTGCCAGTGAACAAAATGTTGAACACTATGACGATCACCATTCAGGAGCCCAAGAACCTACAGGGGGCAGTGGTAGTACTTATGAACAGTCCAGCTCAATGCCTCCCCACTTGCCTGAACAGTCAGGCCCGGCTGGGGGCTTCACTAGCGAAGCTCTTTCTAAAGAGAAGAAACCTGGAGAGAAGGACCCCAGCCATGTGAGAGAGATGTTACTAGAGAGTGAAGTTTCTTGTTAAATTGTTTGACTGTTAGTGTTCAATTATAGATGCACAGTCTTCTAATGCCATTATTTTTATGCCACTCTTGTATTTAACTTATTAATGATCTGTGTTAATGATGAATAAATAATTATTTATTGGAAGGTTACTTTTTGTGTCATGTTAATTGTGTTGGACATGTTAGAGGTGGTGCTCCTACATCCTAATCCTTGTAAGCACCTGGTATTATCTCAACAGCCTGCTCCCTTTAATGATCTAAGAACTCCATGACACGGATCTGTTTAATGCATATCTTGTCATTTCCATGCCACCAAAGACCATGTATTCTGTCTACAACCTCAGCCATTAGTCTGAAGTCTGAGTCTAGAAAACTTTCTTTCAGGCTAGTGAGCTATGCAAATAATAGTCCATACATTATCACTGAGCATGTTGAGAGCTGCTATAAAAACATGTCAATGGATGAGTATATTCTGGTAGACTCCAATGCTTTGGCACAGACAGTATTACATATTTTGCAGGTCAACAGAAACAGCTAGGGATCCACATGAATTCTCTTACTTGTTATAAATATGTGTATGGAAAATAATGGAAAAGTAAACTTGATTATTCCCTAAAGTATTTAAGTAGAGCAGCCACAGACCATTTTGTGAAGTCAACATGGTTACATTGACCATAGCTAATTGTTTTTGCCAAGGTGACATATGCATAATCTGTTGATCTCTGTATAGTGTTACTGGAGAGTTGCAATAAGTGTAAGGAATGACACTTTCAAAATATCCTTGGTGTGTTCTATATGCTACAGGCAATATTAAATGATGAAAGTTGAAGTTTTGTTGCATGTTAACCAGAACTTGTGAAAACATATTTACAAGTTACAATTAGGGCTGGGACGATACACTATGTCACGATACGATACATATCGTGATATTTTACCTGCGATACGATATGTATCACAATACATACACCTTGAAAGAATGACACAGTATTAAGATCTAAAATGATTTATTTCAAGGTATTTGTGTATAACAATAACACTATTGTAATAAACATACAAGTAACTCTATCATACTTGCGTATTTTTTATGCCCCTGCCATATATGGCTGGGGGCATATAGGGTTACCCTCCGTGTCCGTCCATCCATACGAAACAGGGAATGTACTCTATCCACTTCTCCACAAAAAACTCTCTGTGGAATTCAATGAACTTATACATGGGCTTTCTTGGGACTCAAATGGTGTGCATCTCATATTTTGTTTTTGTATTTTATTGGTTTTTTTTTGTAAGTTTAGAGACAATTGAACTTAGGTACATTTTGCTGAATTTCTCTATGATGATAGTGTAATAGGGGATGAAGTCTATCCACTTCTCCACAAAAACTGCTCAACAGAATTGAATGTACTTCTACATGTCTTTCGTAGGGACTCTAAAGGTGTGCATTTCATAATTGTTTATGCAATTTCTTAATTTTACAGATGTTTGAACTTATTTGAATTTGGTTCTATTCATCCTGTTAGTCCCATACAACAGGGGGTGTACTTTATCCACTTCTCCTCAAAAACCACTGCACAAAACACATTTAGCTTACATATGTCTTTTATAGAGACTCTAAAGGTGTGCATCTCATATTTCTTTCTTTTTTTTAATAGTTTTTTGTATGTTTAGAGAGATTTGAACTTAGATAAATTTTGTTGAATTTCTCTCTGATGATAGTGAAATAGGGGATTAAGTCTATCCACTTCTCCACAAAAACTGCTCAACAGAATTGATTAAGCTTATACATGTGTTTCATTGGGACTCGAAAGGTGTGCATCTCATAGTTGCATACATGTAGATGTTTATTGAACTTGTTCGTGAATTTTGTTCAATTATTGATCTTTATATGTCTTATGAATGTCAGCGGGGGCATCCATGTCCCTGGACACAATTATTTCTTGTCTAAATATGTACTTTATCATGTTTAAGATAATACTGTTTTTAAACAAAGTTGTGTATCATTTTGTATCGATACACCAGTCGACAATACGGTAGCTGTAGCAAACTTTAATGTGTCGTGATGTATCAGTGAATCGTCCCAGCCCTAGTTACAATGTTATTACGTTAAGGATTGAAGGTCACTGTTAGTGGAGAAATCGCCAGCACATGATAGCAGGATATATTTGAGATTTCCTTGCCAAATACTTAAGAAACTTGACATACATCATAATGTGATATAAATGTACAGCTTTTATGGCAATGTCTTTTGAAGGTTAAGATGAACATTGGTTAAACATCTTGTGAATCTTGAGTTGTTCATGAATGTTATTCAGACCCTGATAAGACATTGATTAATTCTTGACACTTTCATCATCATCGTGTTCATTCACATTAATGGTCATGTATTGTTTTATGATGGGTTTTTCCAAATTAAAGTTTTTAAACAAGAATACTGACAATATGGCTTCCAGTGGCAGGGGAAAATGTACATTTTTGTGAGGCATTATTGAGGATAACTGACTCTAGGATACAGCAGGTCAGTTGATCTCTTCCATCAGAGAGATAACATGGAGTTTATTGAATCAATTCACTGTGCAGTGGCCAAATCAGATCACATTATACATCAGATTAAACTGATTTTCTTTACCTGTGATAATCTGGTTTACGTTTTGAATAAGTATTTGAATAATGAGATCCAGTCAACATTAATTTGATGTGTTGGAAGTTGTTGGAACTCTTACAGTACGTTCAGTTAAAACTCGTCCAGACTTGTCTGTGTCAGTTTTGCTCGAACTCACTTGGGAGTCCCAAGTGTGCTAATTAAGCGTAAAATTCCTTTGATGCCATGAACCCTCAAACCTTTTTTGAGGTCCACACAAGTTTGCCATGAGCTTTAACTGTAACTGATTGTGATTATATAGACAATGAGTGTAATCTTTGCATGAAACGATATCAAGTATAGCTGTAGGAAACTTGGTGTCCGTCAGTGAGTGGAATCAACACAGAAACAGTTTATGCATCTGAACGTAATTTAACGTATGTCAGTACTATGTGTCTGTAACAGAAGTATCATGTTCCATATGTTATTTCATGTTATTTGAAATCCTGCTGTGCTGGATATCTAGAAAGCAACTGTTTTGTGTTACATGTGTCTTCCTGTGTTGCATGTGTTTTAATGTTGCAGTGACTTGTCCTTTATTGCATGTCTTGAAGTCGATATGTGGAATATTTTTTAAAACATGCTGCTTTTGCTTATGTTATACCCTGTTTTAATCACAACGGTTGAGCTTCGTACATAATATGGTATTTTGTTAGAACTGAATTGTCCCATCGAAAATGAGAATTAATGGAATTTGAAAGATTCCACTTTTGCTCATTGAATATGTGAAAGACTGCCATTCTTAACTTGCACAGTTCAGATACGTTCCTTGTGAATGCTGCAATAGATAATTTGGTCTTGTCTTTCTTCGTAATATCAGCTTGGTGGTTGCTTATTTGAGGCGGTTAGGTAGCCCAGTGGGTAAGTTGTTGGCTCTGCCTACTGGTTCGATTCCCCACATGGGTACAATGTGTGAAGCCCCATTTCCGGTGTCCCCCACCATGATATTGCTGCAATATTGCGAAAAGCAGCGTAAAACCATACTCACTCACTATTTAGAGAACCTGCAATGTGACAGGTTTGCTGAGGGATGGTGCTTTAGTCCAGTAGGACAAGTTTAAACTTCCCACAATGGTTGGTGAAGTCCCTTCTTGGGCTCCCCAGTGTTGACATATTGTGTATGTCTAACTGTAAAAATGCTGGGGTTTGGAACTTCATAGTGAATGTGCCAGTTATGCTGGTTCAGGGACAAACAGACAGTGATTTGAAAAGACCAGTAACATCTCTGCTAGAGTATCTCTGTTGCAGCTAGAAATTTCCATTTCACTAGTCGATGAAACATGTTTCAGTTGACACCTCATGGTAACATCAGGAGAACGTAAGAGATTGGTTGTCCATACTGAAGTCTACCTGTCTCAAACATAGGTCTATTTTGAAGCCTGTCTATGTAGATATTGTATAGCTATTCAGGGCAACAGATGTTTCTTTATTAGTGTAGTGAATCTAATATTACCAATAAGTGGTATTTTACAGCCAACCGTGATGGACAGATTTGTTTGGAAGTAATCCCATTGCCCTGTATCACAAGACGATAATGAGGCTGATCCTTGTTAGGTTTAGATGTAACAACTTGTCTGTGGAACAAGGTGGTGTAAATCATCCTGTATGTTCCAGGGAACCGTGCTAAAAGTGGTAAAACCAGGGTAGCCTAGTGGATAAAGCTGTGGAACAAGGTCGTAAATCATGCCAAGACCTGGGTTGGGATAGCCCCCATATGGGTACAGTGTGTGAAGACCGTTGATTCTGGTGTGTGTGAATCCGTTTCGTCCCCGTCGTGATATTGCTGGAATATTGCTAAAAGTGGCGTAAAACCACACTCGCTCACTCCAGGGTAACGTCTCTGTTTTAGTGTGATAGATACCCAGACCCTTTTGGTTACCACAGCCTCACACAGTCGGTGACATCTGTCTCTCTCATTGCTATGCAGGGGTGGTGGGGTTGCCCAGTAGTTAACACGTTCTCTCATAACACCATGGGTACAGTGTGTGAAGCCCATTTCTGGTGTCCCCTGCCATGATATTGCTGGAAGATTGCAACAAGTGACGTAAAACCCAATTCGCTCACTCATTTCTAAGCTAGTCTAGATTTTTCACTAGTTTAATTAATACCTGATTGAGTCTCCTTTTTAACTTAAATAGGAGTTGCTCGTTTAAAAAGGTCTTGGGTATTTAGCATAAATAACCAGAGGTATAATACATAAGATACTCATCGAAGTGCTGTCATCCAGTTACGGAATATCTTTAGAAGATTCTGAAACATGTCTTAAAATGTAAGCCTTATTTACTAAAAAGTAACGCCTTCGTGTCCCGTCTTCCTCAATGTGTTGTACAGTTTGGTGCTGTGTTTGCCTCAATGATGCAAAATTAGCATTGCCTGCCGATATCTGATATCTAACGTTAGTATGTGCAATATCATTGTTATAAGTGATGCTCCTTTACTGTTGACTAAGGGGCGGTGGGGTAGCCTAGTGGTTAAAGCGTTGGCTCGTCACGCCGAAGACCCGGGTTCGAATCCCCACATGGGTACAATGTGTGAAGCCCATTTCTGGTGTCCCCCCACCGTGATATTGCTGGAATATTGCTAAAAGCAGCGTAATACCAAACTCAGTCAGTCAGTTACTGTTGACTGATCTCAACTTTTACACATGGTAAAACAACCCTGTTAACGTATCCGTCTTGCCATTTGTCCGAGATTGTATTTTATCGAAAAATGGTGTGCATTTTAATGTGACAAAAGTAAGAGTGATGTTGGGAAAATATTTGGTAGGCAACTTTGTCTACACCCAGTGTATTTTTTTTATATATCTTTTCTTTGTTTTGATCAATAATTGGCAGGCAAATTAATTAGATATAATCAATATAATATTTATCATATCTGATGTGAATGAGTGAATATTGATTAATGCATTGCAGCTGGTTTATATGAATTTTTCTCCCCAACGTAACTTTTGAAATGAATGTTTCATAACTTTGTGAAAAAGCCAATACACGAATGCTATAATTTTGTTCACTTTTCAAGACTTGTGCTTGAAACAAAAGGTACATTAGTGGATATGTGTTCTGAAATTAGTCCTACCCATGTGTCCAAGCTTCTGTGAGATTTCCTGCTGTTCAGGATCGGGGCTTCGGAGAAATGCCGTGTGATGATTGCCCAGGTGCTTTTGTGATGTATGTTGTGTGTGTGAAACCGCTATCTCAGTTAACAGTCACTGTTTTGGATGTGGATGTTGCTTTTTGCCTTACTAAATATTGTCATGAGTTTATAAGTGTCTTCAAGTCTGTTTGTGTGTTGTATAGGAAACATCCAATGGGTCAATGAGATATTTCATTCCACTATGAAACAAGACGACTTGGAGTAACTCGAAAGAAAACTGAATCACTTTAATAGCAATACTGAATATGACAACATCTTGACATCGCTAACATTGTCACTTACTCTCACGGGATATTCTGATTAATTCTATCTAAAGTTGAGTAATATGTCACACTTGGAAGAAACCTAATTGACCATAATGAATGATCATTTCATACTGTACCATCCATTTTCAAATCATGTAGCACTTTTCGCTATGTTGCCAAATTTTCTATTTATTTCACACTATTACGATTTAAGTTAGATTTATGGTGTGTGGAAATTGTTTTAGATGATTTTATGCAATATTTTACCTTAGTAATTCCTTCACAGGGTAATAATTTAGTGCTTTTATATCTTTGTATCTATTGCACATGTAACAGCTGTTCAGCATGAAGCAAGACATGATGTAGTGAACAATATTTAACTATAATCAGAGTGTAACATTGTCTCAGTGCATGGCTAGTTATTGCAATATTTAGACATCTTTGACACAATAGAATAAAGGGCATTGTTACAAGAACAGAAGCGCTCAATTATGATTGTTTTATTACATTGTTGGCTTGGCAGTGGTAACCATGGTTAGATGTTGATGTTATTTTCACGCTTAACATAATTAATATTTCAGTACCTGTTTTCAGAACATTAAGTACAAATATTTCTAAAGACTGATTTGTATGTTAAATGATTGCCATTGCGCGTGGCGTAATTCTGATTGTCAGTTACCAAATTTTGAAACAAAGAAAAGATTTAGTTAAGATCTCAAGTACTTGTTTATGTCTTTGATTATATAATAAACAGAACATTGTTTGTTGACTTGTTTTAGTATTGCCAAGGCAACTGTTGCTCGTGTAGTCTTTGAGTTAATAATTGTTTTTCATTATTAGTACCTGAATATTTTGTTATTTCTTCCTGCTCTAGGTTAAAACTGAAAGTGTGTCTTTCATTTTTTGTTGACAACAATTCCACCTCTTGTGAGTGCATAATTTTGTATGGTAGTTCTTTCAGATGTTATTGTCTCAGATTGTATGTACTATGTGACATGAATCTAGTCAATAAATAATTACAAAGCCAGCTGTTTCTCCAGTGTTCAGCATTGTTCCTCGGACTTAGTGTTGACTGTTTCATGCCTACAGTGGTTAGGCCACACGTTTCTTGAGGGTTCACAGATTTGATTCTCCGAAACCCAAAGTTGCATTGGGAAAAAGATAATTATTACCATTTATTATTTTACTCAGTCCATTCTGTGTATGTTCCATATTTGATCAGAAATACATAAGACAACTTCAAAGGTGAGATGAAATTGGTTTTACGCAACACAGGTGTCCATCAATCCATTGTAGAGCATGGATGCAGAAAACCCAAAATATTGCATCCGGAGAGATGAACAAAAATACCAGGAGCGTAACGACAGCACATTAAGAGTAGTTATCTGTGTGTTATTTCACCAATCAGTCATGACCATTGTCGACTAGACTAACTAGTCTCTGAAATGAACATATTTTACAGAAAAAAAGTTCATAGTAAAAAAAAAAAAATATAATGAAAAGGAGCCCAGAGACTTTAAACTGTGGAAATCTAGACTTGCCACATTTTAATAGACTTGTGCTTTATTGGATATACATGTACATGTATTTGCTTCAGGGTCTGTATGACAGACAAATTGTCAACATGATCACTGATTCATTCCAGGGTCTGAAGTGTTTATCTCAACTTACAGTACACTACACCATGTCAATACTTCACAGGACTCTCATGTTACCAGCAAGCACCTGTAAAATGTATTGATTGGGGTCCCCTACTTTTGTAAGTTGAGGTAAAACCCTGGGATATACTTTCAAGAAGACTGTTTTACGTCTTTTCCTATGACTGAGCAGGACCTGTTTACAGGCAGATGTTTTTTCAACTACAATATTTTGAAAATCTAGCTGTCAACAGTTAGATGATAATGAGTCAGCTATACTGTATTTTATTAGCTACACTGCAGTATCTTAACATCTAAATTATTATTATATATTCTTCACATTACAAAACCCAACAGACCAAAACAAACTTATGATAATGTTAAATACAGTACTGTACTAAACTACTACAAAGAAATTATTCAGCTACTCAAATATATCTTTTTTACCTACTCAAACTACTTGATAAGCACAACACCTGTAGCCATGGTAGGCAGCAGATGTGAACATGACTCATCATGTTGGTGTAATGGCTTCCACAGCAAGAGCACTGATGATCTCATCTCATGGATTGTTGTCAATGATTTCACTAAATCAGATTCCAAGAGGCAGGAGGGATCTTTCTCAAGCTGATACTGAAAGAATATATATTTTTTTTAACAATATTATATTTTCTTGGCTCTAAGAAAAAGGGGGGCTGCGAGGTAGCCCATTGGTTAAAGTGTTCGTTCATCATGCCAAAGGCCCTGGTTCGATTCTCCACATGAGTACAATCTGTGAAGCCCCTTTCTGGTGACCTCCAGTGTGATATTGCTGGGATATTGTTAAACGCAGCGTAAAACTAAACCCACTCCCACTAACTCACTTAGAAACATGAGTGAGTTTTATTTTACGCCATACTCAGCAATATTCCAGCTATATGGCAGTGGTCTGTAAATAATCGAGTCTGGACCAAACAATCCAGTGATCAACATCATGAGCATCAACTAAGCAATTGGGATACCATGACGTGTTAACCAAGTCGGCAAGCCTGACCTCCTGATCCCGTTAGTCATCTCCTACGATAATCATGGGTTACTGAAGATCAAATTCTAACCTGGATCTTCACGGGTCACTTAGAAAAAAAGTACAAAGAGGACGTTTATTGGAGATGATAGAGAACTTAGCTCACTGACAAATGATAAAACAAAACCCTCTTTGACAATGGTTATCAGGCATTTATATACCCCTTCTATGCTGCTGTAATCTGGGATATACAAAAGAAATTATTGACTGTCATGAAAATTCCTGTTGTATTTTTTTTCTTGCATGGCAGCATCATAAAGATTATGTACACATTTGCCTACAGATAGTTCTTGGGGCGCGATTTCAGCAGGGAATACCCAAATATGGTAATAGCTGAGATGTGAGTTTTGAGACTACTCAGTGTTATTGACTCATTATTTCCTGCTGGGAAATGACAGAATCAATCCCATGTTTTGAATGTTACATTTTCTGTGTGTCCAATGTAATTTTATAACATCCACAAGTCTGATCTGTTTTCAACGTTGTGAAGTACAAATGTTTTTATTAAGTTTGTGTAGCACCTCCACAGCATCACTGGAATGTAGTAAGTTGTGATACAAGCCAAGCATCAATGCCTTACTGGCAGAGTGCCAAAGATAAGAAAATGATATCAAAGTTTTTACGATAAATGTTTATCAAACTTAATATATAACTGAAAAGGTGTTCACATAACCTGAAAAAAACCAAAACAGCCTCACCTCAAAAACTGAAGTTACATCTGGCTACCTCAGCTGGAATAGACTTAAAGATCTGAGTAAAGTTTTTCCATGATACTACAGAACAATGCCTTCACATTTGATGGACAAAGTAATGTACTGGCAAACAAGGATTGCAAACTTGGACCGGCACAGACACCAACACTGTCATTTGTTTTCTGCCTTAGATTAATCTTAATTATCCTTAGAAAGTATTTAATTTGGCATCTTACTGGCAAACAAGGATAAGTTGGACCAGTGCAGACAGCACGTTTACGAGAAGTAGGTGGTGCATGGCAATGAGCAAACCCATTTGGTTTGTGAAAGGTAGAGCAGATGTAGGCTAGTGCATGTGCAGTGCATGATGATGAAATTGATTCCGCGTGTAGCTGCACATGCTTTGCTCATAAGACCATTCACATGGTCAGTGTAGCACTACACTTGATCGCAGACAACCTGAGGCCCCTTCGCTCACAAAGGCAGGCGACCAATTGTCAAGTCATTGCTAAACTTGTCCTTGTTTGTCAGTAGCACACTTACCCGATTGAAACTACAAGAAAACTAATCTCGTCAGCATGTTCAGTAAATAAAACTGTATGGCATAATAAGTTCAGGTTTATTGCATTAACGTTTGGAGTAGATTCTTACGCCATTGTGAAGCTGGAAGAATGTATATCAAGCCAAACACAACAGGTTCTTACCCACAAATGACCCACCCTTGACTTTCAATTATCTTTTATTGACATCAAATACTGACATGAGAGATCATTAATGGAGGTTTCTTGTATTACCTAGAAACAAAATTAGCATGAAAACATCCTCTCAATCAAAACGATTCTTGAGGGCTTTCTTTTCAGTGTCAGTCAGTTTTCCAATACTGACTTTTTCCTGAACTTCGATCATAATCAGTGGAACTAGCTGCCATGCTGATGATACTGCCAACACTGAGGCTGGTTTACAATTCACATTCTAATTGGAACTGTGTATGAAACCAAGACTGACTGACTGACTGAGTTTAGTTTTACGCCGCTTTTAGCAATATTCCAGCAACATCACGGCGGGGAACACCAGAAATGGGCTTCACACATTGTACCCATGTGGGGATTCGAACCCGGGTCTTCGGCGTGACTAGCCAACGCTTTAACCACTAGGCTACCCACCGCCCCTATGAAACCAAGAAGCATAGCCAATCAAACTGGCAAATGGAAATCAAGGGCAGGTAATTCGAGATTGTGCGAAAAACCACTTAGTGTAGGTTTACTGAAATGCCAGCCCTGGAGATATAGAGGATGGATTCCTATGTTAAGCTATGAGCAACTACCAAGTAGATGGATGTCACGTGTGACAAATGGACTAGGTACCCCTGACTGAGATACCCATACATGAACAAATGACAAGTCTGTGATGATGTGGGAAAATCTACAGCAAAGCTGCTGTCTTTCACTGCAGATGAAAGTCCAGAACAATTTATTTACATTAGAAGGAATCTATTCCACAATAAATATGTACAAACAACTTTCACTCGTCACATGATCAACCCTGTAACTTCTTCACGTCTTCAGAGATTGACCAACTCTCATTACCAACAGTAATTTTAACCATTATTCTCAAGCACTGGTTGACAAAAACGCGTCAGCAAGCATGACAGCAACATTAGATACACAAGAGCTAAACACGCAGGAGTGTCCATATCCCAGTCAGTCCCATCTGTATAAAGTCAGCTGTGTCAAATCCAGTCAGCTGTTTTGCCTTTAATGAATGCACTCCATGCCACTGGGATGTGTCAACACTTGTCGAGCAACCTGACCTTAAATAAGAAACAATTCTTCATACAGTATACAGTCCACTTACAACATTCACAACAATCCAACAATGACCCTATCCTGTAATGATGATAACCTCAATTATTCACCATCATAGGTTTTTCTGCATGTGACGTCACCATCTCTATCTCACCTACCACAGAGGTCATTTTGGGCAGAGTTTTTCTCTTTTTAAATGTTAACAACCAATGAAAATGATGTCTGAAGAGGTGTCTGCCTTTTGTGAGCGAGGACGGATGTCCTAAAGCTAAGGAGTTACCAGTTTTTAAGATCTTGCATTTGAGTTGGTACACGAGCTGAGTACTGCAAGTGTCATTAAATCATCCAGTTTGTGTGGCTATTCTTCACAAGTCATTAGCAACAGAGTAATAATAAGCTATGATGGCTGATAGGTCCAGGTTTTTTTTCATAATAGTGAGTGAGTTTAGTTTTACTCCGCTTTAGCAGTATTCCAGCAATATCACGGCCGGGGACACCAGAAATGGGCTTCACACATTGTACCCATGTGGGGAATCGAACCCGGGTCTTCAGCGTGACGAGCTTAACGCTTTAACCACTAGGCTACCCCACCCCCCCCCCACCTTTTCATAATAGAACTGAGACAAGAGCAGGGGACACCAGAAATGGGCTCCACACATTATACCCTGGGTCTTCGGGGTGACAAGCGAACGCTCTAACCACTAGGCTACCCTGCCGCCCCGTGTTAATCAAGTATGTTTATGGGATAAGACAACTGTTTACAATAATGACAATTGTATTTTGATGACACATCATTATACTGATGAAATACTCCCAGACTTGGAGACATCCAAAAAGAGTTTCCAAATACTAGCCAAGCAACAACTTTACTTAATCTGCAATGATCTACTGGTAGGCATGCCGAATGTTCAATTGCTTGATCAGTAATGATCACCAGTGTTACTTTGCTTTTTCAGAACAAAAGAAATGTAATTTGATTTCTGTTCCATCAGTATGTTTGAATTCCAACCATACAGTTTATACTAGGGTTATTAAACACTAAGTTTCATTACCCCCACAAATTTTAAAATACATCAAAATGGGTAGACTGATTTCCTCACCATCACTGTAAACATCACTGAGTTTGTTCCTAGTAGGACCTGACTGCTGGCGCTACCATGGGACAATCCTGAGCGTTGAGGGTTTCATCTTTCACAGGCCTGTAGTCTATTTTCACCTGCAAAATACAAACACATCAGAGTGAACCTGCTGACCCAATGTAATGTGGCGCTCTTTACAACACATTCTCACCCAGGTCAAACAGGGAGAAAAGATTAGAGTGCTGAGACAAAGGTCCTGACACAGGACCTTATAGAGACAATTAGTAGAGGGCTGGGGATACACAGGACCCACGTAGAGACAAGTAATAGGAGTGTGGGGGACCTATTTTAACCCAGGTCACCATGGGACAACCTACTTTCCCAGTATCAGCATCAACATATGAGAGTGTGTGTTTCCTCCAGTGGTCATCAAAGGCTTTCATCTTCTGTCCTTCGATGGGCTTACTGTAGTCGTTATTCATCAAGTCGAACCTGAAGTGGAAAAACAGGTGTTCAACAGTTTAGCTCATCCGGATGCAATAGGTGTTCAACAGTTTAGCTCACCAGGATGCAAGACATTACAGACAGTTAAGCTCACCTACATGCAACAGGTGTTCAACAGCTTAGAACACCAGGGGTGAGTGATTGAGTTTAGTTTTATGCCACTTTTAGCAATATTCCAGCAATATCATGGCAGGGAACACCAGGAATGGGCTTCACACATTGTACCCATGTGGGGAATCGAACCCAGGTCTTCCGTGTGACGAGCGAAAGCTTTAACCACTAGGGTACCCACCGCCCAGCTAACCAAGATGCAACAGGTGTTCAACAGTTTAGCTCACCTGAATGCAACAGGTTTTCAACAGTTTAGCTCACCTGGATGCAACAGGAGTCCAACAGTTTAGCTCACCTGGAAGTCTTCCCTAGCATGTGCTCCCCGACTCTCTTTCCTCTTCTCTGCAGACTCGATTGTCTGGACAGCATTCAGCATCAAGTTCTGGAGTTCCAGTGTCTCTACCAAGTCTGTGTTCCAGATCAGACCTCGATCCGAAACCTGGAAGCAAGCAAATGTAAAGACTAAAATGTGTTCCCACAAAGCCAGCATCCACCTCCAACTTGGCCTCTTATTTAAACCCAAAATGAATGGTATTTGACTTATCTGAACGGATCAATGAATGTGATGTAACACTAATTCTGCATTGTCAATGAATATGGTCATATTGTCACACAACAAAACTATCTCCTATGATTTTTTTAACATACTTTACCAGGACATATATTCCACTGTTTTTTGCGAATGATAGTGGAACACTTGAAATCCCTTGAAGTTCCCTTCTAAAAAGGCGGACGTAAAATCACTCACCCACAAGTAGCTTCCCTTACCTCCCTTTTGGCGCCCAAATGGTCACATGATCAGCCATATTTGTCACTCTCTCCGTATGTAAGCCCGACACCCGGATTTACAGGGAAATCCAGAGCGCCATAAGAGGGGAGGTTGGGAGGGCTAACCTCATGAGACAGGATAAGTATAAAATATCAACTTTAGTAAGAAAATTACATATTTTTCCTTATCCTCACTCATGCTAATTATGCTTGCAGAATCCGTCGGAAACGGTGGTGGGTCAGGCCACGTTCTGGATTCACTGGTTGTAGATTTACGTCCTGTATTACCCCCCTTGGGAACTTATGACGGCACTGTTGAAGATTCTGTTCTTTCAACTTCTCTCTGATGAGTCTGGGGGGACTTCTCCTGACATTATCGTGTGGATTTTAAATATACTAATATTCCATTAGTTATCCATTGCAACTCCATCTCTTGATTCGCGCATCAAGTGGAGATGCGACCCTTCTTCATGTACAAGTATGTCCTATACAAGTACAGGGTCTATCACTCATGCTAGTCTGTCCTAGACGTGCATGGACTTATAGCCATTGTTCTCCAGAGCGTTGGTTTTCACAAGTCACGTGATAAAAGGGGTGAGACTTACTCAGCGCCTTTGTGGAACCGTTAGTTGTTGTGCTACAACAAGTGGCCCAAACTGGTGAATGCCTGAGACGTTTTCGAAGGCAATGTCTCTGAGGTAGTGGTTGGCAAACACCGTGTTCGATCTCCAAAAGCAGCCCTCCATTATAGTTGTAATCGAGCAGTTTCCATGCAGAGCAAGTGTTGACGCCAGGGCTCTGACTTCATGTGGATTGGAGGCTCGTGGAGGCTCAAGTCCTGCTGCTTTATAGGCCCTTAGTATAACAGCTCTCATCCAGATCGATATCATTGTCCGAGAGACTTCTGTGGGCATCTCAGTGGATAAGGGGATGAATAGGCGCTTGAATTTTCGTCTCCTTGTTTTAATTCTCTGTAGGTAGACTTTAAGTGCTCTGACTGGGCATAAGGATAGATCCTGCGTATCCTGTGGCCCAAGGACTGTAGATAGTGCTGGGATGTGGAACTGTCTGTCAGGCTGACCAGGCAGTTGGTTCTTGGCGATAAAATCCCATCTCAGTCCAAGATGTATGATGTCATGATGTCTTGATTCAAATCGTGTTCGTTCAAAGTCCAGAGCATGTATTTCTGACATCCTTGCAGCTGTTGCTAGGGCGATCAGGATCAGTGTTTTCTGAGTTAATAATTCAAAGGATGTCCGTTCTAGAGGCTCATAGGCATCACCGGTTAGATGTTGTAGAACTATGTTGAGATCCCAGGCAGGAGTCTTAAATTTCTTTTGTTGGTCTTCCAACTTGAACGAGCTTTGTAGTGCCAGAAGCTCTGGTACTTTGGTCAGCTTGATACCCGTTTTCATGGTTATAACTGTACTGAGGGCATCTAAGTAAGTTGAGAGTGTTGAACCTTTTAAGTGTCTCGTCTGTTGTAGATGACATAAGTATTCCGCCACTTGAGGATGTGTTGCTTTCACCGCTGTAAAGCCTTTCCTCTTTGCATATTGTTCAAATCTCTGCTACTTGTCGTCGTACAAGTTGCGAGTTGATCTGCGTACAGCTAGTGTAACTGCTTTCGCTGCTCTGGCGGAGTACCCTCTAGTCTTCAGGCAAGGTTTAATACGCTCCACGCGTGTAGCTGGAACAGTGTCGGGTTCCCGTGAGCTTGCTTGGTGTGTGGATGGACGAGTAGGTTCGACCACTCTGGTAGTTTCAGGGTTGGACTTCCGAGTTCTTGTATGAGGACGGGAAACCATACCCTCGCTGGCCAATAGGGCGTGGCCAAAATCAGTTGCAATGTAGACGTCTGCTCGATTTTCTGTAGTACTTGTGGTAGCAGTGCAGGAGGCGGAAACGCGTAAGCGTTTAGTCTTTCCCATGAGATGCTTAGAGCGTCTGTTGCCCATGCCTGAGGATCTGGAATCGGTAAGACGAACGTTGGTAGCTGTTTGTTGAACTTTGTTGCAAACAGGTCTATTAGTGGGGATCCTATAGTCTGTATGATGAACTGGAATGGTTCTGGATGCAACATCCATTCCGTCGGAGATGGTTGTAGTGGACGAGATAGGGCGTCTGCTATGACATTCTTTGCTCCCGAATGTGGCATGCCTTCATGTAGATGTTCAGGTTGTCGACGATGCTGAACAGGAGAAAGCTGAGTTGTAGCAGACTTGTTGATCTTGTTGACCCTTGTTTGTTGATGTAAAACGCCACTGTGGAGTTGTCCGTGTGTACCATGAGTCGTGTGTTCTTTAGTACGCTGGACCAATGTTGTAAAGCTTTCATCTCCAACAAATTGATGTGTGACTTCTGATCCTGATTCGACCACTTTTCTGCTGCCACTTCGTTGTTGAAGTGCGCACCCCATCCTTGTAGGGAGGCATCCACGTAGAGATGAGTGTTGCAAACTGTCTCTGACAAAAAGGTTCCTCCGCAAACGTTCGACTTCCGAGTCCACCATAGGAGATATGGTTTCAGGTTGTCCGGTAGTATTAACGGATCTAGACTGTCTAGGTGGGTGTTCGCAAATGTAATCTCCCTCTGCGAGTCATGTCTTGAGCTGAGGTGAGTAGACCGAGCATGCGTTGCCAAGCACGTAGTGTCAGCGGAGAGAGCAATGCTTGAGATATCATCTGTTGTATCTTGACCCAACGATCCTCTGGAACGACTTTGCGATTCACTGGTGTGATGAGTCAAATTCCTAGGAATTGCAGATCTTGTTTTGGCTCCAGTTCCGACTTAAGGAGATTCACTAGCCATCCTAGTTGAGTTAGCAGCCTGATGGTGAAGTCTAGTTGCAGTCTGAGTTGACTGGGATCGTGATGAGTTTGAATCCCATCGTCCAGGTAGAAAGCACTGAGTAAACAACCAGGGGGCCGACGATATTCCAAACGGTAGAACCTTCCACTGGAAGTGATGTCCGTTGAAAAGGAATCTTAGGTATTTCCTTGAGTCTGGATGTATTGGAGGTACGTTTCCTGCAGATCTATGCTGGTGAGGTAGTCTGCTGGACGAACGAGATGTCGGAGCTGAGGAAGATGTATCATCTTGAATTTTGCTGGTCTGCGTGAGATACTCCCGGTTGAACTTCCTCATATTGTAGATGAGCCAAATTTTCTCCTTGGAATTCTTCTTCAGTACCAGGAAAATTGGGGAGTAAAACCCGGGCATGATGAGATCTTGATCTATCTCTTCTACTGCCTCTTTATCAAGTAGGATCTTGATAGCATCGTCCAGTTTCTCTATCTGGTCGGCTGCATAGTTGAAGGCCATCGGGTTGCTTGTGAGCGGCGGAGTGGCTTTCAACTGTATCTTGTACCCTCTGCGCAGTATCTGGGATACGTAGTCGTCCTGTAGTATTCCCCAATTCTCCCAGTACTGTTGAAGACGTCCACCCACTGTCGAAGGTTGTACAGGAACGGCTGGGGGTGGAAGACTCCAGTCGTTCCGAACCTGGCCTTCATCGCTGATTCCTCTTGCACTCCTAGGTGCTCGGCCTCTTCCGGGGTTACCTCTAGGAGATCCGGTTTGGCGACGAAAGGAGCCTCTTCCTCTTTTCATGCTGGAATACTTCTTTTCTCTGGCTTTCTGGACTCCTGCAAACTTAGATTTATTGGAGTAGCGTTGGGACGTCTGACGAATCACGTTAGCCAAGGTGTCGATGGATTTAACCTTCACAACCTCCCTTGAGTCGTGAGAGGCTTCTCTGGCGACTTCTTCAATTCATCCTCCGAAGATGTAACATGCTGACCATGGAGCTCTGGATAAGGACTTGGTGAAGCGTTCACTCCAAGTGCATGCTGACAATAACCCTAGTCTTCTCAGGAGAATCAGGCCCGCTGATGTGGATGCTAGGTGCTCCGACATAAACTGATGGTCCCTCTTCTGCATTAGTAGAGCGGAGTATATCATCCGGTCTTCTTCGGCGGAGGAGTTCTTGAACTTCGAGATGAGTGTTTCGTTGATAGCCCTCGATCTGGCTAATCCGAAGAGAGTACGTCTGGTGGTTGTATCCAGCTGCGCTAACTTCTTATCCTCAATCTTGTAAGTTCCCTGACGGGAGTCAGTGATAATCTTGTAGTCATCATCAAACCTCTGGAGCCTTCAGGAAGGGTTCCATCCTATGTAAAGGGAATTTCCTGGCATTGAACGTCGGGATGACTTGGTGGCTTTATCAAAAGCTGCGCTGAGGTTGTCTGGTACTTGAGAGATCGGGTCAATCGGTGGAAAGGTGAGCGTGTCGAAATCATCGTTGGACATCTTGTAGGTCAACGCCTCATCTGTGTCCCTAGAAAGTGATGATAAGTCCAAGCCATTGGCGATCCAGGAGTTAACTTCCGTATCGGAGAATATGCCTTCACCTTCATCCTCTGATTTAGACATCTCTCGCTCTATGGATGCACGACGACTTGAGTCTCTATAGGATGATCTGTAAGATGAGCTTCGTACAGGCGATCAATCCCGATGCAATCTTGAATCCTTCCTGAAATTTTGAGATAATTGTCTAGGCCTTCGCGAAGGTGGGTTCCTGGACGTAGCTTCTCCTCTGTAGGAGTGCCTTCACGCAGGCTCTCGATGGGCATCAGAGTCCGATGGAGATGAAGGCTCATATCTGCGATGTCTGTAGGGTTCGGGTGAACGCCTTGATTCCTTCTGCGTGGAGACTTCTTAGCAGCAATCTCTGGAGCGTCTACGTTGGTAGCAGAGTCCAGACTCCTCACTTCAGATGGGGAAGATCGTCGTGTCAGTGAGCCTTCACACAGGCTTCCCTCTTCATCCGGATGTGATAGAGCCTTCACGCAGGCTAGTAGTCGTTGTAGAGGTCTTCATTGCAGCCTTCTCCTGAGCGAAGTGACATTCCATCATCGACATCATCTGGTCTGTAAACTGTTGCATGAACAGTCCCGGGTTGGAGTTCTGCGTTGTCTGAAGAGACTGCTGCTGGGATGATGCATCTGATACTGAAGAGATGTCATCTAAGGCTCGCTGCACTTGCGAAGAGTTGATGCTGCTGCTATCTCTGGTACCCGATGTCTGCGTTGATAGAAGGTCTTCTGTCAATGTCTGCGCTGATAACAATGCCGATGTAGCTGTAGAAGCAGACTTCGTCTTCTTACTGATAATGGTTACTTCAGGTATGAGGATGGGTGGATCATCATAAACATCTGCTTCTTCCGGAGGAACAATCTCAGCTGAGAAAGACCTCGTCTTCTGTGTAGAGCTGACCTTAGACTTCGCTGAAGTCTTCATGGTAGTAGCCTTCTTCTTCTGCGAAGATGATGATTTAGCCTTCTTCATCTGCGATGGGGTCAGCTCAGTAGATGATGATCTCTTATGGCCTCCGGCGTTCACCACTGGTACATCGACCTACTCCTGAGAAACGTTCAGCAATTCACTAGAATTATGAATGTCTGCAGCAGTGGTTAACACACGGTTATCAGCGCAATCACTCAATTTAGACATGACTTGTGAATACCTTCGTACCCAGTCCTTAGCATGTCTATGGATGGAAAAAAGGTAATTATTGAATTCAACCGAAGTAAAATTTACACAAAACTTACAGCGAGAGCTGAAAGAACATGAAACAGTGCAATTAGGACATAATAAATGAGGGTCAGCTGCAGACACTCAGTACCTACATAATACAAGTTTTCATCAAATGTAAACATGAAGAAAGCACATGTCAAACAACAGAAAATTTAGATCAAATTTCAAACCGTAATGTAGAATATAATACTAAAAAACGTATACAGCAATAATTTGATGTAAGGTCGAAAATATAAAAGGATATGTGACGTATAGGGACCCAGGTGCTCTCACAACCGTCCTCAAGGGCGAAGAAGGAGAGGGTGACAAATGTGGCGGATCATGTGACCATTTGGGCACTAAAAGGGAGGAAAGGGACGCTACTCGTGAGTGAGTGATTTTACGTCCGCTTTTTTAGAAGGGATTTCAAGTGTTCCACTATCATTCGCAAGAGGAAGGAGGCAAGCATAATTAGCATGAGTCAGGATAAGGAAAAATTATGAATTTCCAGTATTTTTTGTAGTTCACATTCCTAACAAGTACAGTGATACAGCACTACACAGCTGCTTGCCTTCCTAGCCCTGTCCTTGCTCTCCGTACTGAAAGCACAGCAAAGGTGTCCCAAACATATTGGACAGAGCCTTGCATTTGATTTCTCAGCTACGTCATGTGTCGTCATTTTGAGTTTTTATATCAACATGCACTGGTGCAAATTTAATCAAGCTCCCTATATTGAGGCCTGTCTGGAGTGAATGCTACAAAGTGTGAGCATGGTTTTACTCTGCAAAATTACTCTGCATAATTCCTGCAATATCACAGGGGGGGGACACCAGAAATCTGCTTCACACATCGTACCCATGCTAAGAATCAAACTCGGGTTTTCAGCATGACGAGCAAATGCTTTAACCACTAGACTACCCCACCGCCCATACTGACCTTTAAGTCTTCCATCTCTTTGTACACCTCCGCCATCTTCCCACAGCCTTCCTGTAGACTGTTGCCATCACGGAACACACTGGCATAGGTCTGCATATTCTGTGGAAGAATACAATATACTACATATGCATCATTATCCACTGGTCTCAAGGACAATTATACATCAAAACTTCTCTTTTCCAAAGTTTGAATGTGTCTAAATTTTCCCTTTTATGATGTTTCATTTTCATGCAAATTATATTAAGGGATGAAATAAATGTAAAAGAATCAATTTTTTTGTTGTCACCATCTGTTATCACAATATTCTATAAACAAGAAATTTAACATTGGATCGTAAAGAAACGCATCGTTTGTTTCCATCAGTATGTACGGATAAGTTCCTGTGAAATAGTTGTCTAAAACACAAACCTTCTGCATCTTGAGTCGAAGTTCAGCTGTGGGGACGCTTCCATTAGAATATCGAACTTTGTCAACATTTGCAACTGAGGCTTCGCCTGCATTCTGACTTATTGGCCCAATAGGCTCCCCCTGGCCTGTTCTCTTCAATGATGGTGTTGGCACAGGCTCTGCCAAACACAACAAGATCAAGCAGGGAGTTGGCACCAAGACGGTTAGCTCCATGCACTGATGCACAAGCTGCTTCCCCACAGGCATACAGACCCGGAACCACCTGATCACCAGCCTCCCTCGTGTACTGCACCACCTGTGTTACGGAGGCCAGAGACAACTGTTACAGCGTAGTCATTTCAAAATATTCGCAATTTATGTAGATTGGAAGATAGGGCATATCATTTGGGCATTTTGAAACAAAGTATAACATTTTTAGCAATTTCTGAAAGCATAAAAATACCCCTTCCATTCTTGTGGAAGCTGTGGTCGCTGAAAGGGTTAGATCACTTACTTTGTGGGATGCCGATTAGAAACCTGATTCTAAGAGTGTGGGTTCGAATTCTGGATGGGGCTAAACCCACACAAACTACTGGAATCTGTACTAATTGAGTAAGTGTACTCCTGAATATAACAGTTTTCATTTAAATAATCATATTGCAATTGTACATATTTTTATCATAAGCTGTATTACATAGCAAGTTAAGTTGAGACTTGGCAATAAATCACCCACCTGTCCCTTGTAGTTGGTGGGTACTCCTCCCATGTTGTAGTGAACAGTTGGTAGCACTGGGATAGGTTCACGTGTCACATCTACCCCAGCAAAGATCATGGCAGTCTCGGAGATGCCAGGGAGACGAGCCTTGAGGACATCTGGTGGCAGATGGTGGAGCTGCAGGAAAACATGGTCCTTATCTGGACCTACACCCCTGTAACCAACACAACATCCATCAGTGACACGTCCTTCTCTGGGCCTACACCCCTGTAACCAACACAACATCCATCAATGACACCTCCTTCTCTGGGCCTACACCCCTGTAACCAACACAACATTCATCAGTGACACGTCCTTCTCTGGGGCTACACCCCTGTAACCAATACAACATCCATCAACGACACCTCCTTCTCTGGGCCTACACCCCTGTAACCAACACAACATCCATCAATGACACCTCCTTCTCTGGGCCTACACCCCTGTAACCAACACAACATCCATCAGTGACACCTCCTTCTCTGGGCCTACACCCCTGTAACCAATACAACATCCATCAATGACACATCCTTCTCTGGGTCTACACCCCTGTAACCAACACAACATCCATCAATGACACCACCTTCTCTGGGTCTACACCCCTGTAACCAACACAACATCCATCAATGACACCTCCTTCTCTGGGCCTACACCCCTGTAACCAACACAACATCCATCAATGACACATCCTTCTCTGGGCCTACACCCCTGTAACCAATACAACATCCATCAATGACACGTCCTTCTCTGGGCCTACACCCCTGTAACCAATACAACTTCCATCAATGACACCTCCTTCTCTGGGCCTACACCCCTGTAACCAATACAAGTTCCATCAATGACACCTCCTTCTCTAGGCCTACACCCCTGTAACCAATACAACATCCATCAATGACACCATCCTTCTCTGGCCCTACACCCCTGTAACCAACACAACTTCCATCAGTGACACATCCTTCTCTGGGGCTACACCCCTGTAACCAACACAACATCCATCAATGACACCACCTTCTCTGGGCCTACACCCCTGTAACCAACACAACATCCATCAATGACACCACCTTCTCTGGGCCTACACCCCTGTAACCAATACAACATGCATCAGTGACACCTCCTTCTCTGGGGCTACACCCCTGTAACCAACACAACTTCCATCAGTGACACATCCTTCTCTGGGGCTATACCCCTGTAACCAACACAACATCCATCAATGACACGTCCTTGTCTGGGCCTACACCCCTGTAACCAAAAAAGTACAGTGCAGTAAAGCAGTGAAGTGAAATAACAACAGTTCTTATCTTACCGCCCTTCTCGGACTTCAAGAGTAATGGACCTGGACACAACGTCGCGAGAGGCCAGGTCTTTGGCTGTGGGAGCATATCTCTCCATAAACCTCTCTCCCTCTGAGTTGACAAGGTATCCTCCCTCACCCCGAGATCCTTCCGTGATCAGACACCCAGCACCATAGATACCTGCAACCAATATCTCTGTGCTGTAGGTGGACATAGGAAGGGAAGTAACGCTTTGATACATGGTTCACCCCAAATGAAAATACTATTACATTCTTTTCTATTTTATCCAACTAGCAATTTTTCACATTTCATCCTGGCCTCCATAGCTGCAACCAACATCTACATGCTGTTGGTGGACATAGGAAGGGAAGTAACTCTGGGATTACATACGATACATTACATAACTCACCCTAACAAGCAATTTTTTAAATATTTTATTATGCCAATCATAGCTTCATGCATCCTCGATAATCTACAGGGTATACGTTACGATCACTCTCCACTATACCCTGGATGCATCCACGGCTTGGCCCGATAATGATATTATCTACCTTTGCTGGCTCCACATTCTCACAGTAGCCAATCAGTTAAGCCGCCCTTACATCCGAGCTTGCCAGTGTCAACAAAGATAGCGGTCGCAGTCGCGAAGGTTTGTTCGCAGTGCCACTCATATTTTGGGGGAAATCATACAGACAAATTGACAAATCTGAAACTTATATGAAAAAATATATGAAAGAACTCCTTCTACCTCTTTCAGAGTACCTCTGCATCAATTGTGTTGCAAAGTTTAAACGGTTAGATAATTCAAGAAGCGAAAGTGAGTTGTGATTGGTTCGCTCTACTTCCCAGCGTAGACACCTGATTGGATAAAAAGCCAGCCAAGGGAGGTAATAAAATCATCGGGCCAACCGTGGATGCATCCAGGGTATAGTGGAGAGTGATCGTAACGTATACCCTGGAGATTAGCAGGGCTGAGCTTCATGACACTGACCACTTCAGAGCAATGAAAGTCAGTCCCCCAAAAATCGGATGATAATATTTTAAGTGTCAGTGATGTCTATTGTTGAAGTGAGGTCTACAAAGACAGACATACCTGTGGGGTGGAACTGAACAAACTCCATGTCCTCATTAGCCAGTCCTGCCCGATTGACCATAGCTGTGCCGTCCCCTGTACAAGTGTGAGCAGATGTGCACGAGAAGTAGGCACGCCCATATCCTCTGAAACATATCAAGTAATAACACATGTAACTGATGGTTCAACTTACCACTGTCCCGTAACTTTATAGTGAGTGGGAATATCTCATTCTGGTTTAATGCCACTTTCAACAGTGCTTACAACTGGTTCGGTTGGTTCCGTCATATAATTGTTTTTATTGGTTGGCTGATTTGTTGTTTGACGCCGCACTCAGCAATATTCCAGCTACATGGTGGCGGTCTGTAAATAAAGTCTGGACCAGACAATCCAGTGATCAACAGCATGAGCATCGATCTACACAATATTGGGATATGTGTCAACCAAGTCAGCGAGCCTGACCACCTGATCCTGTTAGTCGCCTCTTATGACAATCATGGGTCACTGAAGGTCAATTCTAACTCGGATCTTCATGAGTTCAGTTATACAGAGGATGCTTGGCTTGATATGGGAGGAAAGCCCAAACTAACCCAGGCTCATCGTTTTGGTGAAACTGACAAGCAGGTATGGTGCTGACAAACCTAAAATCCTAATCAAGATGACCCTAGAAGTTCTTGCACACATACCTGCGCTGTGAAGACAGGGGCACCGGTGCCCTACATTGTTCGAAGGGGCAGCATGTTTCACATTTCAACACTTAGTTATAGGGGCGGTGGCGTAGACTAGTGGTTAAAGCGTTGGCTCGTCACGCCGAAGACCCGGGTTTGAATCCCCACATGGGTACAATGAGTGAAGCCCATTTCTGGTGTCCCCTGCCGTGATATTGCTGGAATATTGCTAAAAGCGGCGTAAAACCAAACTCAGTCAGTCAGACTTAGTTATAAGATATATTATGACTTCTTGTATTTCTTGCATATCATACATGACACATGTAAACAAAATGTCTGATCCTCTGCACTTTTGATGTACAAACAGCTTCTTAGTTATGGTAAAATGTATACTTATTTTGGGATGCTAATCAACTCACCCAGTAGCAATGATAGTGTTCTTTGAATGGAATCTATGGATTGTACCATCTTCCAAACAAAGGGCAGTAACTCCACGACACTCTCCTCCCTCCATGATAAGATCGAGGCGAAATACTCGATGAAGTAGTTAGTATCATACTTCAAAGACTGAAACACATACAAAATATTCGGGATCTAAAAAGATATCAATGAGGAATTTCCACAAAAGTACCACCAGAGTATTTAATGGACATAATGTTCTGACTCAATAATTCAAAAGGCGATAAGACTTTATGGATTCAAGTGGAATTTGTATTTCCAGTTGTTTCCATTCTGTTTTGTCATCATAGTGAATGTTAAATCGTCTTCATACTTAACAGAAGAGAATCTATTTCAAAAAACTCTTGTGCAGCTTTTGTCCAGTCCGGATACAGAGTAATGTATTATGTATGTCAGGTGTAAAACTGAGACAGTCTGATTAATGAGGTAACCATTAGGCAATACACATCAACACACGAAGAATACACATGATAGACTTGGGAGTCAGTACGCAAAGTACACTAACTTCATAGTTCAGGTATGATCTCACAAGACACTCACCCGGCCGTAAAGTGTATGGAGTAGGGAGTGGCCGGTACGATCAGCCACACAGCAGCAGCGGTGAGCCTGACCACCCTTGCCAAACTTAAGACTCTGACCTCCAAATGCTCGCTGGTAGATCTTGCCATTCTCTAATCTGCTGAAGGGCATGCCATAGTTCTCCAACTAGGGAATAATACAGAAAACTTCAATCAATGAAATATTTCAACATTAGGAAATGGCTGTAAGTACCAAGTGGGGACAACTCCTGACACTATGTGCCTCTACCTTGTTACAGCATAGCAACTCAAATAAACACACGAGTTAAACAAGTGTTGCCACTAATATGGCAATGTCCCCCGCCACTAAAGAATGGAATATTCATAACATATTTACTACTTTTTAATTTTTGCTCACATACAAGATGCCTGAAATCACAGGTGTCTGCATAATCACCAACAATATGAGCGTTAACAAGAGTTTGAGCCTGTCGTGGTAACCTTGAAAATAAGGTCAAGGTCACCCAAGTCCACTTGTGTCTCATAATCCCCTATGTAGGCTGTCACCAAATTTAAAGACATTGGGTACAACAGTTCATGAGATATCGCGTTAACAAGAGAATGTGGTCAAAGTGTCGTGATGACCTTGAAGATAAGGTCAAGGTCACCCAACTCGACTGGTGTCTGCGTAATCCCCCAATGTAGGCTGTCACCAAATTTGAAGACATTGGGTACAACAGTTCATGAGATATCGCGTTAACAAGAGAATGTGGTCAAAGTGTCGTGATGACCTTGAAGATAAGGTCATGGTCACCCAAATCACTTGGTGTCTGTGTAATCCCCCAATGTAGGCTGTCACCCAATTTGAAGATATTGGGTACAACAGTTCATGAGATATCGTGTTAACAAGAAATGGGACGGACAGAAGTACGGACGCCGCTGAATACACAGTCCAGCAGACAGAGTTTACACTAATGTCAAATTTTAAGCCTGAAAGTAAGGGGATCATTGTCGTTCCTCATAAGTTAGAAGCTTATAATTTCAGTGCATATATTTTTAAGACCCAGAGATAACTCATAATACTGAACACATCACTGAACATGAAATCCCTTATCTGGTAGTTACTATTGATGTAACAAAATTACAAGACTGAAACACATGGTTGCACATTTTGATTTCATCTAACATCATCCCAACAATAACCATTAGCATATTCTCACCAACCATGCTGGGCAACAGCAGAGTTACCTCAATGACAGCTTTTGGTGCCTCCTCACACATGTAGTGTATGGCATCCTGGTCTCCCAGCCAATCAGAACCCTTCACTGTGTCGTAGAAGTGCCAGCGCCAATTGTCCTCTTCCATATGTCCAAGAGCAGCATTGATACCACCCTACAATAATACACATACAAAATCAGATATGTCCAGGATCAGGATCAAAATAAATCAATGAATTTAATGAATCCTTAATTATGGACATGCCATACCAGCCTAATTTATTAAATTCTTTCATGGATATATTTAGGTTTTTGTTCACTGAACTCATATACATAGCTGATAGGTCATACAAGTGTACAAAAAACCAACTCAAATGCAATTTGTAAACAGCTTTGATTTTGTAATGTAGACAGTTATAATTTCCACATCAACATGTTCTTGGGACGCCAATTATGAAAATGATCCTGTCTATTCATATTTGTCAAATGTCTTGTATTTTTCTCACTTTAATATATCTTCATACAAATTGATTCTTCAAGAACCAGTGAGAACTAAAATGCCTAAGTAGTGACACTCACCTGGGCTGCAACTGTGTGTGATCTGGTTGGGAACAACTTTGTGATGCAGGCTGTCTTGAACCCTTCGTTGGCCAGGCCGAAGGCAGCCCGCAATCCAGCCCCACCAGCTCCTACCACCACAGCATCGTACTGGTGGTCAATCACAGGGTAGTCCCGGGATATCTGGACAAACCAGCAAACATACCAGCTGTATGACACAGTGGGAAAGTTTTTCCATGATAATTCAGGGTTTGACAAACTTGAAAAGAGAATGACTTGTCTTAATATTGATGTCATCATATCCCATCCACAACAAGCGACCTAGTTTGAGATGCACACATTTCTAAATATAACAAGCTCACAATGATTGTAACATAATAAAAACAATGATAAAGCTTACTGCGAGCAAACTAAGTAATTTTAAAGATATTTTTGTCATTATTTTCTGTCATATTTATATAGCTGGAATGGAGTGTTTTTGTAAGTATCAGTACACATTGGTCTAATGCCACTTGGACAGTATTTTGTTTACATCATATCATGTCAGCTTGTTATAACTAATCTGATGTTTACACATAGGTGTAGCCCCCAAACAAGGCTATGGTGCTGACCTAGATAGAAATAGATCAAGGAAATGGTCCCACAATCATAGCTTAATGGTGTACATAAGGGATACGAAATTCTGTACAGCAAATTTCAATGCCTTACATGACTAGACTAACCTTCACCCCTTGACAATTTGAATACAAGGAATATTCCACCATACCTGTGCAGAGTTGGAGACTTTGGAATCTGTGTTCCGGCCATGAATCTTGAAGTGGAAGTCCCTGGAGGAGGCAGCAACAGGTTTGGACAGTTGGCTTAACTGAAAATACCCCAGAACACAACATATCAGCTGCCTCAATCAGACATGTCTACCAAAACTTTAATTCACAAAATAATACATGAGTGTGGGAGTAAATACAATGTTATGCCACTTTAAGCAATATTCTGCTAATATTAACATGATTAAGGTGGGGGATACCAGAAATGGACTTCACACATTATACCCATGCAGGGAATTGAACCGTGCTCGATCAGACCCTGGTCTCACATTCTTAAATAAAGTATTCACATTCTTCATCAACCAATTATCACTATACTATAACATCACATTTAAGCTAATACCCCCCAGCAACAGTGACCTAAAATCAAGGCAGAGAAAAGTGAATAAATTTTATTATATTTTATCATGAAATAGATCAAGCATTTTCTGTAATCTAAAAATCATCTATACTATATGAACCAACCTTATGCTACTTTAAACTGACTGCATCCAAATAAAAACTGATGTTAATCACTGTAAATATTATATTTCTATTATTGAGCAATGATTTACAGGTCTATTCCTATCCCAACCGCATCAATGGTGTCATCTTATCATGTCCATAGCACCTTTAGAATTCATCACAACATCTTCTCATGAGGACGTTCTCTGCCGTAGGTTACATGTCACTGTGGGACAGGTAACCAGTTTGTGAGAATCTGTCGGACGCGAACTTGTGACCATCAGAATTTTGGCCCGCCAGCTAACTGACTGAGCTACGCCCACACTGTTACTCAATGTGCAAATTTATATAGTCCTTCCTGAGGCGTTACGGAAATGAACGGAAATAGTCGAATAGGTCACAGACAATTATGAAGGTTACGAGTAACCTTGGTGTCTCGTGATTTGAATCTGCAGACAATTGACAAATGGTGCCGATGCCATTTGGCACACTCATCCCATTCCATAATCTACAAGATACAAGATACCGTGGTGTGGAATGAGCCAATATGGTGCGAACTGAAAAGGGCTGTTGACGTCAGGCGTCAGATGTCCAATTTGAAAAAATCATCGGGTGATTTTGTGACAGAAAAGTGTTGTAGGGAACACTGTAAGGATAATGTGGATCGCACTAAGGAATGAGGGAGGCATGAGCATGCCTGCTGACACGAGGGTGAGTTAGCCTTCGAATCATTGCTGAAGAAATGTAGACTCCCCAATGTTGTGTGTGAAAATGGCTTTATAAGTGCAAGTCCCAGAATAATTTCCATTAGCCCAAATTTTCTACATTAAACCACTGCTTCGTGTACTTTCGACCTTATCTGGGTAAGAATTAGAAATGTGGAAACGAAAAACAACAACAACAAATGGTACATATGCATTACACCGGACATCTATACCTAACATATTGGATTCACACCCTAACCATGCTTACCCCAAACCCTAAACCCCTCAAAATAATTCTAATAAATAAAACACATTGACTGAAGCGGCATGAAAGTGGCTGACGAGTAATCCATTCTTACCGCTTCAAATTATATAATGTAAATAAATAAACTCCATTCTTGTGTAATAATGCTAATTACTGAATGCAAAAAATCTATATGTATATTAGTTCCCATTAATAATTCATTTATTCCTGAAAACTATGTTGAAAGAGAAATATAAAATATATTTAAAACAAAAGTGCTTTCATAAACTGGCTAAAAATTGCGCACCCGCTGGTAAACAGGTACTGTAAACTCTCAACATCGTTGGACTTATTCAATGCCATAGCTGTTATAGAGATGAAACATCAGTGAGCAGAGCTTATACGCACTCGCTGAGCTAGACAACCTTGTTGCTATGCCGATGTGATAGGGTATTGTTTCGAGAGTGTGGTTTAGAACAAAGTCACACCAAATTACGTAAAAGGGTATTATGACGTATAAGTTTGTGGTACTGAATTCTAAAGGAAGGCCACCAAAATGTTAGTCACGCGAATAGTGTCAACACACGTGATCTTTATTTCAATGTGCAGGATTTGACTGTTGGATTTATGTTTATATTGAAAAAGATTACAGGGATCTTGTGACATCCCCATCTGTAGAAATGTTACAAGCTGTTATTGCAATTTTTTAAATCCCCAGCAATCTTAGCAATAAACCATGTATCAAGAGTCATGACAAACTCAAAACACCAACTGATCAGTCTACAGTGTAGAACATTCTGAGAGTTTGCCACTGGCAAATTGAACATGAAAATAAATACACCTTAAAGAAGTTGTTCATGAAGCGGATACATTATTATTGATAACTGAAACGTCTATGTGGGCATGGACGATTGTTCGCAAAATCTTAAGAATGACCTTTTTTCATTATCAAGGTCAGGTCAGTGTAAACATGTTAAATTTTGACATGAATTTCAAGGACAATTCTATATACAATAGTGCAAAATGTTCATTAATTAAGTGTATGGAAACACATCGACATTGGAAGCTGGAACACATGATGGCAAGTTATAAACTACATTTATTCTTACACAGTTTCACTCTCGGAAGTTGTGTAAGCACCCAAAAAAGTTCTTATGCAATGTGTTTATTTGGCTTGCTCGACTTTGCAACAGACAATATACAATTGACAGTATAATTTTCATAACATGCTATTAATTATCACCAACGAAATGATGGTTTAGGTAACATACCAGAGACTTTGAGCCCAGTGTTTGGGCCAACTTCGCAGACACGTTCAGCAGAGAGGCCATTTTGCAAATACAATGTGAAGGGGAAGGTCACAGATTCGCACATGCGTACTAGTGGTGCGAAAGGAGATTATGAAATGGGCTACAGTAATCATATTGCATTAAGTTTACACGAAGTGGGTAATGCCGTCATATTAACCTGCTTAGATTTAATAAAATATGTCATTCGTATAAAATGTAAGGACGATCATATTTGTTAAGGAAGTTGTTACTTAGGCGAAGGCGCACTTCAACAAGAACACTGATTGAAAGAATTATGCGCAATTTCTTTATAGACAGGAGCCCAGTGCACTCGAGAAGGAAATGACCTTGACCTCGAATGACAACATTCACATGTGCTTGTGCTTCCTCCTATTGCGTAGAAATGGTCGCTCCAGTATGACTATATTATCAAAATAGAACAAACGCAAATGTTAGGTAAGGCATACATATATCATCTGTACGAAATTGTAAATAAATGTGCATTTTTACTGATCCATTTCTACTCTACATACATAAAATTATAGCACAAAATAATGTTTATGTTACTGTTTTGTCCCAAAGGTACAACATGTTTAGGAAAACCAGTTTAAGTGAAGGATCCATTCAGGAATCGCACCGTGTGATCAAGTTTCATGAGGCAATTCGTCAAGGTGAAGAAGAATTGGTTTTAACATTTCTTCAGAGTGGTATAAACGTGGATGCAGATATCAACTTTGAGTCTCCATTGGGTAATTCTTTAATAGATTCTTCAACTTACAAGGGTCATCCTGCCTCAAGGCTCCACTGTCTCGCGCCCATTTCCCGATTATGTCGGAACATTTTTATTGGCATGAATGATATCCTTTGTTAAGTGATATAGGAATTCATTAACTTCCTGATTTATTTTAACCTCGAAATTTCGGTCCAAAATAATATATATTGTCAGAGACCATATAATAGATAATCTATTATATGGTCTCTGATATTGTATGGGAAATGCCAAAAGAAGTGCTCCTATAACTGTGTTCTTGTAGTAGTTACAATGAAGAGCCATTAGTGTGCATGACATGATCATGTCTGAAATGCTAAAATTTTAATACCTACTGTTGTCTTTATATGTTTATAAACTCCATTCTGACATACACTGCTTAATGTGATATGCTGACTCATATTGTATTCTTATGCATGTTACTGATTCTTTTGTTACAAAATGATGAATTTCATGTAGGTTTTTCATGTTAACGTCCAACTACAAGGCATTGTCATCAAGTGATCAGTTAATTATTGGAAATTTCATGAGCACATAGTCGGCCAATATCACATCTACTATGTTTATGATCCGTAATTTCCGTCAATAATGTAAGGTCTTACCCTTTCTAGCCATTTGACTGGGTTTAGGGGTGTGTTATCTGAGACAATATGCATGTGTTTCAGCCACTGCAGCCCAGTATGGCAGAACCAGAATAGCTGAGATGTTAGTGGAACATGGATGTAGTGTCAACTCACTTGATCGCTATCTCAAGTCTCCCTTGTTTGTTGCTGTGCAGTCCAATGACAGGGAACTCGTAAAAGTTCTCGTCCAAGCTGGTGCTAACCTCAAACATAAACGCTTTAATGGTAGGTCCTGACTCAGATTCTGAAAATCAGTGCTTTACCTCTTTTGTTGTTTACCAGTATATGTGTGTGTGTGTGCGTGCATGTGTGCTGACTAGAGGAGTCAGCAATTTTGTACATAAAAATATGTTTAAAATTATGCTTAGAAATTATGGGAAGGGAAGGTGTGTGTGTGGGGGGGGTCATTGATTTTGTACATGGCATGCAAGTGGGTCACTTATTTTGTACATGCTTCTCCATAAAACTCATCACCACCACATCCAGCCATAAATTATGCACGGTCCCTTAATTACAGGGTATCTCAGCGGGCTAGCACTATAAAACCAGCTTAAGTCTGGGCTAGTACAAGCAGCCGTACATACACATACACACGCATGCACGTCGTCATATGAGCGAAATATTCTCAAGCACAACGTTAAACCCAATTCCACCACCACCTTAATTACAGGGTTAATTTGTAATCAGTTTCAAAGTGCAGGAAGCTGACTAGTTTACCCTAACATTAGTAACAAGTACATGTCTATGAAAAGGTTAGGTACTCTTCATTAGATATTTGGAGTGGCAAGAGGATGTACTAGATGCATTTGGTCAGGATTTTTTGTAACAAGTTGAGGAGTTAGTACTTCGATTTTGTTTCAGATTTAAATCTTTATTGTCATATTATATGTGGTGTCTTTGTGTGAGTGTGTACCTTACTGAAAATGAACTAACAGGTTAAATGAAAATATGTTTAGAGTACTTTTTTTTGTAGATTTTAGTCATACATAAAGCAAAAACTAGGCATCAGACAAATTTAAGCTCAAACTTGAAGGAGAATATGGTTCACAGACACATTCTTGTATATCATGGGGATTGCCTGGTCACAATGGCTGCTGATTATCTGATGGTTCCTTGTTCAATTGCATCTAATTGTACCTGTTCAATTGTTACTCTACTGATACTAAATACTTTAGGCTTACTCTTAATTATTGTAATCCAAGATCTTGGATACATCACTAGATTCTGAACCTTGCCCACCCACAAACTAACAGGAAAACAAAGGAAACTGCTATGCTTGGTCCCCCCTCTAAATATTATCATGTTTTTCGGCCAAAGATTGATTCCTTATCACCCTTCATCTTGACTCTAACCATTTATGTAAGAAAGTGAAAGATTTATTATCCCCCCCGGCATGTAATGCGGGGGGATATAGTCGACGCCTCGTCTAAGTCCGTCTGTCCATCCGTCCGTCCGTAATCATTTTGTTTCCGGAGCATAACTCAATAACCGTTCAATATTTTTCAACAAAACTTGGTACATATATCAAACAGAACCTAAAGTGGTGCCTTTTTGCTATTTACAGGTTTTGTTATTTGTATTTTTCTTGGTTTCCATGGAAACGATTTGGACTTAATCTCAAAAGGGAGGGGTGGGTTTCCTTCCAGATCACAACTCGAAAACCGTTCAATATCTTTCTACAAGACTTGACAGATATATCAAACAGATCTTAAAGTATTGCCTTTTGCTATTTGCAGATTTTTGGCATTTTTATTTTTCATGATTTCCATGGAAACAATTTGGACCTAGTCCCAAAAAATCAAGTTGGACTTTAAGTAATTGTCAGTTGATTTGTTCTTTCAAATTTATGGGGGCCGGGGGGATTTGTCATCTTCTGATGACTCTTGTTATATAATGCCTTTGACCCAATAGTTACAAAACAGTGCAAATGCATTCATCCAACTAATTTACTTTGTCCTTATTATGCTTATGTGGGAATTTGTTTTGAAAAATATGCCCTTGACCTTTCATTGTGAGTTATGTCTATTGTTGGAGGAGCGTCAACACTGGTGGCTACACCAATGCTAGCTAGACTTGTACTGCTGTACATACATCTAAATCTGAATACATCTAAATCTGAATACATCTAAATCTGAATACATCTAAATCTGAATACACCAACAGGATACACCCCACTACACGAGGCTGTAAGTAAAGGTCATGATGGGATCGTGATGGAGCTCCTGTCTGCAGGCGCTGATGTTCACGCAGTCAACAATGGCAAGGAAACACCGCTTCATGTTGCCTGTCTCTGTGGACACACTGCCATCGTTCAGGTATTTCAACCTTCATAATGGGTGAAGCAGTGTAGTGTCTTAACAGACATTCCGTGTAAGTTCATTATCTGAATCATAGTGTCTTGTCAACATACTGTTTATTGAATGTATTGGAAACAAGAAGCTTGACCAGTAGTGTTTGGAATTGGTTAAAATCTCATAATTGATGACTGGTCCGTTACTACCGATCAATCATCGAAAATAATTGGTTAGCATCATTTATCAAAATTTTCTGTTATGCTTGTTAATGCACACAAAAATAAAGAAAAAACATGTAGTTCTTTGGGTTTTTGCAAATTGCACAAAATGCATTTGCAAATTTCACATTTATAGGAGGACTAGTATGTTAGGAACATAGATTTCCTGAAGTCTTTAAGATAAATTCAATCATGACTTGGAACGAGCTCGTAGTGCTTATGAAATGTAAATGTAATGACTAGGGCTGTGCAATATATACCGGTAAACTGGTATATACCGGTACAGTATCTCCGCGATACGATTATCACGATATGGTTCAGATTCTGCAATATATTGGGTCATCCAGAATTAGCTCCCTTTGAATTATCTGCCTTTGATTGCCATAGCAACAAAGTGTGCCAAATATACATTTATTTCTGTTGTTTTCATGTAACATTTTACAAGTGGAAGTATCTTTATAAGTGGCTCCAAAAGAGCCAAATATTCTACCAAATGATTTAAGTTTTGTGGGTTTGAATGGTTTCATATGTGACGTTTTGGAGGAATTAAGTGGCCTCAAATGGACCAATCTTTTCAGAAAAGCAAGATTTATGGATGTCAACTTCTTGCTGTGAATAACACGACGTTCTCTGGCTCTTAGTCACTTCGACCAATCTTCGATTATTTCAATTAAATCGGACCACCACTATTGACCAGTAGAAGCATCACACGTCACAGATGTAATGTGCACACAAGATGGACCTATCATCTGTACATACGAGAGGTGCATTCCACTGAACACAAAAAGTGTTTGACACTAATCAGGAAAGGGGACTACTTCTATGTTGTTGCATGCTATTTACATGATTTATATTTTCGTTCATTCTTTTGTATTTTGTTGTTTTCCACATTTATTTACTTATTGTAAGTTATTTTGTTTTTTTCTTTGTAGCTAAGGGTAAAACAAACCATTTTAGCTCACCTTATCATTTGTATTTGACTGCACTGTTTCCAGATGCTGTTGGATGCAGGGGCCAGTGTGAATGTAACCAAAGGTCCCAGGGGAGTGTCTCCAATACATCTAGCTGCATTTCAAGGGTCACCCGAGACGATTCATATGCTGGTGAATGCTGGAGCCGATGTGGATTGCATCAATAAAGACAACAAGCGAGCACCAATACACTTTGCCTGCATCAAGAACAACTATGAGGTCTGCCTATGTAACAATAACTCAGTGCAAGCATACTAATTCCTGTTGTGGGGATTATTCGTTTCTGGTAGTGAATTGGGTTCAGATCTGTTTTGATATCATGGTGTGTCAGTGTGTTTTGGAAGAAACTGAAAATGATGCAGGTGAAACCGTTAAACACAGGATGGCGCTGACAGAGGTAGTGTGTGTTTCATCGTTGGCCAACAAATAATATTAATAATATTAATAATAATAATGCTAATTTTGCCCTAGAATCCAACACGATGCTGTTCTCTGGCATTACATTATTGTACTTTCAAAGCAGCTACTAACCGCTTCGTGCGACCGTATAGGTCCGTACATCCGCTTCTCAGATACCCATTTTGAACAGCTGGGTGGACTGAGTGCAATGTGGACAAAGTGCCTTGCCCAAGGACACAATACAGTATGAGACCCAGGTCACAAATTTTCGTGTCTCCACCGGGATTCGAACCCAGGCCTTTGACATGAGAGGCCAGCATGCCAACCACTACACCACTGTGCTCCACAAACAAATATTTCTAAAACTACATACACACTGGTGGATGATGGTGTTGTCTGAACTCCTAGTTCCAATACCCACTGACAGCCTGGTGGACAAAGAAGAGTGTGTAATGTGAAGTAATTAAAGTGAGTTTTGTGTTTGCGGCTGCACAGGGAATCTCAACCACTCGTCTCTGTCACTGGTTGATTCTGGGTTTTGATATATTTTGACATATCACAGGAAAGATTGTTATATTTTCATAGCATTGGAGGTTACTGGATGACAAATTACTTTATTGTTTTTCAGGGATTGGAAGCTCTACTGTCACATGGTTGTAACGTGAATATTTTGAGTATGGAGAATGATGAAGCGAAAACACCCCTACTGAAAGCTATTGAATGTGGAAACTTAGCAATCATCCACAGACTGATTGATTCTGGAGCAGACATAAATCGAGGTGATCACTATGGAGTCACTCCCCTAATCACTTCCATATTCAAGTTCAATCCCCAGATAGTAGCTATATTATTGAGAGCTGGTTGTGACGTCAACAAACCATGTCGCAACAAGCTTACAGCCTTCACAGCAGCAGTTGACCACTGTGCCCAGTACAACATCGCCAAGATGGTGCTCCTTGCTGGGTACCGCATCACCCCTGGGGACGTCAAGCAGCTGCAGAAACTCCCCATCACAGAAACAATGTCCGCAGAAGATCTGAGTCACCTGCAGTTTCTCATCAGTGGAGTTGCCAGTCTGAAAAGGCAGTGTCGACAGGCGGTGAGGTGTTACCTTGGTGACAGGCCAGCAAGGAAGTTTTCCAAACTTCCTCTACCACAATCCGTCCGTGACTACCTGGACTTTCCTGAGTTGGATGACTTCGTGACTTCTAGGGCTTCAAACGTTGTGTAGGAAGCTCAAGGTTCAATGTTGTTACATAAATACTCTCCAATGTAATTAGATATTACCAAAAAGGTGGTATGCATAATGGTAAGTGTTAAATTGTTAAAGCAAACATAAGAATTTTAAATGAGGGAATAAGAGTTGTCCCCTTTTTGCCTTGAGCTTTTATTTACTATAAGAGTTGTCACCTTTGATCATTAGGTGACTCTTTCTTTCCATGTTTTACAAGGAATATGACTTCAGGCAGTTCCACAAGCAACTTTGATTTGTCTTGAAGGTTTTTTAGTTCGCTGTCCTGTTTCAACATTCAGCCTTCCCTTACCCATTGATTCCTCACTTTCAATACTCAGACCATCCTCGATAATCTCCAGGGTATACGTTACAATCACTCTCCACTATACCCTGGATGCATCCATGGCTTGGCCCGATAATTATATTATCTCTCTTTGCTGGCTCCGCATTCTCGCAGTAGCCAATCAGCTAAGCCGCCCTTACATCCGAGCTTGCCAGTGTCAACAAAGATAGCGGTCGCAGTCGCGAAGGTTTGTTCGCAGTACCACTCAGAATTTTTGGGGAAATAATACAGACAAATTGACAGATCTGAAACTTTAAAAAAATATATAAAAGAACTCCTTCTACATCTTTCAGAGTACCTCTGCATCAATTCTGTTGCCAAGTTTAAACGGTTAGATAATTTAAGAAGCGAAAGTAAGTTGTGATTGGTTCGCTCAACTTCCCAGCGTAGACACTTGATTGGATATAAAGCCAGCCAAGGGAGGTAATAAAATCATCGGGCCAAGCCGTGGATGCATCCAGGTTATAGTGGAGAGTGATCGTAACATATACCCTGGAGATTATCGAGGATGTACTCAGACAAGATCATACCGTTCAAAGTTGTCATATGTGATGGGAGTGTGACACAATTCCACTGTGTAGAAAACATTATCTACTCACAGTCTGCCTTCTTTTTTTCATGTTATGCAGTCTAAGTAAACTTAGGCTCTGTATTATTTGTTACACTGCTATACTGAGTCTATCAAACCCTAGAAGAAGGTCGCATCAGCTAACCCTTTGGACTGACCAATCAGAACACAGCTTACCAAATCGCGAAAGTTAACATTCGCACAATATACCGTTGAACCTTTACCTCAAAAACTCGAATGATTCTGAATGCTATTTTCCACACGATCACTTCAGAGTGATGCACATGGGGGACACAATGACTAAACAGTCGCTGAAAATATCATTTTGTCAATATTCAAGGATGTCATCTTGTGGAAATATAAGCTAACAGTAACCATGTCATTAGAAACCCCTAAGCATATATACTGCTGGTCAAATATCTGTGTTTTATGCAGATTTTCGTTTGTTGATAGATTAGTGTCTGGGACCAGGTAAGAGAAAATCCCCAAACCGTTTTGTAAGTCCCACAAAGCCCTAACAAGTAGTTGTTAATTGGTTAAATTTGTTCGGCCGTCTCGCATTTGGATGGTCACAGGTCGCTCAAAGATTAGCTGATGCGACCTTCTACTCAGTATAGCAGTGTACCGAATAATACTGAGCCTAAGTTTACTTAGACTGTAATGTTTATGAGACTTATTGCAGATTGAAACATAAGTTTTGAAAGGCTGGTTGAATTATAATTATGAGCTTACTATTGCAAGCAATTATTTGCTTAAGGCAAGTGTAAGTGTTTATGTATGTTGATGACTTATATTTTCAAATCCTGTTGAATGTGATAACTGTTATTTATTAGCCAAACTGTGATATTTCTTGTAGTGAAGTTGTTGATGTCGAGTTTGAGCAGTGTGTTGGTGCAGAGACCCTTCATAGGGGGTCCTGATAGGGTATACTATTTGGTTGAAAACACCTAAAAACAGTAACATAAACTTAACCCATACTTTTACAAATTTGTGTTAATGTTCATTAAAAAAAGAGACTTTTTGGCCGAAACTAGAACATTACTGTTTTTGGTTATCAAGCTAAAATCTTATTTAAGTTGTACATAACTAAAACGTATCAACACAGCGAAACCTGTCAGTGTTTGGTATTTGCAAACCACGACCTCCAGAAGTGAAACAGTCACCTGCCCCACGTTACCCAACAGAATGATGAACCACATTTGTACAGAGATGATTTCATATTTTAGATTCCAGGTGGTGATGTTTATACTGACTACATTTGATGTGAAAAACTTGATGTATGATATTTTATTGACGAATCAAAAACTATACAGACATGTCCCCATCAGAAACTTCCCTGAGTGAGCGAGTGAGTTTAGTTTTACGCCGGACTCAGCAATATTCCAGCTATGTGGCGGCGGTCTGTAAATAATCGAGTCTGGACCATACTATCCAGTGATCAACAGCATGAGCATTGATCTGCGTAATTGGAAACCGATGACATGTGTCAACCAAGTCAGCGAGCCTGACCACCCAATCCCGTTAGTCGCCTAATACAAGCATGGGTTACTGAAGGCCAATATTCTAACCAGGACCTTCACGGGTCCTTCCCTCATGAGGCTGGAACAACTTGCTGCTTGCATTAATTGACTTCTTGTTGATATTTTGAAGATATGTGTGTGTTCAGATAGTTTATACAAGAAAGTAAAAGTTTTTTTCTGAGAATGTGGTTTCAACGAGAAATCTGGTCCTCAAAAAGAAAACAAACTTAAAATGTCACTAATGCTGATAATTGTTGCTATGTGTATGGGCTTTGCAAGAGTGAAAACAAATATTCACAGTATAATAAGATATTAATTGTGTGTAAACATAAAACTGAATTTCTGTTGAATTGTTGATATTTTGAATCATTTAAGATAAAGAGTGTTGGTTATTATCTATTTCTGACTAAAGAAATTATGTATAAATGGACTCTAGGCTTATCTCTTCATTGACAGTGTAACATGGATGTCATCTTTCATGCGTTGAGTACGGTTGCCATATTCAAGATCGGGCGTGTTTCTTCAGGTGCCATATAGAAGGCCAGGTGTGTTTCTTCAGGCGCCATATAGAAGGCCATGTATAATTCACTTGTTGCCATGTTCAAGGCCAGGTGTAATTCACTTGTTGCCATGTTCAAGACAAGGTGTAATTCATTTGTTGCCATGTTCAAGACAAGGTGTAATTCATTTGTTGCCATGTTCAGGACAAGGTGTGATTCATTTGTTGCCATGTTCAGGACAAGGTGTAATTCATTTGTTGCCATGTTCAAGACAAGGTGTAATTCATTTGTTGCCATGTTCAAGACAAGGTGTAATTCACTTGTTGCCATGTTCAAGACAAGGTGTAATTCATTTGTTGCCATGTTCAAGACAAGGTGTAATTCACTTGTTGCCATGTTCAAGACAAGGTGTGATTCATTTGTTGCCATGTTCAAGACAAGGTGTAATTCATTTGTTGCCATGTTCAAGACAAGGTGTAATTCATTTGTTGCCATGTTCAAGACAAGGTGTGATTCATTTGGTGTAATTCACTTGTTGCCATGTTCAGGACAAGGTGTAATTCATTTGTTGCCATGTTCAAGACAAGGTGTAATTCATTTGTTGCCATGTTCAAGACAAGGTGTAATTCACTTGTTGCCATGTTCAAGACAAGGTGTAATTCTTTTGTTGCCATGTTCAAGACAAGGTGTAATTCATTTGTTGCCATGTTCAAGACAAGGTGTAATTCACTTGTTGCCATGTTCAAGACAAGGTGTAATTCACTTGTTTGTTGCCATGTTCAAGACAAGGTGTAATTCATTTGTTGCCATGTTCAAGACAAGGTGTAATTCATTTGTTGCCATGTTCAAGACAAGGTGTAATTCACTTGTTGCCATGTTCAAGACAAGGTGTAATTCATTTGTTGCCATGTTCAAGACAAGGTGTAATTCATTTGTTGCCATGTTCAAGGACAAGGTGTAATTCACTTGTTGCCATGTTCAAGACAGGTGTAATTCACTTGTTGCCATGTTCAGAGACAAGACAAGGTGTGATTCATTTGTTGCCATGTTCAAGACAAGGTGTGATTCATTTGTTGCCATGTTCAAGACAAGGTGTAATTCATTTGTTGCCATGTTCAAGACAAGGTGTAATTCACTTGTTGCCATGTTCAAGACAAGGTGTCATTCATTTGTTGCCATGTTCAAGACAAGGTGTCATTCATTTGTTGCCATGTTCAAGACAAGGTGTAATTCATTTGTTGCCATGTTCAAGACAAGGTGTAATTCACTTGTTGCCATGTTCAAGACAAGGTGTGATTCACTTGTTGCCATGTTCAAGACAAGGTGTCATTCATTTGTTGCCATGTTCAAGACAAGGTGTAATTCAATTGCCATGTTGTTAATTCACTTGTTGCCATGTTCAAGACAAGGTGTAATTCATTTGTTGCCATGTTCAAGACAAGGTGTGATTCATTTGTTGCCATGTTCAAGACAAGGTGTGATTCATTTGTTGCCATGTTCAAGACAAGGTGTGATTCATTTGTTGCCATGTTCAAGACAAGGTGTAATTCACTTGTTGCCATGTTCAAGACAAGGTGTAATTCACTTGTTGCCATGTTCAAGACAAGGTGTGATTCACTTGTTGCCATGTTCAAGACAAGGTGTGATTCACTTGTTGCCATGTTCAAGACAAGGTGTGATTCACTTGTTGCCATGTTCAAGACAAGGTGTGATTCATTTGGCCATGTTCAATCAAGGTGTGATAAGGATTCACTTGTTGCCATGTTCAAGACAAGGTGGTGATTCATTTGTTGCCATGTTCAAGGACCAGGTGTAATTCACTTGTTGCCATGTTCAAGGCCAGGTGTAATTCACTTGTTGCCATGTTCAAGACAAGGTGTAATTCACTTGTTGCCATGTTCAAGACAAGGTGTAATTCATTTGTTGCCATGTTCAAGACAAGGTGTAATTCACTTGTTGCCATGTTCAAGACAAGGTGTGATTCACTTGTTGCCATGTTCAAGACAAGGTGTAATTCACTTGTTGCCATGTTCAAGACAAGGTGTAATTTACTTGTTGCTATGTTCAAGACAAGGTGTAATTCATTTGTTGCCATGTTCAAGACAAGGTAAATTCATTTGTTGCCATGTTCAAGGCCAGGTGTAATTCACTTGTTGCCATGTACATGTTTCATTACTGGCCATGTTCAAGCTCAAGTTACATTCATCTGTTGTAGTGTTCAGGGCACAGGTTTCTGATCACAAACACCTGCATCATCCGAGATGCAGATTGACTTTATCACCCAGACATGACATACCTGCTCATAATGAGACACAGACTTCTCATCATCACTACATGAGAGGCATGCAAGGTCAAATAGTTTTGTTAGGATGGTAGTTATTCTTATATTTTAGCATACAGTTAAACAAAATCATTTGAAAAATCCTACTCCTCAAAAGCTGTACAAAAGCCAAATAGTTGAAAAGACAACAACCATGTAAGAGAGATCTATTTGTTTACTTCTCGGCTTTGATCTGTTACATACATACTGACATACCCCTACACACAATATATCCAACAGCACACTGTTATACATGTTATACACCAGCTGACACACTCCGCACTGTTATACATGTTATACACCAGCTGGCACACTTCATACAGTCTACATGGCACTCTCACACACAGTACATACATATGGAAACCTCAAACCAAACAATTGTAATAATAGCATACAGGCCATGCAGTCTGTTGTCAAACAAAGCTCTCTGAAATATTACAGCTATAAAAATAATGAAGTCTGGACCAGATTAACCAGTGATTGGTGATTGATATTATCCCCAGCTTCACATTTATCAGCTTACAATGACCAAAACACTAAGTCTGACCATCTGATGAAGTTGTTGGTCATGACAAGCATAGTGAACCAATTTCAAATCTACTTTTACAAATTCTCCGCCTTACAGTGAGATTAACTATTAGTTAGTGAGTGAAAGAGAAAAGTTAATGCCACATTGGTCATTTTGGCAGTGAGACGAGAAGCGAACACAATCAAGAGATCAAGTGATGCGACACAACTTGCAGCATACATACAAGTGGTTGTTATCTTGCAATATTCCAGCAATATCACAGCAGATCACCAGAAATGGGCCTGATACACTGTACCCATGAGGGGTGTCCACCAGGTCTTCAGTGTGTGCACTGTACCATTAGGCCTGATGCAGATAAGTCAATGAAATAGATGTAAAAATTTCATAAGGTCTTGGAAAAAAACTATCATGAGAAATATTGTCACAGATCACACAATTAGATCATTTAATACTAAACACTCAATTTAAACATATTATACATACCATATTGCCCTCTTAATCTTTTTTAAATGAATTGCACTCGGTCACATTGTTGATTATCATTTGGTCCACTACATTTCTGTTGCTCCCATGATCACCCTGCTATTCATGTGTCTCACTTGCACGTCATGTGATCAGCTCAATGTTAAGGAACCACAGTAGGCGTTAGTGCTGGATACCACATCAAACATTCACATCGTCACTTCATTAACAATAAGAATTGATTACAACCTCAGTGATCAGCAAATAGTTACTTTCATAGAATCACATTAGAAAATACATTTCCTTTATTCATTGTTATATTTCTTAGAAATGGTAGATCTGTAATCAGAGACAATCACTTGTCCAACTTTTACATTTTTAAGAGAGGTATGTAATTAAATTGCACTATTCGAATGAATAAGATAAACTATTTGTTGTGTCATGTTGCTCTAAATGCACTAGTTATTCCCTGAGTCAACACACTATACTGTAGAGCTGTACATGCCAGTAGGTAATTCACTTGCTAAAATCAATCGTGAAAATTTGATGGTTAAACATACTTAAAATACAGTTTTACATCTTTAAGAAAAGTTTCCAGTTTCCATACAATAGCTTTTTATTTATGTGTAAAAAAATCAAATGTGTACATTAACAAAATGTGCCATCATAGTGACATTCATGTGACACAATAACACTGTTATAACCACACGTCGGTTACGCATATGTAACATGGTATTATGTTCCACAATTATGATACAATAAACGAATAAAATCTTTAACTAAACACACACTCTCTAAACATCAGCTATCACAAATCTCAAACAAATGGTTTGATATGTTCCAGATTGTCCTGTATATAACATTTTACAGCTTATGCCCAATTTTGAACAATAATAAGTCAATGGCTACCTCATATCAGAAAACAAACAACTTCTACATGGAAACAATCTCAAGTTGCATGATTACTATCTAACAGGTACCTACTATATTATTAAACCTGATGCATGATCATTCTATGATCATGAATCATACATGTTTGACACGACCTGCATTTCATTAAGGTGAATACAATAGAAATTGTGTCTCTTAATACAGTTAGAATCCACACAACTGAGCTGAGACAAGATATAGAAAAACAGGACCCCAGGTAAGCTGCCAATTTGAGTAAACTACATCAGTTCTCCATTACCACATTTATATTTAGTGCATGTGTACAGAGACACCTGAAACAGCATTTGCTTTACAATTATCCAATATGAACCCAAGGGGGCAAAGATATATTAAAAATCATAATTACTCAGTGTCAATGTCAGGAAATACTGAATAGCTCCGAAAACTATATAGAGCCCTGGGGCAGTATGTTGTACGTGTGAAGAACCAATGTGATCAGAAGAGTAATGAATTATCTATCGCACATTAAGAATTGTGTCAGCCGAAACCTGTGGAGAGGAGTTAACGAGTCATTCATTCACCAAGGGACACAACTCTGCAAAACGAGCTGCAGCAACTGAGACCAATGGGCTAAATGGAGCATTCACACAGAACTGCTCTCTGTTCATTATAAGCATTGCTCATATTGTGGTAGTTCAGTTCATCAGTAACACTGTACACATACACACACAACTATGATACACTGATTACATTCGGAACACTCCAAAAGATGTCTCTTGTCGAGGAGCATTGAGAGCAGCGCTCAGACTCAATCCAAGCACCGTCCGAGTATCTGCAGGATCAATCACACCATCATCCCATAACCTGAACAAAACACAGAATACAGTCAGGGGCATTGATACACAAACATCTGCTATATTTCACGGTAATTATCAACTTCAATTAATTTATGCATTATTACTATAACGTTACTTACAAAGTGTACCCATGACAGAAAACTTTGCAGTAGTCATAGTGTGTGTTTGCCTTGGACTGTCAGCTACACGTGGGTTGGAGGAAGCAGATATCCACTAGTGTGGGAATGACAAACCAAGGATCTAAATCACTGCCCATCCTGGATTCAAACCAAGGATTAGCAGATCCTTGCACACATAGGTAACACACAACTGTAAAGCCAATTGCAGCATCTTACACCACTGTGCCACTCACGACACCAACATAACAACAAACTGTATTAACTCTGCACATATCATCTACAGCAAGAACATATATTATTGTGAGATGATTATCAATACGAGGTGTTTCATAAAGACAATATCTGGTGACATGCCTTGTGGATCACGTCCTTCCAATAAAGTGTGTGTCCTTACACTTGACCTGGTTTAATCTTTCATGGCCCATTATGAACTAGCAGTAGCGTAGTAAGAACTACCCTCGTCTCTCTACTCACCTGATTGCCTTCCTTCTCTCTACTCACCTAGCACTAGCGTAGTAAGAACTACCTTCGTCTCTCTACACACCTGACTGCCTTCCTTCTCTCTACTCACCTAGCACTAGTGTGGTATGGACTACCTTCGTCTCTCTACACACCTGACTGCCTTCCTTCTCTCTACTCACCTAGCAGTAGCGTAGTAAGAACTACCTTCGTCTCTCTACACACCTGAATGCCTTCCTTCTCTATACTCACCTAGCACTAGCGTAGTAAGAACTACCTTCGTCTCTCTACACACCTGAATGCCTTCCTTCTCTATACTCACCTAGCACTGGCGTAGTAAGGACTACCTTCCTTCTCATACTTCTTTATTACAGGGTCCTTCAAAGCCTTCTCCTCCTCTTCTGTCCACTAGAAGTATTCAACAAACATGCTAAGTGATAGTCTTTTTTCATGCCCTTCCAAATCATAGATATCCTGAACTTGATAAAAAAAAATCACTGTTAAACATGAATATGTAGACCCAAACATTGTCAAGTAAGTCAAATATAACATTTTTCCTACCATAAAACAACCCTACAAAATTGGCTCTAAGCATCCCAAGGTTTTGTTCTACTATTGAATAATGACATTCATATTTAAGGAAAAACAAGTGCCATGATCACAATAACTCATACCAAAACTACATGATAATTCACATAAATGAAAAGCAAAATTATCTCCCTGATCTCACCGGCTTTCCTTCACGAGCTCGTTGTTCCCGTGTAATCTGTGCAAGTACATTGGCAGCCTGCTCACCCCCCATCACTGATATACGGGAGTTGGGCCACATGTACAGAAAACGTGGGCTGTAATATTAAATATAACCAGTATGTTAAAAAAACCCAAATGTTCCCTATCAGAAGTGAATGGCTATGGGACCGTTCATAGTTTATGGCTAGGGGGGTGATGATGATTTTTATTGAGAAGCATGTACAATGTGAATGAAACCCCCTAAGATTTACAAAGTAAGTGACCACCCCCACCACCACCCCCTGCATTTCATGTACAAAATCAATGCCCCCATGATTTTAAAGCATAATTTAAAAGTATTTTCAAGTACAAAATAGCTGCCCCCCTAGAACATGTGTACAAAATTGATGCCCCCTACCTTCCAAGAACAAAATGGGTGACCCTTCTTAAAATCATCACCACCACCCCTAGCCATACATTATGAACGGTCCCTGTGTATATATATAGAAAAAATAATAATTCATGCAAAAACACTAAAGGTGTCAAAGTCATCTGGTGTATACAATGTCTGATATATATGTTCATAGCATGCCAAGGCAAGATTTGTAACTCTTTTTAATATTCAGTTAGATATGTCCAAATATGGTCATTGACATCATTAGAAAATGTATAGTATTTACTTCACTAGTGTTTAATTAAGAAGGCATTACTTACCTGTACGGCTCGACCACACATACCATAGTTGCCGGCACCATAGGACCCGCCAATGATGACGGTCAACTTGGGCACTTTAGCACATGCCACAGCAGTCACCATCTTAGCGCCATTCTTCGCTATTCCACCTGCCTCCGCCTCACTCCCCACCATGAAACCTGGCAGCAGAATGTAATGGTAAGACTAACCTCACACAGTTGGGCCATGAACAGTCGGACCATAAACATAAAGATAACAGGCAACTAGCAATATTCACGATAAATCAAATCTTAAATGAGTAAATCTTATACACAAATAGTAATCTTTACTGCCATACTCCTATGATTTTGAAAAGGTCACATGCATTGAACGTCATCACCCAGTTTGCTACTAACCGGTTGTAGATGTTGCAATAATTGTATATAGGTTGATAAATGAATAAAGTTCATTGAGTATTGCACATAAACCCACTTAGTAGAATCAGTTCATAAAATATATTTAAAAATATTCTGCCAAATTGTTGTGATCGTCATCTCTGCATAATTCTTCAGGTTTCAATGTACAACTATTCCTATGGAGCCATCTGACTCCTGGTGTTGTTTCTTTGGGAGCCGAACTAATATTGTAGAATTCAAAACAATTCTAAAAGGAACTAAATGAGTGAGTGAGTGAGTTTAGTTTTACGCCGCACTCAGCAATATCCCAGCTATATGGCGGCGTTGTGTAAATAATCGAGTCTGGACCAGACAATCCAGTGATCAACAGCATGAGCATCGATCTGCGCAATTGGGAACCGATGACATGTGTCAATCAAGTCAGCGAAACTGACCACCCGATCCCGTTAGTCGCCTCTTACGACAAGCATAGTCGCCTTTTATGGCAAGCACATGGGTTGTTGAAGACCTCTTCTACCCCGTATCTTCACGGGTCGGAACTAAATGAAACAGAACATGTGTAAACCTGGCACCTGTATCATGTTTCACTTGTGATGTGTCATTATCTCATAAGACACCTAGTGGGTTATTTATGAAGAATACGCGCTGAGTTCTGCTGTCAATATTTCTAATACCTACATTCTAATGACATGGAGCGATACAATAAGTTGTGCCAGCTCTTGTTCACAATGATTACTGAGATGTAAAACAAGAAATGTAATTTTTGAGTAAAATTGATATTTTTTATACTTATCCTGACTCATGCTCTTTTGCTTGTCTCCTTCCTCTCTTGCAGAACATAGTGGAACACTTGTATCTCCCTAATTGAAGTTCCCTTCAATGTAAAATCACTAATTAGTACACCACGAGTTACCTCCCTTCCACAAGGCCGGGAGCGAGGGGCCACCTCTACCCATGTGCCTCCTCCTCTCCTCATATACTGGGCCCAACATTTGAATTTACAGGAAATCCAAAGTGTTATTTGGGGAGGATGGGAGGGTTGACCTCATGAGTCAGGATAAGTATAAAATATCAATTTTACTCAAAAAAATTACATATTTTTCCTTATCCTGACTCATGCTCTTTGCTTGTAGAATCCAACAGAGCCGGAGGTGGGAATATATAATACTTTGGATTTTAATAATTAGTGATTTGAACTGTGATGATTGTGTAATAACCCTATGAGAACTTCCATAAAGGCATTGAACTGATGAATTCCTGCTGCCAGCTTATCAGCTGCCATATAGAGGTTATTACAATGTACTCTATTATGATAAGTATATATAATATTAATACAATGCTTAAGACTAATAGACTTAAGCTTGTTAATATGCTAGTATAAACTCCTTAGAGTTTGTTAGCTAAAATACTTTAAGATATAAACATAGCACTAAGCTTAAAATATGATTAATTTTAAGCTAATTATATAATAACAAACCTCTTTAGGGTTTGTTAGTTAAAATATTTATATGATATAGACAGTGCTGAGCTTAAGATATGAATAAGCTTAGCTATATATATAACAGCAAACAAGAGCTTTGTAGAGTTTGTTAGCTAATACATTTTACAATATGAGTATAGTATTGTGCTTAAGATATAATTATCTTAAGCTACATATATAATAGCCAAACTTAGTAGAGTTTGTTAGCTAATATATTTTTACAATATGAGTATAATACTGTGCTTAAGATATAATTAACTTAAGCTACATATATAATAAAGCCAAACTTAGTATAGTTTGTTAGCTAATATATTTTTACAATATGAGTATAGTACTGTGCTTAAGATATAAATTAACTTAAGCTACATATATAATAGCCAAACTTAGTAAAGTTTGTTAGCCAATATATTTTTACAATATGAGTATAGTACTGTGCTTAAGATATAATTAACTTAAGCTACATATATAATAGCCAAACTTAGTAAAGTTTGTTAGCTAATATATTTTACAATATGAGTATAGTACTGTGCTTAAGATATAATTAACTTAAGCTACATATACAATAGCCAAAAAAACTCTGTAGAGCTTATTAGCTAATAGATTTATAATGTAACCATAGTACTAAGCTTAAGATATGATTAGACTTAAGCTAAATGTATATAGCAAAAACTCCTTTAGAGTTTATTAACTAATATACTTTTTATGTTATAAACATAGTGCACTGAGCTTAAGATATGATTAAACTTAAGCTATATATATATAATAGTAAAAACTCAAGTGAGAGTTTGATAGCTAATACATTTTATTATGTTGATTTAGACCTAGTATTGAGCTTAAGATATGAAGTAAACCTTAGAAGCTAAATATATAATAGCAAAAAACCTTTTAGAGTTTTAATAGCTAATATACTTATATGGTATCAACATAGTATTGAGCTTAAGATATGAAGAGAACCTTAAGCTACATATGTATAGCAAAAACTCCGTGAGTTTGTTAGCTAATACATGACATAATGTAACCATAAAGCTTAAAAATATGATGAAAACTTAAGCCCAATATATAATAGCAAAAACTCTTTTAGAGTTTTGATAGCTAATATACCTATATGCTATAAACATAGTACTGCTTTAAGATATGAATAAGCTTAAGTTACATATATAATAGCAAAAACTCCATAGAGTTTGTTAGCTAATACATGTTATAATGTAACCATATTGCTTAAGATATGATGAAACTTAAGCCAAATAGCAAAAAGCTCTTTAGAGTTTGTTAGCTAATATAGTTATATGATATAAACATAGTACTGAGCTTAAGATATGAATGAGCTTAAGCTACCTATATAATAGCAAAACCTCGTGAGAGTTTGTTAGCTAATGTATTTTTACAATATGAGTATAGTATTACTATGCTTAAAATATGCTTGACTTAAGCTACGATATAATAGCCAAAAAAACTCTGTAGGAGTTTGTTAGCTAATGCATTTATCATGTAACCACTGTGATGATAAAAAAGCGAGGCTTAAACAAATTATATATAGCATGAAGCTATTTAGTACTGTTATAAGATAAGTAAAAATCTGTAAGATTGACTTATCTTCTCCGAGGAACTAATCAACTGTTGTGCAAGGACCATGGGATCGAATTGGTGGATACCTGAGATGTCCTCGGTGGTGATATCTCTCTCAGATAATGGTTGGCAACCACCATATCGGATCTACAGTAATAAACCCTCCATTATTTCAAATAACATTTGTGTAGATGAAATTGTAGGAAGTTAGGGGCTCTAATATCAAGAGTATTAAAGCTCATGGAGGGTCGGATTAGGTCCATCTGTCTTGTATGCACGTAGTATGACAGTTCTGATCCAAAGCCGGAGATATAGTAGTACGTGAGACTACACTCTGGCGAAGTTGATGATAGAGGAAAAAAATCTGTTGTATTTTTCTTCCTGTTTGGTTTGTGGAGATAAATTTACAGTGCTCTTGCTGGCCAGTATTGATAGCATCATCGTATCATGGAGTCCAAGTATGTCATCCAGGCATGTTCATAAACCTCACTTGTGAGGTGTTGTAGCACTATATTCATATCCCCAAGTTGGTAATGCAGTGAAACTTCCGCTTATTCTCCAAACAGAAACTTAGTAGGTTTACTAACCATCTAGTTGTGTTAGTAGCTTGATGATGAAATTCAGGTGTAGTCTGAAACGCTGTGGATTTCGGGATCCACTTGTATCACGCCGTCTAGGTAAATCGCTGCGATGTCCTTTGACGCATGTATGTGCACAACCGGAGTTTGTGTCCCTCGATGAACTTTATGTAAAATCGCCTGACTGCTGTGCCCTTTGTCTAAACTTGTACAGGGGAGGTCTCTAACCTGAAGAAAGCAGCCTAATCATGAAGGTTCAGGTTAACTGGGCTGTAAGGAGGCTTGCTCGTTCTCATTGATATAAAGTTGTCACTTGCAACCTATGTCTTGAACTGTGAACTATGCCTCGACCTCTGTGTAGGGCGTTGTTCATCGGGTCCAATCAGAATAAGGCATTTTGATTCTGTGTAGAGTACCCGCTGTGATGTCACCCGGTGTAGCAGGAAAAGGAACCTTGTATAATATAGTGCCGCTGTTGATATTAGAACAATCATCGGTCTTCATCGTGAACTTCCCGAAGTTACCCGAGTGACCACGTGTTTCGAGGATTAATGGTAAACGCCAGCTGTAAAGCTTCAAGCTAAAATACCTTGCTCTGTAATATTAATGCTGGGTAGGTTATTTTCCTGGCTGTCGTGAAAGTACTTCTAGTTTTGAATATAATTCCGACTTCTTTATATATAAAGGTACAATAACTTGTAAGTTGTCAGCTTGTAGACTGTATACATGAATGTATCATCATAATTGTAGAATTAAAGCTGAATTTTGTTGTACATATTTCTTCTCAGAAATGTTGACGATTATGAGTTATACTCGCTGTAACAAGGCTGCTGTTCAATTTCGATATTGAATTGTCTGCAGATATGCGTAATGGTCACGCATGTAGATAATCGTGATCGCCGTCCGGGATTGCATATACTAGCAATTTATAATGAATAGTTGATTTCTGTGAAGATCTATGAAGCGTCGTTGACAAATTAATACTAGACGTTCTGTGTTGTAAATAGCCTGTGCAATTGTCTTAGCAAGAGGCTTATAGGATCGCATCTGGCATACAGTTGATAGATAACTTATGCGATGTCTTGAACGGACTGAGGAGTAGCTATATATGACGAAAGTGGCTAGTATATGGAGACCTTGGAGGAGACTTCCTCCTCGGTGAGCGCCGGAGACTTCCGCGTAAGCCTCGAAGTATCCCTTCTAGATCTACTGGTGAAGTAGACTTGGAGCCACTTAGCCTTAGCGACCTTCGCGAAGGTATCGAGTCAAAAGTCCGATTAGAATATATATATATATATATATATATATATATATATAAGAGCTGCTTGCCGCGAATGGCCTCTGTGTTTAACAGGATGTGGGGTCGCTGAGCGCTTCTCCTCAGCGGCGTCCCTTGTAGCTGGTGAGGCTCTAGTTCAGCTCGCTGAGGCTGCCTGGGACTTGCTGGTTCTGCATAAGTAGGGCCGAAAGTGGATCATCTTATCATTTTCAGAAATTAAATTATGTTACTTAAATCTGGTGATAAGTGTCTCAATGATCGTTCTAGATCTATTTAGGCCAAGCGAACATACGTCCTGGTCATGGATTCAACTGAACCAATTTCACGATTGTAGTTCTTATTGTTGATATCGATGATCAACTTATGTGGGATTTTCATCGATGTCTTAAGCCTTGAAGAAGGGGGTCCATGTTGTGCGTGGAAAACTTCTGAAGTGAAAGTTCGGCAATTATGGTGTCTGAACTTTTTGTGGCTTTATGGGATGCTATGTCTAGATTCTGTGCTACCGCAGCAATCGGGTCGATCGGAGGTAGGGTGATAGCATCTGGCGTCGTCTTCCTTCATCAGGTATGTCTGCGTCGTACTGCCACTCTAGGAAGGTGATGTAGACTTGTGTGCAGACTTGTGTGGTAACCTGTGAGGCGATCGATGTGGTGATATACGAGGAGATCGGAGACTATTGACAGCTTCGCGAAGCTCTTGAGTAGTCCCTTGACTCTGTTAAATGACGATCTATATTCGGGTGTCCTTCGGAGGTGCCTTCGCGAATGCCTTGACGCGGCCTTCCGCCGAACGCCATGAACGCCTTGAGCGAAGCTTCCTCGTTGATCGTGCTGGGAACTGGCGATTTGAGCTTCGCGAAGGCTTCCGTGGAGGTCTGGTGGCTGAGTCTGCATCTAAGGATGAAGCCGAGGAATGTGATGATTCTATCCCGCCTTCGCGAAGGGGCTTCGCGAAGGCTGTACATCTGGGTCCTTCGTCAAGGTGGTCTCGCATAATTTCCTTCGCGAAGGCTGCATCGTCTTGGCTGCTACGTTGACTGGAGGTGCCTCCTAGAGTGTTGTCTAAGTTGGAGCCAGCGAAGGCTCGTACTCTGGGCTGGCTGCTTCTCCAGTCTGTAGTGACCCTCCATCACGACCATGATTTGCCGTAGTAGCTTCGTCTGGGATGGTCTGCGGCCGAAGCAGTGGGGTGCCATCTCTGGCGCTTCTGTTAGTGGTGGGGCCCTCAGGTAGAAGTCGATCTGACATCAGTGTAGAGACATCAGGCTGCATGGCGATCTCTGCTGATGTCATTGTAGCTGTCACCGGGTCGCTACTTGTCTCATCACGTCGAGGATGATGATCGGCTGATCATCGTAGAGGCCAAGTTCAGCGGCTGGAACAATCTCGGAGAAAGTCCTAGTAGACCCGTTGAATTCCCTCAGAGGTCGACGCTGCTGCCCTGGGGTCGCGAAGTCCTGGTTGAGTGAAATAGCGGACGGGACCCTCAGGAAGATCATCGAATGTTGATCTGCGCTGACATCACTGTTGCCGACATCAGTCATTCTTTGATGTACATCAGGAATGATGATCGGCTGATCATCATACAGGCCCAAATCTGCGATGAGAACAATCTGGCTGAGAAAGTTCTAGTAGACTTCGTTGAATACCCCTCAGTCACGGCGAAGGGATGTCTGGGGAAGCAGGGCGGCTTCTTGAAGGCGGCCGGACTCACGTCCCCACTCTCCACCATTCTAGCGGAAACCCAGGCGGGGAGGGTCGACCAACAGCAGTAGACTGGCATGAGGGGTTCAGGTGTATCAGTCATGCTAGACTCTGCATCACGTGACCTATCTGCTCGCAGCGTCTCAAGCGCAAAGTAATTATTTATTAAAGGTAGAATTGGATAAATTAGTATCATAGCTGCAGCGTGAATCACATGAAAACATGGCAGTACAGCTAGGGGCATATTAAATCTTGGATCAGCAGCAGAATAAAAGCGTAATGTGCAACAGTACAGAATTTTTATCAACGTAATCCACTGCAACAGCAACGGCGTCCGTGCATAAACGAGTAGAAACACGACTAAATATCAATATATAATTGTTGAAGATACTAGCTAAACCTCTATAGATCTCTATCACGAGGTAACTAACTAAATATAATCAAAGGATATAGTGTGTGGCCGAGACACAGGGCTCTCGCGATCCAGCTCACTGGAAGAAGGAGAGAGTGGGGCACATGGGTAGAGGTGAAGCCCTGGTTCAGCTTGTGGAAGGGAGGTAACTTCGTGGTGTACTAATTAGTGATTTTACATTGAAGGGAACTTCAATTAGGGAGATACAAGTGTTCCACTATGTTCGCAAGAGGAAGGAGACAAGCAAAGAGCATGAGTCAGGATAAGGAAAAATTAAGCTGATGTGTTTCTCTACAAGTATGTACCTGTGATATTTTGCAGGAATATCAAAGGGATTCCTCTTTTGCTGCACAATTCAATAAAATGTGTTCCCTGAAATGAAACCAATCAGCATTAAATACACTGCCTTGGTTGTCAATAATCAATGGTGATGATCAACTGAGCATATATTGATGATCAGCTGTTAATAAATTCCATCAATATTACACCACAGAACACCAATAACAGACTCCACACATTTGGTCCAGTGTGATTAATAAATGCTTTATCCACTAGGCCAATAGTTTTTGAAAATGATACAGTTTATGTAAACATGGCTTAAGGAAGCTTAAACAAGGAGACAGTTTTGAGTTGTTTAGTTGTAAAAGCTACCTTAAGTGCGGAATCGGAGAATAAGACACCATTGTTTCCTATGATACCGACTGGATAGCCCCAGAGTCTGGCAAATCCTGGAAACAGAGCATGTCATCGATCAGAGTCATCAAGGAATCAGAAAACAAATATATCAAAATAAAGAAGAGTATGCAGGAGATTTTATATCCCCCGAGCTGGTGAAATTAAGAAATGGAGTTTGACTACTTACACCCTACTTTTAATTCATTGCCATTGGATAACTTCAGTTCAATGGAAAGAAAAACTTCAGTTCAGTGAAAATAAAAACAAGCTGTTCAGTGTATTTTGATATCCCAAATCTCCAAAAAGCACTAGTTCACCAAACAGTTCAGAAGTGTCAGTGTAACAATTGTGTCAATCTTACAGGACTGGGAACAATGACTCAAAGTATTTGTCCAGCTTACCAGTTACCAATGTGTCACCATACATTGCCTTAAACTCATCAAAGCGGCTACCATCCGCCAGCCTGGCTATAACCTGCAAGAAACGAACACACAGCACCGACAATAATGACATATGAAACACTGCTACAATCCTACACCATTTACAGTAAGTGAGGCAATTGTGTTTGGAACTAAATCTCAGTTATATCATGGCTTGTCAGCTGGATGGGGGAAGAACACCGAGTGAGTGAGTGAGTGAGTGAGTGAGTGAGTGAGTGAGAGAGAGAGAGAGAGAGTGTGTGAGAGAGTGTGAGTGAGTGAGTGAGTGAATGAGTGAGTTTTTACGCCACACTCAGCAATATTCCAGCTATATGGCAGTCTGTTAATAATCTAATCTGGACCAGACAATCCAGTGATCGAGAGGAACATTGAAGTGATGCAAGTCCAAGATAGGTTGATGAAGAGACATTGTAACCCTGAAACCCCAAAAGGTTCTGATATAGTTAACCCTTCAATCCAAGGGTTTACACAGCTATGAAGTGCAGTGCTACCCACCTGCCTGATGTCGAAGGTTTTCTTCAGGTTGTCTCCTACAATCCCATACAGCTCATCACTTGGGTACAGAGGGTCTTCAGGGGTCTCAATAGTTACCTTGTGTTACAAAAACATCACAATTACAACAACATTACCACTATTCAGCACCATGCTAAGTCGTAGGATAGTATTGCCATTTATCATTTTTAAGGTAATTTGTAAAATCCATATTCCTACTGAAAATGTGTTGGGGAAAGTAATCATTCTACACTATAATGGCTTAGAAAGCTATAGCATATGTAGATATTATGCAGCCATCCAATCAGGTGTTTTAATCAGAGGCAAGCTAATGGAATATAAAATCTCTGATTGGGTCATCAAAAAAGGGTAGTATTTTCCTACCCCAGGAGATTTTTCGTAGTTAAGGTTTCTAATGACCCTCCTAGCCAGGTGCAGTGCATGCTGGTCGTCCTGGGCATAGTAGTCCGTCACACCTGACTTCCTGTCGAATAAAGTTTTTGAAAGGCATTTAGAAGTTGGACGAACATGAATACACCATTCCCCTGATGAAGAAGCAAGAATTAGCGCTTTGAGCATTGCCTTTGTGTGGTGGAAGTCAGCTATATAACTACACTTATTATTATTATTATTATTATTATTGATGTGTGTCTGAAACGTTAGACAGAAGTCTAAAAAAGAATCTGTTATCCAAACAAAGAGTGTCATGTATTCACCTGACTTCCTGTAATACAGCACTAAATGTAAGCATGGGAATACATGGATTAGATTACTAGACGGTATTTTGATAATTTTATGAAAAGAAACAACACTTTCGGAAATGTTGGAGATGTAAAGACATCCATTTTAACAAAATTATTAAGATTTGTTATTTTAACAGATTCCATGAGTTTGTAATGCTTTATCTGACAGTGATTTTTGTTGTGTTTTTGCTCTATAAACAATAGTTCGATTATAAATAGTTTTTTGTTTAAAAATACTTGAGAAATATATTGCATCACATGTTGCAATACATGCTTTAGCATCACAATATATCGCCAATATGAAAACTCTCTGCAATACCCACCCTACTAAACAATGCCTAGTCAAGATACTGATGAAAATGTCATTCTTTTTGTAACTATACTTGTATAAAAACACAATGTAACTGATAATGAGATGAAAACATTGACAATCTGATGACAGTTCTGGGCTTATTAACAACAACAATTTCTCAAAATCCATTCTATTTCAATAGAATCCCAAAATTCTGATCAGGGTTCAAAGCTTCTTGAAATTCTAATGGCATCGTGAAATTCAGAATAGTCAGAAAATTTTCTGGAAGCCTTGAAAGCACACCAATAAATCACAAAACAATTTAGCACAGTACCATGTGACAAATCATATTTTGTGAAACCAGAGATGAATGTACATTTGCACATTTAAAATCTACCAACTCATGTTGTTCACACAAGTCACTAACAGGCTGGAAAAATATATCAACACTTTTGCCTTGTAACTCACTATTGGACCTGCCATTTGTCTTAATTTCCTCACGTTTGTTGAGCTGTAGGAGCATTTGTTAGATGATCCCGTCAGTGCCATTTTTAACATGAAAAGAAGAGTGAGTGAGTGAGTTTAGTTTTACGCCGCACTCAGCAATATTCCAGCTATATGGCGGCGGTCTGTAAATAATAGAGTCTGGACCAGACAATCCAGTGATCGATAAGGAGAAGCATAATGAGGTAGGGCTGTGACTTCATGCGACTTGCTATGATAATCAAGCAGGGAGAGTGATTTCTTACCCACAATGCAAGTCCGCTCCGCCAAGGTCTTCTGCTGACACTTCCTCCCCTGTGGCAGCCTTCACCTGTTAGGACAAACAGTTCCGGAACATGTCACTCAACAGTGCATTAGGACATTGTGTCGGCAGGTATCAGAATCGACATATGACATCTCAATACGATCTCCCTTACCAACACCACCACAGCTCATAACAGTAGGGAGTAGGCAGCCATATCTGGTTTAACAGTGGGAAGACACCCAACCACACTGGAGTTACCTCCCTTGGTAACACCACCACACCTCGTACAATCAGGGAGTAGGCCGCCATATCAGGTTTAACAGCAGGAAGACACCCCACCACACTGGAGTTACCTCCCTTGGTAACACCACCACACCTCGTACAATCAGGGAGTAGGCCGCCATATCAGGTTTAACAGCAGGAAGACACCCCATCACACTGGAGTTACCTCCCTTGGTAACACCACCACAGCTCCTAACAGTAGGGAGTAGGCAGCCATATCAGGTTTAACAGCAGGAAGACACCCCACCACACTGGAGTTACCTCCCTTGGTAACACCACCACACCTCGTACAATCAGGGAGTAGGCCGCCATATCAGGTTTAACAGCAGGAAGACACCCCACCACACTGGAGTTACCTCCCTTGGTAACACCACCACACCTCGTACAATCAGGGGGCAGGCAGCCATATCTGGTTAAACGGTGGGAACACCCCTCCACACTGGAGTTACCTCCCTTGGTAACACCACCACACCTCGTACAATCAGGGGCAGGCAGCCATATCAGGTTTAACAGCAGGAAGACACCCCACCACACTGGAGTTACCTCCCTTGGTAACACCACCACACCTCGTACAATCAGGAGGCAGGCAGCCATATCAGGTTTAACAGCAGGAAGACACCCCACCACACTGGAGTTACCTCCCTTGGTAACACCACCACACCTCGTACAATCAGGGGGCAGTTAGCCATATCAGGTTTAACAGCAGGAAGACACCCCACCACACTGGAGTTACCTCCCTTGCCAATGCCACCTCAGTTCATTAGATCATGGTGTTATCGCCATGTGGGCAGCCTTATCAAATTGAACAGTAGGAAGGCACTCTAACACTGAAGTTATCTCCCTTGGCAATAATACAACAGCCTATTTCATCAGGTTGAATCAGTTTGGCCACAAACTTGAAACATATTCTTCAAAGGAACCTAGATGAAATGTCATCAAAACAAACAAATTTGTTAATTTTATGGTTCATGAATATTAGCATTGAATTTTGTGTTGACCTCCAATAAACTGATGAAATATAACTGTATACAGGTGAGTTTAGGTTTATGCCGTACTCAGCAATATTCCAGATATATGGAGGCGGTCAATCAAGTCTGGATCAGACAATCCAGTGATCAACAGCATGAGCATCGATCAACACAACTCGGATACAATGACATGTGTCAACCAAGTCAGCAAGCCTGACCAACCGATCACGTTAGTTGCCTCTTACGACAAGCATGGGTTATTGAAGAACAATTCTAACCCGGATCTTCACTGGTCGACTGTATACAGGAGATAACATAACACAAAAATATCAGTAAAAACATACAGCTCTTTCTCATTACAAATTGACTAAAATATAAAAGAATTACTGTCACATAATATCTTCCAAGATTATTATAATAGTGTTTACATATGGCATCTCATATTTAATATCAGTATCTACTGACTGTTTTATTTTCTGTTAAAAGATTTCTTACTAGAGGTGGACCAGCCAAAAATATTGTTCCCTGTTTCCGGACAATGATACTCTCATCTGACATGGCTGGGACATAGGCCCCGACCGCAGTACAGCTGCCAAGTACTACTGCTACCTGCAACACAAGCACATCTGTTTCTGTTTGAAGTGCTGTACATTTGTTTTAACACCACTGTTTCAGCCACACATACAACACACAAACACAACACAACACAACACGTAAGCAGAAATGATGATTAACTCAGGTTTTGATCAGCAAAACACTGGCCACGATAATGCCAATTGTAATCTTTCACAGGTTAAATCCAAAAGTACTAAATTTCACTTTTCACACAGATAGGGAAAATATTTCATAACGAGATAATTAATAATTCCATGAGGGTTTTCATAATAATGGGCCACCAGGCTGAAGTCAAGCTAGTATGAATGATAATACCAGTGATGATGACATGCTTCTTGTGTGTCCTAAAAGTGCAAGTTCAGAAATTCATTCAAGGAGATGTATGAAAATGCTTAGCATTTATAGAATGATATGGATTATACGAGGATACGAAGATAGATTTACACTTGAATTGTAACTTGTAACCTTAACCTTTTTGAAGTCATAGCTTGTGCAGTCTAAACATGCAGTGTATGACAAAATCATCTCATTACTAAATATCAAGGACTGTCTACATTCAGATAGTAGTGAATGGTGAGTTGAAATTGGGTTTAACGCTCATATGACGACGTGCATGCGTGTGTATGTGTATGTGCGGCTGCTTGTACTAGGCCAAACTTAAGCTGGTTTTATAGTGCTAGCCCACTGAGATACCATGCCGCAGTGAAGCATGAATACCGCACTCAGACACATTATACTGACTCCGAGCCGACCAGTCCTTGTTGTACCCATTAATGCCGACCGCCAGGCAGGGACCAACAAGTACCATATTTTAACGTCTTTTGGTATAACGAGTTCGGGGATCGAACCCGCAACCTTCCGCTCTCCGGGCGGACGCTCTAACCACTACACCACGGAGGCGGTCTTGTAGTGAATGACCTCCAGTTGGTAGAATAACATTCCAATAAGCCAATACATTTTACCTGCGGAATTCCTTGAGCGGACATATTGGCTTGATTGAAAAATATGCGACCAAAGTGGTCCCTGTCTGGGAAGACTTCATCTTGTCGAGGTAGATTAGCCCCGCCGGAATCCACTAGAAGAAAACATGGTACATGGCATATAATCATACTTCACATTCTTACTTGCACATGCACAGCGAGAGAGATTATCCAAACACTGGATGAACAGTATTTCTGTTACTGTATCATGTGGGAAAGTCCAGGGTTAGGAGATACACGAACAGCTAAGGGGCATAACTCTGCACTGTGAAATTTAACATTCACTTCATTATCACAATAATATTCATATGTAGAATTAATCACCTCACCTAGATAAATACATGGCAGGTTGTTTTGCTGAGCTATCTCTTGGGCTCTCAGATGTTTTTTCACTGTGATGGGGTAGTAAGATCCTCCCTTTACTGTGGGGTCATTGGTGACGATCATACACTCCACACTGCAACACAATGAACACATGACTCGCAACCATCACAGTTTTATCAATACATGACATTTCCCCATTAAAACATCATTTATCTGTTCAAATTTCCTTTCTGACCAGTAAAATCAACAACAACAAAAAAATGTTACAGCCTGGAGGATGTGATGTCAGTGCTTACATTGAAACAAACCTGAGTGCTCTGATTATCTCCCTTGCAAGGATGTGTTCTCTTACCTGATATAAGCCCATGAAACGATGTATTACCCAATACTCTTACCCAATTGCTGCAATTATCTCCCTTGAAAGGATGTCTTCCATAACCCTGACACTTGAGTTATTCCTGAAATTATTCCCCTTGAAAGGATATCTTCTCTCACCCTGACAATCACCAGATTCCAATAATTATCTCCCTTGAAAGGACGTCTTCTCTTACTTTGATACTCGCCCGATTCCAGTGATTATCCCCCCTGCAGGGACATCTTCTCCCTTGTACAAATTGTAACCCGCCAACTGACTCAACTCAAGGAAAGGCGACCTGCAACAAATCCAACATATTTAAATTCTAATTCACCATCAACAGGATTTTCTAAGAAAATTACAGGCTCCTGTCTCAAGCAATTTTATCCATCTTAAAAGCAACAACTTTCGTGCTTTCATATTTCATTATTTGCAGAAACTAAGTCATTTTGTTACAGACAATGTTCAGTGTGAAATGATCCCATGAAATAATGCAATGCTGCAACAAAGCATGGAGTGAAGATATTTTCTTTTCTTGTATTGTACAGTTGTCAATTAAGATGACAAATGAGAAAGAGTCAACTTACTCTGGGTCCAACAGGTTGTTGATTCTGTCTCTTGGCAGCATCTTACCCCGGGAGGTCTGTCGGTCCCTGGCCTTTTGCCCGCCACCTGCAGATGTAAGACATCACAACTAGTACTTAAGAAAAATCAAAGAATACCCTTTCACCTGTACTCCTCTAGTACTTTATACGATCACATAACTCACCAGTAAGCTGTATTTTACCAGAACATATATAGACTTTACACTAGCTAGGATCAACTGTATTCCATCAGTACTACACAATCTTCACACAAGCCTGAGTGAGCTGTATTCACCTAATACCACATGAAATTCACACAAGTAGCTTCAGTTCCTATTTGTCACAAATGCCTTTGTTATTTGCCTTTGCAGGATCCTTGTGTAAAGAGCATAGTGATATAGTATTAGTAAATAATGAAACAAATATAACTCTGTTATACAAGAGGTTTGCCACTGTGGCCAAAGGCACAGAACATAGACATGTGCAGATAATGATACTTATCATGAAGCTTTGTGAACAAGTTGTTTTTTCCATGTTAAAACTAACAGTCACTATCAAAGCCCAGCATTAATCAATTCTTTGAAAGTTGAAAGACATTTCAGAGCTACTCTTGCTCATTTCACCTGGTCAAGCTATGAAATGACACATCAGTTTAATCATGTAACTGAATTGTGATAAATTGAACATACCTTCACAAATCCTTCCAACATTCTGTTTTAATTCCTCCACAAGTGCTTTCATGCGAACATAATTATCCTGAAGGAAAATTCATAATTCAATATTAATGACACAAAAAATTTATGCATTTGCAAATGGAATTAAAGACCAAATGCTCTATTTTCCTTGATACAAACACTTATAGTTTTCATGCCAAGCATGTGATTGGTCAGTATGGCAGACATGATTACACTTTTTTGTTATGTACACGTATACGTGCGTCTCCTGTTCTCCCGGGTTTCCTATTCTTCCGGTAAACACGTTTTCTGCTGAAATCGCTGACACTTAGCGGTTGTTTACATCACCGACTGGTAACAAGGAAGTGGCCCAAGTCTGTGACTGATCAAAATCTTGCACTGTCACGATTATTGGAGAGTTTATACCAACTTGGACATATAACTTTTTCCCGCCCTTTCCGGCAGGATTGCTCTTCCATACACTCCATAACGTTAATTCCTCGTTATACCGCGAGAATGGGAGAAGCCTCATTTCGTCAGTGACGGATGGCATTGCTTATCATTGGTAATTCACCTGATGGATCTAGCAGCTGATAGATGCAGATGTTAGAGGAGAAGGCCCTTCATTTAAAAACAACAAGCATTCAAACGATGAATTGCTTGTGTTATTTTTTCAGCTGATATCCATAAGTACCGCGAGAATAGGAAACTCCTTCATAGCTCTGGTGTCATCACTGATATTCAGCGATTCATTCTAGCATTTGTGCTGCTAGTTTGCCTTTCATGCTCACTGGAATCTCTTTTACAAAATATTAGTTAGTATCTGGTGTTATTCATATCATAATTTAGTGTTTGCTAAAAAGAACCTATGCTAAACTTTCTTCTTGCTTCTGACAGATACAATTTATCAGTGGCCATATGTACAAAAGAGATGCCTTCTGGTGTTATTTTCCCCTTTTTATGCCCAATGTAATCTCTTTGGATGCAAAATAAAACCTGGATATTGTCAGCTTTTGAAGTTTTATATCATATTTAGAGTATCCTAAGAATCAACTTATGCTAAGCTTTACTCTTGCTTCTGTATGAGTATATTTGTATGCAGCCAAAAACAAAAGTACAACACATACACAATAGTGAAGCTGGTTGCAGCATCAATGGAATGTTTCTGCGTGATACTGGTAATGGTCTAACGATCTGACAATAGTTAATCTATAGCCTTTACTGCCAGTGAGGACTGTCATGAACATGGTGAATATTAGAATGAGTATCAACAATAATGTCTCTAAAATAACACCTGATATTCTGGTGAACTTATGTCCGGCTGAGAGCCTATCGGTGCAACTTCATCCAAATGGTATTTTCGTCGAATGACATGCCAACAGCGGGTGCGAAAAAGAGGTGCTAAAGTGTTTACGGATTTTCTGAACATCCTTGCGGATTCAATCCAGCCTTTGCTCTTTTGGGGGAAATTATCTAGAGTTACTCCCCTTTCATGCTAACCTTGTCTACGAAAGTAACATTACTTGGTTTATTGAAGATAATGAATAATTTTGCATCATATTCATTTGTATAAATATGTTTTATAGCGAATATTATTAGTGTGTGTGTCTGTTCCTGTATTGTTTATCCAAATGTGAATATTTTGTATATCTATCGAAACTAATACAATCAGCTTCACTTGGTCAAAATCCCGAACAGACTCCGAGTGTGTAGAGAGCGTGCTTAACTTTTCACTGAAAAATCAACCTTTCACAATGTCATTCGTCTCCGTTAGTCCGGACAGCCACTTCCCAATTCAAAATCTACCTTATGGTGTATTTTCTACTGCTGATAACGTAAGTATCGAATTTAAAACAGAAAAGAGATCGGCTAGCATATGACCTTGAACTCGCTGAGGCGATGGTATTTATAGCCAATCAAAATTCGCTATTGTACACGCCTTCAATCATAGTAAAACACCGGCAGCATGTGTTGTTAAATATGTTTTATGTCACGTGGCCATTCCAAACATCTGTGCCTGAATTCATTTTAAACTAAAATAGCAAATGAATCAAGACTTCAAAGTCCTGCTTATTAAATTATAGATTTGAACAGACATTCCAGGGTACTGTATGGGGCAGAGATGCCAACTCATACGATTTTATCGTAATCGTTACGAAAAAACAACACAAAATACGCGACTACGATAGTAGAAAAAATATACGATTTTTAAAAAAATACATTAAATTATCAATAGCATATGTACCATACACAATAATTTGCAACCACATTTTCTTCAGCATTAATTAATATGTGAATACTTACTACTGATTTAGGTGAGTACAATGTTAATAACAAGTTCTTAGAATATCTATATATTCTGTATTAAATATGTAGCAGGGTAAGGGGTGGTTTTGTTCAATGAAGACCAACGCCTGCTGGGGTGTGAGTTGTGACTTGTGCCACTACTTTATTTTTCAAACATATAGTTTGTTTTGTTTTCACCCTGTAACATAATAACAATAATCAATAAAACAGTCATATCACATCTGTACTAATATAGCAGATTACACATAAAAGTTACAATTACTGATAATAATCATATATACTACTCAAAACAAGTTAAGGTTCAAAACTTTTAATGGCCATAACTACAAATATAAATAACAGTAAAATGTAGCGATCATATAACAACTCGAGCCAACATTTCATGATAACCATAGCGGGAGACAAAAACAGCAGGAATGTCAGTTATGGCTGATCAATAAGGTCAAAGTGACCTACTGTCAGAAGTGAAAATTCAAACGCCAACACTGGACTAATAACGGATGTAACCACCTCAAGCAGTAAGACAAGCAGTACACCTCTGTCTCATACTGTTCACCAGACGTTGGAAGAAGACTTGAGGTATTGCCTGCCATTCTGCAATGCGATACTGGGCCAGTTCTACACGGTTGTTGGGAGGGCGTGGTTGTTACCACGAAGCCGACGCCCCAACTCGCCCCAAGCACGCTCCATAGGGGCTAAATCTGCTGAATATGCCGGGCATTCCATGTGCTGAACATTGTTCTGTCTACGGAAGTCCGTCACAACAAGGGCACGGTGTGGTCGGGCATTGCCACCTTCGAATATGGATCCGACGCCGATAACGTTGTAAACATTGCAAAACAAGGGGTCTGATAATCTCCTGTAGATAGCGCATTTCTTTCAGGGTACCATTAATGACAGAGAGGTGACCTTTGATGAAAGGAAAACGCACCCAAACCATGACACTTCGCCTCCAAATGGCAACGTTGGTTGACGTTAACGCCAGCAAACCTCCCTCCTGGACGCCGATACACACGAAGTTCTACCATCATTGAAATGTAGAGTAAACCTAGACTCGCCGGAGAAAAGAACTGATGCCCACTGAGCACGCGTAAGCCAACGAACATGGCGTTTACACCAGTCATGTCTTGCCATCATGTGTCGCTGAAGGAGCGGGTGGTCGTATTGCTGGTCACCGTGTCCGAAGATTGTTCCTCGTCAGTCGGTTCCTGACAGTCTGATCAGATACCAGGGTACTTGTGGCAGTTCTCAGCTGGTCACGGAATTGTCTGGCAGCTACTCTGCATTGTGGGAGAGCCATATTTGTCGGGTGTCGGTCTTCTCTAGGAGTTGTTGATGGAGGCCTGCCAGAATGTGGTCGATTAGTCAGCATTCCAGTGAAACGAAACCGGTGCCATAACCTTCCAATGACACTCTGACTCACATTTAGCCTCTGAGCCACACTGCGTTGAGGTTCGCCATCTTGAAGCCACGCAAGAGCTCTTCCTCTGTCTGTCATGCTCAGTTGACCTTGCTATTGTTGAATTTCAAGTGACAATAACAAAGTTTAAAATTACAAGTTTTATAGGGAAAATAAGCATGCACAGCACTAATCCCACGAAGAACATGTGCACATGTTGTTCATGATGAAACATCATCTTTCACACACACAGTGGTGGCGCTTCTATGAAGCACTCGATGTTTCAATTTGTTCATTTTTAAACGCCCTACCACATGATGACTATTGGCACCTGGTTATCTGCAGCCTTTATCCAGGTTCTGCAATGGTTTTGAATAAACTACCATATACGGAATGTAAAATTGTATTTATACATAATGCAACCAGCCTCATCAATAACATTACATGATGACATCGCATGACCCTTAACTTGTTTTGAGTAGTATATACCTATCACAATATATTCATTGTAATACAAATTACTTGAACTGCATCAATTCCAAGAAAGTAATCAACATAAGTAATAAACACATGCAGTTCACAAAAAGGTATTATATGGATTAATTGCAGCAGCAAAATATTACAATATCAAGGGAACACATAGGGAACACATATCTGTGGCAATGATATATACATGAAATATAAACACATTAAAAGGATAAAATACCTACCAAATATATGGTACTCAGGTGCTATTACATTGTCCACCTTAGTGAAACAGCATGTCCATCTATAAGTGATATAACACACAATTAAGTATATTATGCTAACCTATTAATATATCATAATGAAACATATATCACTCTTTAAAACAAACCTACTTAATAAACATATACATATACCTTACAGCAGAACATTATGTGTACTGTGATATTCTTATAAATATATACAATGAACAATTGTTAAATAATACGATATCTCAAGTGGCACAGACATTACATGTACCATCAAGTAGACAACATGGCCGACAAAGATGGCCGCTAAGCAGGTACACATGCTTGTGTGTCACCTGACTTCATAAAAGATTACAATTATTACTAATAAACTTATAATGAAAATGCTGATGCAGTAAACATGAAAATCAAGCCTATCAACACACAATATTTGACTTACAATATATTCATACCTTCACATCACACATTTAATATTGTAACCTAAGCAAGAATAATGTTTGTGATATAACTATAGTTAACAAATATTACATCCTACATAATATGTTTATAATTAAGTTAACTAACCTTAGACAGAGTGAAGTTGTAGACCAAAGAGAAGAAATCCGACGTCTGTCAAAAATATCACGTACGTCATATGTAAGATGCTTCTCGTGCGGCTGTATGTGGTAGACTGACTAAAATGTGCTGATGTTTGTAAAGAAGAAATCATACAACATAAAACTGACCAATCAGAGATCAAGGAATAGCTTGCCCTCTGAGTTAAGAACAAAAGAACACCCTGCTCTCCCACAATAATACAATAGGAGCCCAGGTCCAGCTTGGGGTAATCAAGCTGGAGACAAATACCAAACATACTCTAAGAAAAACCTAATCCAATAAAACTACCACAACCAAACTGTTTAAAAATGTATTTACACAAATAAATAAATAAAATGTAAAATATGACACTGCCACAAATATGCAATGCCGTCCGGTAATTCCGTGCACCTATTAAGCACATCGATTGCAACACGGCAACTAACGTCTCTTATTTTTTGTGGTTTACGTGACTAAACATGCTGTTATGCATCATATTTACCTAGAAATATACCCTTGTGTCATGTAAGTTCGATCACTTAAGAACTGTCGCTGAATTTTCAAAGTTATATTCATATGATCTTATTTTCAAATCTTTTACCTCTAAATTTGTTTATTTATGTCAAACATTTCCAAAATGCAGGTATTTTTACTGCTTTTCACAATCGCGGCATGGCCGCCCTCTCACTGTCAACACAAGTGACCCAGAAAGCTATGTCACACAAGTTCGATCATATGATTGCCTGGCTTGTCGCGTAAACAGGATGACTTGTGTGGACGATCTCTTGTGTCAAATTCAGAGTTAGAGCAGTCCCAAGTAATTTTATGGTATTAATGTCCATGAAACGTTCATTTTATGTTTCAATACTTCTAAAAACGATGAAAAGTAAAAAATATTCAGCTTATATAGAAGTATTATGCAGGGAATTATTCTTCAGGCTCATCATGACAGGCATCAAACCTCAGAATGTTGACAAACACCACAAACTGGTTTGCAGAATCATAAATGTGTTCTGTGCTGACATGTAGGGTGGGTACATTGTGCCCAGGTTGTATTTATCAATGCGGCAATAGCTCGAACATCATCAGGTACAAATTGACGGAAATTCTCAAAAAGCATTAAGTTTTCTATAAGAAATGGCCCTTACTTGTTTCCAAAGTTTTAAATTTTGACAAGGATATCACGTGTCTGGTTATGTCACAATTAGACCAGCAACGTAAACAAACAGAAGACAGGTGTGCTGTCAATTTACAACGTGTGAAATAAATACTGTTTACATTTTATTTGATAAAGTTACATTATTGATCTAGGGTTAAAAAGTAGTTGTTTGCTGAATATGAGCTATAACTTACGTTTGGTAACTTGACACGAAACATTTTCCGGTCCAAACAAATGCATATGGACCCGTTTTTTTGTAAATATCTCTTCATCCAATGACCCAATCGATCTCAAACTGTGCAAGTGGATGTTTTGTCAGACAACCTAATCACATTGTAAATCACCGATTTTATGCATTTGTATGAAAGAATCTGTCTATGTAACTGCCAACAAAATAAACAGCAGAACGCAGATGGCTTGCAGAGGGAGGGAGCTAATGACCTGTAACAGCGGCAGTGTTGGGTCATAAAGGTAAATGCACGTGCAGTTCATGATAGTTACCTGTGCACTGCACAGTGATAGACTGTTTGGATCATTCACATTGACTACTTCTAGCTGTCATCATGAAAGCTTATTCAGATGATGCTAAACGTTTAATTAGAAATGTGTTGAATTTTTTTTGGAAAAGAGAGCAAACGTAGCAAACCAATTTATAAGGTGTCGGATTACATGAAACGTACAACTTTTGCTCTTGGCATGAAAAAGAACATCGTGCTAAAAATTGTGAAAAATAAACCAACAACCAATAAACAAAACCTTGTACAAAAAGGTAGGCATCCAAAGTTAGATTCTTTTGACATCAGGGTCATCAGCATAGCTGACCTACATTGACGAACGTTGACCTTTATGACCCAACACTGCCGCTGTTACAGGTCATTGGCTCCCTCCCTCTGCAAGCCGTCTGCATTCTGCTGTTTATTTTGTTGACAGTTACATAGACAGATTCTTTCATACAAATGCATAAAATCGGTGATTTACAATGTGATTAGGTTGTCTGACATCCACTTGCACAGTTTGAGATCGATTGGGTCATTGGATGAAGAGATATTTACAAAAATGCATTTGATGCCAAACTATACCATTCAACATGGGCGATCGAAGTTACATGTCGATCGAACTTGTATGACTTGACGATAAGTTTTATTGACGACTATAAGATTCTAACGTTGCATTATGTCATACAGCTGACCTTACCGGCATTCTGAAGACATCGCTTGCTGTCCGGTAATTCTGCGCAGCAACTGATGCGCATAACATCCAGCTGGAGATCCGAAGTATGGAAGCATATTAGGGCCAGATTATTTTCAAAAATCATTTCATAAATGTAAGGAAGAGTGTTTCATATTAAATCCAATTATGAATTATGTAGAAAATGGTTTAAAAATCTGAAGAAAACAAATTTTCATAAAACTGTCAATTTATCTGTCAATTACTATTATTTACTTACCTTTAGTGATTAAAAGCCAGTCCCTTGTAGAAATGTCCCGATTTCAAGCGTAAATGTGGTAGCAGACGATGTTTACCTTCGATACGGAAGTACGCTATTGCAGCTGCGCAGAATTACCGGACACACAGAATTACCGGACTCGCTTGACAATTCTTTGGAAAGGTGAATACTAATTTTTTCCCCAAAATACTAGTTTTTTGCATCAGTTTTTGGCCATAATACGAATTGGGCTGAATTAGGGTTGGCATCTCTGTAATGGGATCCCATTTATTCAGTTTAGGGTGAGATATCAGGTTGACATGTTAACAATTGAGGTAGATGTTGCCTGTAATATATGCTGACAGACTTAAAGACCTGTATAATCCTCAGATGTTTGTACAATATGGCAGTGTGTCCTCATTAAACAAATTTGTTCAGTATAGTTCGGTTTCTAATCTTAGCTGATGTGTTTCAAGTCAAGTTGGATTGAGCACAGAAAAAGCTTCGTACCAGCTTGAAAACAAGTTTGCACCCATCACTATCAGGACACTTGCACCCACAAGAGCACGTACAGAGGTTGCATAGGTCTTTTTTCCAGGAATCTGTGTGGAAACTTAAGAACAGGTTGTGCAACAAATGAAACAAAATGTTTTCAATACTTTAACAATTTTATTCAAAAATACTTGAACAACTTTTTTTGTTTCTAATATGTGGATATACTTATGTTAGTAACATAGTTTACACCACCTAAGCCATTTTTATCCAATTAAGTGAAATTGAAAAGCCATTTCCATCACCATGGCATATTACTAACTGACTTGCCTGTGAGGTGACTGTCAACCCCAGAAGTCTAGATAAGCTGCATATCTGCGTAAATACTCATTGACATTTCCAAAATACGCGCTGAAATATATCTGTAGTGTCCCAAATACGCAAAGGAAATTACAGAAACGTTTTGGTTATGATGACTTGCGTACCCTGATTTACCGGTAAGAAACAGATGCGTAACAGAAAGTAGCTAACTGTCAAATGTTACGAGACCGGGTAGATTATCACGCCAACATGTTTGCATTTCAATGTGGTCACTGCACAAGTCAAATAATAAAGTAACTTAAAACGTCACTTTTTTTAAATTTCTCTTTAAACAATGACCAGGTTAATGTCTGAAGTACAAACAATTAGCTATGGTTATCTTTTTTAACATGTTAAAATTACTGACATAGAAAATACCCAACTTTTTAAAAAAAAGGTGGGTGTCGGAAAATTTAAGTACCCACTGAAGATCAGTAGTACCCATTTGTAAAAGACACCATGGGTACAATACCCAGATTGGAAAATGCTTATCTAGAGCTCTGTAACCCACTTCCTTGAACTTGCTAACTCTACTCTTTGATGAAATTATTCATCACCACACTGCTATTTAAGAAATACAGTACGCTCTACCACCATGTATAGTGTAATAAAGCACACGTTCGCCCTGAACTATTATAACGTTAAAGCCCTCAGACGCAAGCGTCCTCGTGCTTAACTATAATAGTTCAGGGTGAAAGTGTGCTTTATTACACTATACATGGTGGTAGGGCAAACTGTATTTCTTTTTATACTGGCAAACAAGGATAAGTTGAGCACCATATTAGCATGTATGAGTGCCACCCACTAGCGCTTGCCATTGCTAGCAAAGGGGCCCCAGGTTGTCCATGATCAAGTGTAGTGTGACTTGCTACACCGACGTGAGAGTCTTATGAGCATGGCGTGTACAGCTACGCACGGAATCAATTTCATCGGTATGCAATGCACCTGCACTAGCCTACATCTGCTCTACCTTTCACAAACCAAATGGGTTTGCTCATTGCCGTGCACCGCCTACTTCTCGTAAACGTGCTGTCTGCGCTGGTCCAACTTATCTTTGTTTGCCAGTGAGATGCCAAATTTAATACTTTCTAAGGATAATTAAGATTAATCTAAGGCAAAAAACAAACAACGGTGTCATTGTCCTAAATTAAGAATCCTCGCTCTGGGCTAACTGACGCGTTGTTCTATTAGGGCTGGGACGATTCACCGATTCACCGATACATCACGATACATTCTAGTTTGATACAGATATCGTATCGTCCACTGGTGTATCGATACAAAACGATGCACAACTGTTTTTTTTCAAAACAGTATTATATCAAACATGTTAAAATACTTATGTAGAGAAAAATACGCAACTATGATAGAGTTACTTGTTTATTACAATAGTGTTATCGTATACACAAATACCTTGAAATAAATCTTTTTAAATCTTAATACCGTGGCATTCTTTCAAGGTGTATGTATCGTGATACGTATTGTATCGCAGGTAAAATATCGCGATACTTATCGTATCGTCACATAGTGTATCGTCCCAGCCCTATGTTCTATTGACGTGTCTGCCCCCTAACGTTAAGACTAACGTCCTTAGAAAAACAAATGATAAACAGTTTGATGACAGCTTACGTTCGGGTTAAATATCTTCTCTAAATTATTTTAATTGCATCTGTGATTAACGTAAGTCATATGGGGCAATATGAACGTCGCATTTCTACTACCAACGTAAATTTAGATCAGTACATCCAGAGGAAGCTGACTAGTGACGCAACATTCCACGGATGTATTGTGGGAATGTAAACATTATAAATGTTGCCGTATCGCTGTCAAATTGTCGAACTGAGATATTTTATCCATCGGAAAACATAAACGTAATGTTTCCACCAGTGATGTTAGCTGTATGAAGCAACTGCAAACCCAAAAAACATAATGCAACGGAGTAGTTTACTGTAGGAGGCTGTACGAGGCGATGACAACCGACATGCATCGTGACGTCGGTTACATCGTGACATAATGCTTGTCATAAGAGGGATCGGATTGTCAGGCTCGCTGACTTGGTTGACACGTCATTGTATCCCAAATGCATAGATGGATGCTCATGCTACTGATCACTGGATTGTCTGGTCTAGACTCAATTATTTACAGACCGCCTCCATATAGCTGGAATATTGCTGAGTGCGGCATAAAACTAAACTCACTCACTCATTATTTCCAATTTAGAATGGACCAGACATGCCAGTTTAGATCAAATTGGTCTCCAAACACCTTGTGAGGCTACCAAGATGAAAATCACAGATATCCTATTCTGACATGTTTGTATATGTCTGTGTACAAACAGTAGGGTCAGCGAGTTCTAGGTTAGACTGGTTTGCATACACTGGAGCAGTCACGCGCATTTTGTGGAGGAGGCGAAGTGGAGTGTACCAGTCTAGTGTTATTTGGCAATACGTGGTCAGTTATCAGCTAATCAGAATCAAGTATCATGTACACAGCCATGCTAGAATGGCATTTTAGAAACTGGTGAGGAACAGTAAAGGCAAGATACTTTATGGATGACGACATCTTTATTCTATTAGGAGACAATGTTTCTGTAGATCTAGATCCTCATACCATTGTTAAGCAAGAATGAAGTATTCTTCATAAATTATCATCCTTAAATTATCTTGCGTGTTTTGTTTTTCTTCATTGTTGCGTCATAGCTGTGACCGTGTATGGTGGACACAGACCTTTACTTTTTGTATTTTGGATGTGTTCCAGCCACGCAACAGAATTGGAGTTGCCATTGGTGACCAGATATTAGACCTGAGTCAAGTGAAACATTTCTTTGATGGAGCAGAACTGAAGTCTCATCAGGCTGTCTTTGATGAGGTAAGATTAATACTGATGACTTGCTAAGTGTGAAACTTTAAAAAAAGTGTTAAGCTGACCCTGATCATTTCCCCAGATCTGTATCATGGCTAGACACAGCCTCATTAGTCCAAGTCCACTGAAAAGTTAGCTCTAGTCGCCCCCAAATTTGGTTGTTTTAGTTTTACAGTGATGTGAACAGTTAGCTCTAGTCACCCCCAAATTTGATTTTAGTTCAACAGTGATGTGAAAAGTTAGCTCTAGTCTCCCCCAAATTTGGTTGTTTTAGTTTAACAGTGATGTGAAAAGTTAGCTCTAGTCACCCCCAAATTTGGTTGTTTTAGTTTAACAGTGATGTGACAATTGGTGTCTATATTTCTGTAATTTCTAGGTTTATGCTAATTGGTTGTAGTACATTAAGTGAAATGTGTCATGGGTTTTTCCAGGGTTAACCATAACCTTTGATTTAATTTTTTAATTTTTTTACAGCCTACTCTGAACAGTTTTATGGCCTTGGGTCGACCAGCATGGCAGGAAGCAAGAGGGGTCCTACAGAAGATTCTGTCCGTGTCTGAAGGCATGTTGCGTGACGATGCTGAACTCAGGGCAAAGTAAGGGTTTGTCCATGATTTTCAGTTTTAAAGTCATTACAGAAATCAACCTGGTGGAAATCTCTGTAGTATTGTAAGAGTTTGACATTATAAGTCGCTACAGATTTAGGGGAGATTCTTGATGCAGCAGTTTTGTAGCTCAACATAATATATCTAAAATAACCTAATTACCTAAATACAAAACCAACTGGCTAAGTTTTGATTCAGTTTGCAAGAATAACGATTTGATTGAAACTTTGGACAGGTTATGATGACTATTGAACAAATTGATGAGATCCCTTTAAAATTCTGTACAGACCTTAGTCAAGATTGGCAATTTTTTAACTAGACTGGCATTGATTCTAACAATGATTCTTTTTCATAAGAGATCCTCCTTGGGGTACTTATAGGCATTTAAATGTCCATTATAAATTCCTACGACAGTTGTAACTTGAATGAAATATTTACAAAACAAAAAACTACATTTTTGTCTTATTGGACCACCCCCACCGAGCCCAGAATGGATGTGTCTGCCAAGAACAGGTAACTCTAGGCGCTCTCCTCGTACCTCACTTTCCATGCTGTCGTTCTTCTGCGAAGACATGCGCGTGTTCCATTAGCTTGCTACAAGTTGAATTCCTAAGATGAGTGGTTCCGTCTCCAATACTGCATGGGTGGTTACTTACTGTTTTATAGTATGGGCGGTAAATTTAGTCAGTTCTCGTGAATTTTCATTCATCTTTGTTGTAACTTTCCTTGCCAGTCCCGTCTTCTGGCCATGTGGCTAGCAAGATAACAACCGCTATTACTCTCATTTGTGCATAGGTTTTTAGCTGTGGCTTTTTCTATCTATGTGTTTGTGGGTTACCGTTTATTTTGTGAAGGTTGCTTCCCAATTTTTGTATAATTGTCATATGCGTGTCATACGTTGCTCTCATGCAAATATTTTACGTATGCTTCCAAGTTTTATATAACTTTTATTGGAATTATGGGCATTGCATACTACGTTCTTTAGCTACTTGAATGCCATATAGTTTTTACTTTATCGCCCATGCGTATTGCTGCTTCATGTTTTTAGTGTTAACACTTAAACATTTTAGTATCTGTGATCTCTTCACCTTTTGCAGTTTAAAAACTGCAGTTCTGTGCTCCCACCTTAGGATCCCCACCAGGCTTGCCTGAGATGTTTGGTAGAAGAGGGGCATGACGATCAGCAATGCTCCATATGTCTGGGATTCACTCCCAAGGCACGCCGACTATATGTTCAACTCAAAGCTACACAGGGCTGAGGGCGACATTTGGGCACAAGATCCCCATCAAAAAAGCATTCTAAGAAGAAGGCGGGAAGAAGGCTAAATTTTCTAATGAATCTGTCCCCTTTAGTCTTGCTTTACCTCCCCCCACACCTTCTGCTTCTGCTGTTGTTCCGCCTACATTAACATTTGATGAAATATCTTCCTTTTCCCAGCAGCAGATGTGTCGGTCAAGTCGTTGATCCATGGTGTGGTGTTCGAACTCTGATAGGAGCTCGGTACCAAGTCTGGAGCACATGACAGATCCGGTGCATCTGTGGGGGGTGGTCCCGGCCCGAGCTTCAGCTCTGGGATCGGCCATACCTCCGGGGATAGATCGGACCCAAGCCTTAGCTCTGGTACAGGTCGTCCCTTGGGCCCTGTCCCCAACCCGAGCCTCGGCTCCGATGCGGTGCAGGCTCCCGGTTCCGGTGACTCAGCCGAGAGGCTACCATGAGCACCGGGGCTTGCCCTCCTCGCGTCTCGCTGTATGCCAGCCTTGGGTACTTCCATTTCAGTGGATGCTTCCCTGTCGTCTTGGCGCTACGGCTCAATCTCGAACCGGGGATTTGATGATCCGGACCATATGTCTCTGTCAGATCCTCTGAGTCCTCTGTATTCAACCTCGGGTATTCGCTCTTAGTCAGCTCTCAATCACGAGAGTTTGGCTCATGAGCCTCGGGATGAGGAAGATATGGAAGAGGATGGAGTGACGCCGGGGATGAGGTTAAGACCTCTTTCGTTCAGCCCTGAGGGAAGTGAGTGAAAGGATCGCAGCGTTTCTCCCTCTCCCTGAGCCGGGGCCTGACCCTGCGAAATTTCGTCTGCCTGGAGAGGCTTTTGCTCCCACAAAGGTCGCTGAAGTTGTTGTTAAATGAAGTGAAAGAGTGTCGAACCTCTCTTGACCGGTAACGATCACACTTCAATCTCCCAGATCTAAGCCGCCATTACCTTTTGGGGGAGGGGTCTCTCTTAGTGCCTCCAGTTGTCGATGAGTGCGTTTACACCTCTGTCACACTGGATGGTTCGTCTGGCTCATCTGTTCCTTTGGCACGGCAAGGCCGCTCCAGGCGAACGCTCAGGCGTTGAGATCCACGTATCGCTCCTTCGAGGAGCAGTACCGGAATGCAGCTCAAAAGTTCAGAGTGGTGATCCATTCTGCCTATCTCTCAGCCTTACAGGGAGAGTTGGCAGATCAAAGCCGGAACGTTCACAATTCGTCGTCCTTTGGCTAGGGATAGCTTATGAAGCTGCACTGGTCAGATGATGGCCTTGGTCATGGGCCTGCGCGCGTGTGTGGTTGGCGGTAGTGTGTGCCAAGGTCTTAGCGTTGCTAGACAAGGCAGCCATCGAGGTGGTTCCAGACGGTCAAGAAAACAAGGGATTTTACTCCACGTATTTCATAGTGACCAAGACGGACGGAGGGTTCAGACCCATTCTCTACCTAAGGGGTCTAAACAAACTCATTCAGGTGCTGTCTTTCCGGATGGAGACACTGCGCTCAGTGATCTCATCCGTCGAGGCAGGGGATTGGCTCACGTCAATAGACCTCAAAGAAGCATACCCGCATGTTCCGATGCACCCTGAGTTCAAGAAGTACCTCCGGTTCTCCTTTGACGGGCAGTGCTGCCAGTTTCGTGTGCTCCCCTTCGGCATCTCCACGGCGCCATGAGTGTTCACCAAACTTATGTTGATTCCAGCTCAGCTAGCCAGGTTGCAGGGTCGGGTTTGTCATCCATACCTCAACGACTGGCTTCTCAGGGCATTAGGCCAGCACTTAAGCCCAGATACCACTCACTCAGTGATGGATATCCTTGTCAGGCTGGGCTGGATCATCAATCTTGTTCAGAAATCAGAACTTGTTCCAGCGCAGGATCAGGTTTTCTTGGGGGCGAGGTTCAATACCGACAGAGGTATTGTTTCACTGTCGCAAGACTGTATCACCAAGTCCAGAGGACTGTGTCACAGTTTCTCGAGTCCCCCAGGGCCTCTGATCGAACATAGCTCCAGTTTCTAGGCAACATGGCAGCGATGGTGGACGTGGTTTGGCATGCGCGGTTGAGGATGAGACCCATACAGCAAGTTCTGGCTCAGCTGTGGTCCCATTCAGAAAGCTCAGAAAGCTCAGATGGTCAGGAACTTTTCGATGCCCACGATTTCTAGAGTTGGTTAATTCCTCATCTACGGTGGTGGACAGACGTCATGAACTTATACCCCTGGAGTCCCCCATGCCAACGCTGTCGATTCCTCATCTACGGTGGTGGACAGACGTCAAGAACTTATACCCCTGGAGTCCCCGATGCCAACGCTCTCGATTCAGATAGACGCATCCCTCACAGGACGCAACCAGAACGGGTGTTCTGGGAGACCAGTCAGTCTCAGACCTATAGTCGGAGACCGAGTCCAGTCTGCTCATCAATTTGCTAGAATTTAGAGCAGTCCGATTGGTGTTCGAGAGCTTTGTGGAGCATGTTTGAGGACAGGTGGTTTGTCTAGAGATGGACAACCAGATGGCCATGACCTATATCCTAAAGCAAGGTGGCACGGTGTCTCTGTCCCTCCTGCGGGAGGTGTGGCCACATCAGGGTGATGCCCGTTTATCTCCCAGGGACAGACAACGTTCGAGTAGATGCTCTCTCGATGTATTCTAGCCCCTCACAAATGGATGTTAGATCAGGGGATATTCGAGGTTATCTCCCAGTTGTACAGGTTGTTCCAAGTAGATCTGTTTGCCTCTGGGGCAGATAAGTGTATTGAACCAGATAACAGTGTTTTGCTCTCGAGGTTCTGGATCTGAGGGCGATAGCCAACGATGCCTTCCATCTCGATTGGACGGTAAAGGTTCTGTGGGTGCTCCCATCAACACAGTTAATTCCCAAAGTCCTGTAGCAGCTATCCACCCAGCCAGCTCAACTACTTTTTGCACCTCTTTGGTCGGCTCAAAGCTGGTTCTAACGATTTGAGTGGTAATCATCAGGTTTCTGGTTCAGCCTCCTGTACTACTTTATACCCTTCGACCCGGAAAAACCACTATGTTCAGAATGGCGCTTCGGGTAGTTTACCCACCTGAATTCCAGGATTCAGTGGGTGGCTTGGCCACTGTCCGAATCGCCTAGAGGCATGTAAGGCGTCGGAATTCCTGCACCAGTTGCAGACACAATTCTGGCTTCGCGGAGGGATTTGACAAATTTCAGTATAAGGATAGATGGACCTGCTATGTTTATGGCTGAATTAGTTACATGTAACTAATTTTGTCCGACCCCTGTGCCCTGGCCCATCCTGCGTACTGAGGACATGTGATTGGGTAATTGTGATTTTCATCTATTTTTAGATTAGGGAATTCCACTTGTTTCACAGGGTTATGGTCACTAGACAGAATGCCACTCCCGGATTCTTGTCTGTAGGAGTCTGATTTATAAGTACCCCAAGGAGGATCTCTTATGAAAAAGAATCGAACAAACCTGTAGAGGTTGATGATTCATTGAAGAGAGTCCTCCTTGGGGTGGGGCCACCTGCCTCCCCACATTCTGTCTGATCACGTTCAGCATGGAAAGTGAGGTACGAGGAGAGCGCCTAAAATTACCTGTTTTTGGCGGACATGTCCATTCTGGGCCTGTCGGGCGTGGTCCAATAAGACAAAAACGTAGCTTTTTGTTTTGTAAATATTTTATTCAAACTATAGTTACAACTGTCGTAGGAATTTAAAATGGACATTTAAATGCTTATAAGTACCCCAAGGAGGAGTCTCTTCAAAGAATCATCAACCTCTACAGGTTTGTTCGAATTTATTGTTGCATTAGTTACTTAGTCTGGTAGTTCTAAATAAAACTGTTGACATGATGACATTGGTTTTTCAGAGCATTTGTACCCCAAAGTCAAGCTACAATGCATCTACCAGCCAAGATCGGTAACTAATTCAAAGTTTCATGACTTTTGTGTGTTTGTAGACAGATATATGCCCCAATACAACCACAAACAGTGTTTACAGATTAAAGGCCACATGCATCCAAAAAATCAAACATAATTAAAACAGAATTATCACTTATTCACGACATATAATATACATTGCTGATTATGAAAAAACATATAAACAAAATTATAAGCGTACAGTCGCAAATCAAAAGTGCAATATTTTGTACTTGGGTTTACTTCCCCTGAAAGAAAACACCTGGGATACCGAACCCAGTCAGAGCATATAAAAAGCTCGCGCCTGTGGAATATCAACAAAACATTAGAAAAATAGCTGACATCAAAGCCTTCAACGAGTATTCACCGTCAGCGAAGGTTTTCTGTCTTGAAATGTTGAACGCCTCACTGGTTGACACATAGCTGAGTAGATCTAGATCCTATCAAGGTTCTTTTATGTAATGAGTAGATTATTTACTATTTGTTTTGATTAGACTACTCCTGCTCATGACCTTATAATAGGGACATCCCGCTTCCAAGCTGCGCGAACCTATTTCACTGCACATTTGCTATCAGCGCAGCTGTTGAAACCAACAGTGAATCGATTGAACTCAGATTTTGGGGTTGGGTGGGGGGGTGTCATCGCGTTATTTTTCAACTTTATAAGTTGAATTTGCATTTTTGATGATTTGTATCTGTAAGTCCATACCGAAAGGTATCAGAATCTGCAAAGTTGTGTTTTACGTTGCATGTGACCTTTAAGTATGAATGCACTTGAATACCAACATCAACTCACACACTCATTTGTACAAGTATACTTAAGTACTCTTTATTCCATTTAGTAGTCAGTTGTGTCAGTGGATGACAACGGGCACACTGGACATGGGCTATATTCACAATCTTGGTGGAAGTACAGACAACTCTGAAATCTGATTTTTATGAGACTGTGCTGATAAACATTATAAATGAAGTTATGACATACAGCTGCACAGCCTACATGGGAACACTGGGTTAAAATTGTTTCCCAGTGGTCTGTTGTATACGACAACTTACTGGATCGAGTAGTCATATTCAGTGACTTCTTTGATAGCCTGTTAAAATAGCCTGAAGGCATGGGTGGTTGTTCTTGTCAGTCACCAGATTGTCTAGTCCAGGCTCAACTAAGTACAGATGATGTCATTTCTTTGCGTTTCCATTCATCAGGGGATTACACCGACTTCTACTCTTCAAGGTACCATGCATACAATGTCGGTGTAATGTTCCCGAGGACCAGAAAATGCGCTCATGCCTAACTGGTGAGTGTTTGTAAATGCTTACATGTTTGTTAATTCTATGATTAGTTGTAAAGATATAAGCCTTGTCTTATACACTTCATGTTACGTGATGTTGATCTTTGATACACGCATATTCAGGCTCATCATGTTGCCATTGGTTACAGGACACACCTTCCTGTTGGTTATCATGGCCGAGCCTCTTCCGTGGTTGTGTCAGGGACTCCCATCAGACGACCCAATGGTCAAACCAGGCCTGATGATTGTGAGTAGGCAAATAGTATATCTACCATTTACTCACCATTGCTCAGTATTTCACTGTTCTTAGAATGTTTTGATAACCAGGATCACCAGAAGATCACTTAAATTACATTTACAGTATGATGTTTGCCTATGACTTTTGAATATGAGAAACTTCTTACTGGTAAAGAATAATTCATTCACTATTCTGTTGGGGTAGTTGGAAATAACGATTTAACACCATGCAGGTATTATAGGGAGTGTGTCCAGCTTCGTAACTACACCCATACTTGCCACAAAAGGCGACTATGCTTGTCGTAAGAGGCGACTAACGGGATCGGGTGGTCAGGCTCGCTGACTTGGTTGACACATGTCATCGGTTCCCAATTGAGCAGATTGATGCTCATGCTGTTGAATATGAGAAACTTCTTACTGGTAAAGAATAATTCATTCACTATTCTGTTGGGGTAGTTGGATGTCCTGGCGGTTGAAGTGTTAGCCAATCACAACTAAAACCGGGGTTTGATTCCACAACATATGTCACGGGTCTGAACATAGGAGCCCACTCTTTGTCACCTGCTTTAGGATTGCTGAAAATTCTAAAAATTCAGAAAAGCCTTACTCACGTAATAACATTGTCTGTTACAATAATTATAAATATTTACAAATATTTCCGTGTAGAGAAGAATCCAAAGAAACAATTCAGCCCAGCTGATTTTTAACAAGTTACTGTTTCTGTGCACAGCTAAGCCGCCGGTGTTTGGACCATGTAAGCTGATGGACATCGAGCTGGAGATGGCCTTCTTTGTGGGTGGTCCATCCAACAAGCTAGGAGAACCAATCCCCATCAGCAGGACGGAGGATCACATCTTTGGGATGGTGGTCATGAATGACTGGAGTGGTGAGATAACATGTGGACACTCTAGCATGATACTTTTTAGTGCTAGTGTGAAAAACAAGGCATTCTGCATTCATAATGTATGATGGTTTCATAAGATTTTATCTATGAATACACAATGCCATTTAGAAAGTGGTCAAATGTAACCTATGGGACTCAACCCAACAAAAGTACTAGAATCTGTTCTTTACTAAGAAACTGTAATCCCAAATATGACGTATGTTATATAAGATTGTATCTGAACAACTTTGATTTATATCTTTGTATTTGCTCAGTATATTCCCATTCCAGAGTGAAGTCATGTCAATCTCATGGAGGAAGGCATGTAAGGAAACTTTTTGTTTAGATCTAAAATATTTAATGATATTCTCCTGTCTTCAGCTCGAGATATACAGAAGTGGGAGTATGTCCCCCTTGGGCCATTCCTTGGGAAGAACCATGGCACCAGCATCTCCCCATGGGTTGTCACCATGGATGCACTGGCGCCATTCCAGGTGCCCAATCAGACACAGGTACACAAACATTCAACATCATTTTCATGCATCATACATACACTGTTTTCGATATTTGAGCAATTCATCAATACTTAATCAATTTAGATTATTTTACATGAAGAAACAATCTGCATAGATTAGACTCTGAGGCGATGGGGTAGCCTAGTGGATAAAATGTTCACTTGTCACGCCGAAGACCCCGAGTTCGGTTCCAAACATGGGTACAATGTGTGAACAGTATGCGAAACAGCCACAGGCCCGCTAGCGGGTGGCTAGTAAAAATCCAGTCAGGCCAGTAAATCTCCACAGTCACTGGTCCAACTGGCTAGTGAGTGTTCATTGAGTCATTATATAATTATATCACTCTCTCCAACTTGTTATGTTATAACACACTTTTATATCATGCAAGATTATGGCCTGGTAAAAATGTTCATCGTATCAGCTGTATCGTATCAACCCGTGTCTACACTCAAATTTCGGACTAGTGAATTATTTTGTGGGCTAGTAACTTTCAGGCATAGCTATCCCATTTCTGATGTCCCCTGCTGTGATATTGCTGGAATATTGCTAAAAGCAGAGTAAACCCATACTCACTCACTTAGACTCTGCTTACTTTGTTTCTGGATTGGAGCTTTAGCACCATCTCTATGTCAAATCCAACTGTTGGTGCCTTTTATTACTTTTTGTCCCCCGCCGCAACGCAGATATATATGTAACTAACGCGAGAACACGGACTATATATTAAGCGGCGTCCGTACGTACGTACATACATATGTACCTCCAGATTCTTGTTAATGCGATATCTCATGAACTGTTGTACCCAATGTCTTCAAATTTGGTGACAGCATACATTGGGGGATTACCCAGACACCAGTTGATTTGGGTGACCTTGACCTTATCTTCAAGATCACCACGACACTTTGACCACTTTTCAAACTCTTGTTAACGCGATAACTCATAAAACATTGCACCGAACGTCTTCAGTTATGTTGACAGCCTACATTGGGTGATCATGCAGACACCAGTCATTTCAGGCATCATTTATGTGGACATAAAAAGAAGTAGTAAATGCGTTATAAATATTCCATTCTTCAGCGGCGGGGGACATTGCCATATCAGTGGCAAAGACTTGTATTCTGTCTTTTATCTTTTTCGTGTCAATGGAAGATGTAGGATATCAGAATATTAAAGTGAATGTGAAATTTGCTTCTGGATCAGAAAATCCCACAACAAATTCTTCATACAACTTAACACATATCTATCAGGTAGCAAAATGGTGCCTGTTGTATATTTTGTAATGCAGATATACATTCTGGGGCTTTTAATACAAACAAAGTGGACAAAGACCCAGTTGTTTCAGTTTGTGTCTGGAACATGGTGTTATATACAGAAAGCATGTCCTATGTTGCATCTGATTAGATAAACTTGCCAGAAGTGTCTTTCCAAAGTTGTAGGAAATATGGAATACTGGTTTTTGAACTAGCATGCTATGCTGTCAGACTGTGAAAGTAGCCTATGAGTCTATGGTGCATACATAATGATGTTTCAGGACCCGACTCCCCTGCCGTACCTTCAACACGAGGATCCCTTCTCCTTCAACATCAACCTGGAAGTCATGCTGAATTGTGAGATGATTGATTCCACTGCTAGGTTGACAGGATAGATACTACTGACGTTAAAGAATGCTTGCTTCCTTCATACCGTCTTGATAGATTGACTACAGTAATCTGAATGAAATGGGTGTTTTTATGGTTTTAGGCAGTTAGTAACTGTCTTTCTGTGAAATGCATTCATTATTCGTCATGCACATAAAGAACTATTTAAGATTACACAAAAATGTTGGTTTTATGTTTCTTTATTCCATACCATCGAGAAAATTGTGCATATGTGTGTTATATGTGCCTAAGCCTTGAACCATTCTAGGTATCACTTGGCTTCAAAGCTACCAGACAAACTTCTGCTTTATACGCTTGTCAAAATGTATGTGCTGTAAATGAAATGATAGATTATAAAATCTTCTTGTTTTCCAGGTGAAGGTTTACCCAAGCCTGCAACTGTGGCCCGCAGTAACTTCAAGGTACAATGGTTCATAATATACATTAGATAATGTTATTGGAGTCAGTAATGTGCAAAATAGGAGTATGCTTTTTCTTTGATTGGACACCACATCAAAGACAGATAGTAGTGATAAGAATTGGCACTTTCCAAATGTGCACATTGCCAAAAAAGCAATGGTTAGGTCCCCCTCTCCCCATGCTAGTCTCTTTATCGGGATTTAATGTCAGGATGGGTCCCCAGTTCCCCGTGCTAGTCTCCTTGTACCTATTCTAGGTCAGGTTAGGTTCCCAGCTCCCCATGCTAGTCTCCTAGTACCTATTCTAGGTCAGGTTAGGTTCCCAGCTCCCCGTGCTAGTCTCCTAGTACCTATTCTAGGTCAGGTTAGGTTCCCAGCAGTTCCCTAGTACCCATGCTAGGTCTCTCTAGTGCTAGACTCCTTGTACCTATTCTAGGTCAGGTTAGGTTCCCAGTTCCCCGTGCTAGTCTCCTAGTACCTATTCTAGGTCAGGTTAGGTTCCCAGCTCCCCATGCTAGACTCCTTGTACCTATTCTAGGTCAGGTTAGGTTCCCAGCTCCCCATGCTAGTCTCCTAGTACCTATTCTAGGTCAGGTTAGGTTCCCAGCTCCCCATGCTAGACTCCTTGTACCTATTCTAGGTCAGGTTAGGTTCCCAGCTCCCGTGCTAGTCTCCTTGTACCTATTCTAGGTCAGGTTAGGTTCCCAGCTCCCCATGCTAGTCTCCTAGTACCTATTCTAGGTCAGGTTAGGTTCCCAGCTCCCCATGCTAGACTCCTTGTACCTATTCTAGGTCAGGTTAGGTTCCCAGCTCCCCATGCTAGTCTCCTAGTACCTATTCTAGGTCAGGTTAGGTTCTCCCAGCTCCCCATGCTAGACTCCTTGTACCTATTCTAGGTCAGGTTAGGTTCCCAGCTCCCCATGCTAGTCTCCTTGTACCTATTCTAGGTCAGGTTAGGTTCCCAGCTCCCCATGCTAGTCTCCTAGTACCTATTCTAGGTCAGGTTAGGTTCCCAGCTCCCCATGCTAGACTCCTTGTACCTATTCTAGGTCAGGTTAGGTTCCCAGTTCCCATGCTAGTCTCCTTGTACCTATTCTAGGTCAGGTTAGGTTCCCAGCTCCCCATGCTAGTCTCCTTGTACCTATTCTAGGTCAGGTTAGGTTCCCAGCTCCCCATGCTAGTCTCTCCTTGTACCTATTCTAGGTCAGGTTAGGTTCCCAGCTCCCCTGCTAGTCTCCCTTGTACCTATTCTAGGTCAGGTTAGGTTCCCAGCTCCCCATGCTAGACTCCTTGTACCTATTCTAGGTCAGGTTAGGGTTCCCAGCTCCCATGCTAGTCTCCTAGTACCTATTCTAGGTCAGGTTAGGTTCCCAGTTCCCATGCTAGTCTCTCCTTGTACCTATTCTAGGTCAGGTTAGGTTCCCAGTTCCCCTGCTAGACTCCTAGTACCTATTCTAGGTCAGGTTAGGTTCCCAGCTCCCATGCTAGTCTCCTTGTACCTATTCTAGGTCAGGTTAGGTTCCCAGCTCCCCATGCTAGACTCCTAGTACCTATTCTAGGTCAGGTTAGGTTCCCAGCTCCCCATGCTAGACTCCTTGTACCTATTCTAGGTCAGGTTAGGTTCCCAGCTCCCCATGCTAGACTCCTTGTACCTATTCTAGGTCAGGTTAGGTTCCCAGCTCCCCATGCTAGACTCCTTGTAGTACCTATTCTAGGTCAGGTTAGGTTCCCAGCTCCCCATGCTAGTCTCCTTGTACCTATTCTAGGTCAGGTTAGGTTCCCAGCTCCCCATGCTAGACTCCTTGTACCTATTCTAGGTCAGGTTAGGTTCCCAGCTCCCCATGCTAGTCTCCTTGTACCTATTCTAGGTCAGGTTAGGTTCCCAGCTCCCCATGCTAGTCTCCTAGTACCTATTCTAGGTCAGGTTAGGTTCCCAGCTCCCCATGCTAGACTCCTTGTACCTATTCTAGGTCAGGTTAGGTTCCCAGCATAGTCTCCCTTGTATAGGTCTCCCAGAGTCTCCCTAGTACCTATTCTAGGTCAGGTTAGGTTCCCAGCTCCCCATGCTAGACTCCTTTGTACCTATTCTAGGTCAGGTTAGGTTCCCAGCTCCCCATGCTAGTCTCTTGTACCTATTCTAGGTCAGGTTAGGTTCCCAGCTCCCCATGCTAGACTCCTTGTACCTATTCTAGGTCAGGTTAGGTTCCCAGCTCCCCATGCTAGTCTCCTTGTACCTATTCTAGGTCAGGTTAGGTTCCCAGTTCCCCATAGGTACCTATTCTAGGTCAGGTTAGGTTCCCAGCTCCCCATGCTAGTCTCCTAGTACCTATTCTAGGTCAGGTTAGGTTCCCAGTTCCCCATGCTAGTCTCCTTGTACCTATTCTAGGTCAGGTTAGGTTCCCAGCTCCCCATGCTAGACTCCTAGTACCTATTCTAGGTCAGGTTAGGTTCCCAGCTCCCCCATGCTAGTCTCCTTGTACCTATTCTAGGTCAGGTTAGGTTCCCAGCTCCCCATGCTAGACTCCTTGTACCTATTCTAGGTCAGGTTAGGTTCCCAGCTCCCCATGCTAGACTCCTTGTACCTATTCTAGGTCAGGTTAGGTTCCCAGCTCCCATGCTAGTCAGGTTACTCCTAGTACCTATTCTAGGTCAGGTTAGGTTCCCAGCTCCCGTGCTAGTCTCCTTGTACCTATTCTAGGTCAGGTTAGGTTCCCAGCTCCCCAGTGCTAGACTCCTTGTACCTATTCTAGGTCAGGTTAGGTTCCCAGCTCCCCATGCTAGACTCCTTGTACCTATTCTAGGTCAGGTTAGGTTCCCAGCTCCCCATGCTAGACTCCTTGTACCTATTCTAGGTCAGGTTAGGTTCCCAGCTCGTGCATGCTAGACTCCTAGTACCTATTCTAGGTCAGGTTAGGTTCCCAGCTCCCCATGCTAGACTCCTTGTACCTATTCTAGGTCAGGTTAGGTTCCCAGCTCCCCATGCTAGACTCCTAGTACCTATTCTAGGTCAGGTTAGGTTCCCAGCTCCCATGCTAGTCTCCTTGTACCTATTCTAGGTCAGGTTAGGTTCCCAGCTCCCCTGCTAGACTCCTAGTACCTATTCTAGGTCAGGTTAGGTTCCCAGCTCCCTATTCTAGGTCTGCTAGACTCCTTGTACCTATTCTAGGTCAGGTTAGGTTCCCAGCTCCCATGCTAGTCTCCTAGTACCTACCTCCTAGTCTCCCTATTCTAGGTCAGGTTAGGTTCCCAGCTCCCCACGTGCTAGACTCCTTGTACCTATTCTAGGTCAGGTTAGGTTAGCTCCCCAGCTGTACCCCTAGGCTCCCAGCTCCCTGCTAGTCTCCTTTTGTACCTATTCTAGGTCAGGTTGGGTTCCCAGCTCCCCATGCTAGACTCCTTGTACCTATTCTAGGTCAGGTTAGGGTTCCCAGCTCCCATGCAGCAGACTCCTTGTACCTATTCAAGGTCAGGTTAGGTTCCCAGCTCCCCATGCTAGTCTCCTTGTACCTATTCTAGGTCAGGTTAGGTTCCCAGCTCCCCATGCTAGACTCCTTGTACCTATTCTAGGTCAGGTTAGGTTCCCAGCTCCCTAGACTCCTTGTACCTATTCTAGGTCAGGTTGCTAGTCTCCTTGTACCTATTCTAGGTCAGGTTAGGTTCCCAGCTCCCATGCTAGTCTCCTAGTACCTATTCTAGGTCAGGTTAGGTTCCCAGCTCCCATGCTAGACTCCTTGTGCTAGTTAGGTTCCAGTTCCCCTGCTTTTGTCTCCTTGTACCTATTCTAGGTCAGGTTAGGTTCCCAGTTCCCCATGCTAGTCTCCCTTGTACCTATCTCTAGTCAGTCAGGTTAGGTTACCCTAGGTCTCCCCATGCTAGTCTCCTTGTACCTATTCTAGGTCAGGTTAGGTTCCCAGCTCCCCATGCTAGTCTCCTAGTACCTATTCTAGGTCAGGTTAGGTTCCCAGTTCCCCATGCTAGTCTCCTTGTACCTATTCTAGGTCAGGTTAGGTTCCCAGCTCCCATGCTAAGAGACTCCTAGTACCTATTCTAGGTCAGGTTAGGTTCCAGCCCAGCTCCCTATTCTAGGTCAGGTTAGGTTCCCAGCTCCCCATGCTAGACTCCTTGTACCTATTCTAGGTCAGGTTAGGTTCCCAGCTCCCATGCTAGACTCCTTGTACCTATTCTAGGTCAGGTTAGGTTCCCAGCTCCCATGCTAGTCTCCTTGTACCTATTCTAGGTCAGGTTAGGTTCCCAGCTCCCCATGCTAGACTCCTTGTACCTATTCTAGGTCAGGTTAGGTTCCCAGCTCCCCGTGCTAGAGTCTCCTTGTACCTATTCTAGGTCAGGTTAGGTTCCCAGTTCCCTGCTAGTCTCCTACCTATTCTAGGTCAGGTTAGGTTGCTATGACTCCTAGTACCTATTCTAGGTCAGGTTAGGTTCCCAGCTCCCCATGCTAGACTCCTAGTACCTATTCTAGGTCAGGTTAGGTTCCCAGCTCCCCATGCTAGACTCCCTTGTACCTATTCTAGGTCAGGTTAGGTTCCCAGCTCCCCATGCTAGACTCCTTGTACCTATTCTAGGTCAGGTTAGGTTCCCAGCTCCCCCGTGCTAGTCTCCTTGTACCTATTCTAGGTCAGGTTAGGTTCCCAGCTCCCCCCATGCTAGACTCCTTGTACCTATTCTAGGTCAGGTTAGGTTCCCAGCTCCCATGCTAGACTCCTTGTACCTATTCTAGGTCAGGTTAGGTTCCCAGCTCCCCCATGCTAGTCTCCTAGTACCTATTCTAGGTCAGGTTAGGTTCCCAGCTCCCCATGCTAGACTCCTTGTACCTATTCTAGGTCAGGTTAGGTTCCCAGCTCCCCATGCTAGACTCCTTGTACCTATTCTAGGTCAGGTTAGGTTCCCAGCTCCCCATGCTAGACTCCCTTGTACCTATTCTAGGTCAGGTTAGGTTCCCAGCTCCCATGCTAGACTCCTTGTACCTATTCTAGGTCAGGTTAGGTTCCCAGCTCCCCCATGCTAGTCTCCTAGTACCTATTCTAGGTCAGGTTAGGTTCCCAGCTCCCCATGCTAGACTCCTTGTACCTATTCTAGGTCAGGTTAGGTTCCCAGTTCCCGTGCTAGACTCCTAGTACCTATTCTAGGTCAGGTTAGGTTCCCAGCTCCCATGCTAGTCTCCTTGTACCTATTCTAGGTCAGGTTAGGTTCCCAGCTCCCCATGCTAGACTCCTTGTACCTATTCTAGGTCAGGTTAGGTTCCCAGTTCCCCATGCTAGACTCCTTGTACCTATTCTAGGTCAGGTTAGGTTCCCAGCTCCCCGTGCTAGTCTCCTTGTACCTATTCTAGGTCAGGTTAGGGTCCCCAGCTCCCCATGCTAGTCTCCTAGTACCTATTCTAGGTCAGGTTAGGTTCCCAGCTTCCTGTGCTAGTCTCCTTGTACCTATTCTAGGTCAGGTTAGGTTCCCAGCTCCCCGTGCTAGTCTCCTTGTACCTATTCTAGGTCAGGTTAGGTTCCCAGCTCCCCATGCTAGTCTCCTAGTACCTATTCTAGGTCAGGTTAGGTTCCCAGCTCCCATGCTAGTCTCCTTGTACCTATTCTAGGTCAGGTTAGGTTTCAGTTCCCAGCTAGTCTCCCTAGTACCTATTCTAGGTCTAGGTTCCCAGCTCCCCATGCTAGACTCCTTGTACCTATTCTAGGTCAGGTTAGGTTCCCAGCTCCCCATGCTAGACTCCTAGTACCTATTCTAGGTCAGGTTAGGTTCCCAGCTCCCCATGCTAGTCTCCTTGTACCTATTCTAGGTCAGGTTAGGTTCCCAGCTCCCCGTGCTAGTCTCCTTGTACCTATTCTAGGTCAGGTTAGGTTCCCAGCTCCCCGTGCTAGACTCCTTAGTACCTATTCTAGGTCAGGTTAGGTTCCCAGCTCCCCATGCTAGACTCCTTGTACCTATTCTAGGTCAGGTTAGGTTCCCAGCTCCCCATGCTAGTCTCCTAGTACCTATTCTAGGTCAGGTTAGGTTCCCAGCTCCCCAGGTACCTATTCTAGGTCAGGGTTAGGTTCCCAGCTCCCGTGCTAGACTCCTTGTACCTATTCTAGGTCAGGTTAGGTTCCCAGCTCCCCGTGCTAGTCTCCTTGTACCTATTCTAGGTCAGGTTAGGTTCCCAGCTCCCCATGCTAGTCTCCTAGTACCTATTCTAGGTCAGGTTAGGTTCCCAGCTCCCCATGCTAGACTCCTTGTACCTATTCTAGGTCAGGTTAGGTTCCCAGCTCCCCGTGCTAGACTCCTTGTACCTATTCTAGGTCAGGTTAGGTTCCCAGCTCCCCGTGCTAGTCTCCTTGTACCTATTCTAGGTCAGGTTAGGTTCCCAGCTCCCCATGCTAGACTCCTTGTACCTATTCTAGGTCAGGTTAGGTTCCCAGCTCCCCATGCTAGACTCCTTGTACCTATTCTAGGTCAGGTTAGGTTCCCAGCTCCCCATGCTAGTCTCCTTGTACCTATTCTAGGTCAGGTTAGGTTCCCAGTTCCCCGTGCTAGTCTCCTAGTACCTATTCTAGGTCAGGTTAGGTTCCCAGCTCCCCATGCTAGACTCCTTGTACCTATTCTAGGTCAGGTTAGGTTCCCAGTTCCCCGTGCTAGTCTCCTTGTACCTATTCTAGGTCAGGTTAGGTTCCCAGCTCCCCGTGCTAGTCTCCTTGTACCTATTCTAGGTCAGGTTAGGTTCCCAGCTCCCCATGCTAGTCTCCTTGTACCTATTCTAGGTCAGTTTAGGTTCCCAGTTCCCCCATGCTAGTCTCCTTGTACCTATTCTAGGTCAGGTTAGGTTCCCAGCTCCCCGTGCTAGTCTCCTAGTACCTATTCTAGGTCAGGTTAGGTTCCCAGTTCCCCGTGCTAGTCTCCTTGTACCTATTCTAGGTCAGGTTAGGTTCCCAGTTCCCCGTGCTAGACTCCTAGTACCTATTCTAGGTCAGGTTAGGTTCCCAGCTCCCCGTGCTAGTCTCCTTGTACCTATTCTAGGTCAGGTTAGGTTCCCAGCTCCCCATGCTAGACTCCTTGTACCTATTCTAGGTCAGGTTAGGTTCCCAGTTCCCCGTGCTAGACTCCTTGTACCTATTCTAGGTCAGGTTAGGTTCCCAGCTCCCCGTGCTAGTCTCCTTGTACCTATTCTAGGTCAGGTTAGGTCCCCAGCTCCCCATGCTAGTCTCCTAGTACCTATTCTAGGTCAGGTTAGGTTCCCAGCTCCCCGTGCTAGTCTCCTTGTACCTATTCTAGGTCAGGTTAGGTTCCCAGTTCCCCGTGCTAGTCTCCTAGTACCTATTCTAGGTCAGGTTAGGTTCCCAGCTCCCCATGCTAGACTCCTTGTACCTATTCTAGGTCAGGTTAGGTTCCCAGCTCCCCATGCTAGACTCCTAGTACCTATTCTAGGTCAGGTTAGGTTCCCAGCTCCCCATGCTAGTCTCCTGTACCTATTCTAGGTCAGGTTAGGTTCCCAGCTCCCCTGCTAGACTCCTTGTACCTATTCTAGGTCAGGTTAGGTTCCCAGCTCCCTGCTAGTCTCCCTTGTACCTATTCTAGGTCAGGTTAGGTTCCCAGCTCCCCATGCTAGACTCCTAGTACCTATTCTAGGTCAGGTTAGGTTCCCAGCTCCCCATGCTAGACTCCTAGTACCTATTCTAGGTCAGGTTAGGTTCCCAGCTCCCCATGCTAGTCTCCTAGTACCTATTCTAGGTCAGGTTAGGTTCCCAGCTCCCCATGCTAGTCTCCTTGTACCTATTCTAGGTCAGGTTAGGTTCCCAGCTCCCCATGCTAGACTCCTTGTACCTATTCTAGGTCAGGTTAGGTTCCCAGCTCCCCGTGCTAGTCTCCTTGTACCTATTCTAGGTCAGGTTAGGTTCCCAGCTCCCCATGCTAGACTCCTTGTACCTATTCTAGGTCAGGTTAGGTTCCCAGCTCCCCATGCTAGTCTCCTTGTACCTATTCTAGGTCAGGTTAGGTTCCCAGCTCCCCCATGCTAGTCTCCTTGTACCTATTCTAGGTCAGGTTAGGTTCCCAGCTCCCCATGCTAGACTCCTTGTACCTATTCTAGGTCAGGTTAGGTTCCCAGCTCCCCATGCTAGACTCCTTGTACCTATTCTAGGTCAGGTTAGGTTCCCAGCTCCCCATGCTAGACTCCTTGTACCTATTCTAGGTCAGGTTAGGTTCCCAGTTCCCCATGCTAGTCTCCTTGTACCTATTCTAGGTCAGGTTAGGTTCCCAGTTCCCTGCTAGTCTCCCTAGTACCTATTCTAGGTCAGGTTAGGTTCCCAGTTCCCTGTGCTAGTCTCCTTGTACCTATTCTAGGTCAGGTTAGGGTTCCCAGTTCCCTCCGATGCTAGTCTCTAGTACCTATTCTAGGTCAGGTTAGGTTCCCAGCTCCCCATGCTAGACTCCTTGTACCTATTCTAGGTCAGGTTAGGTTCCCAGTTCCCCGTGCTAGACTCCTAGTACCTATTCTAGGTCAGGTTAGGTTCCCAGCTCCCCATGCTAGACTCCTTGTACCTATTCTAGGTCAGGTTAGGTTCCCAGTTCCCCATGCTAGACTCCTAGTACCTATTCTAGGTCAGGTTAGGTTCCCAGCTCCCCATGCTAGACTCCTTGTACCTATTCTAGGTCAGGTTAGGTTCCCAGCTCCCCATGCTAGTTTCCCTATAGGAATTCCAGGTCAGGTTAGGTACCCAACTCATGGACTGTTATGTCCTCCTATCATTGCATGGATTGCACTTTCTTTCAAGGAATATGTGCTTGCCTCAGATTTTATTATCAAAACAGATTACACGGATATAGCTAGAACTGGCAACATTGACTCGCTCCTGTTCATACGCTCTTGAATGGTGTGTTTCAGTATGTGTACTGGTCAATGAAGCAGCAGCTTGCTCACCACACCGTCACTGGCTGCAACGTTAACGCAGGCGACCTCATGGCCTCTGGGACCATCAGTGGCGAGGTCAGTTTACTGATTCATCTCCTTTCTACCCATGGGAAGATACCAGGGCAAATTATGCAGTAATGCTCCAAAGCTGTGTATCTAATGTGTCATTGGCATCTTAACGTTTCTAAAAGTGTTCGCCAGAAAGGTTTGAACTGTGAGGTTTCTTGATGACTTAAACAAAATGACCAGAAGCAAGAATTTGATGGTTATTGTTAATGTTTAGCTGCAGTGATGTAGTTTAGTAGAACAGAAAACAGGATATTTTGACATCAGTTGGGTGTTCTTGATAACAGAATCATTTTTAAAATCAATTGATTATTTCAAAAGTATCATCCTTCCTTTTTGATAGTGAAGTAGGTTTTTGTCATGATTATATATGTCCCATTTGTTTGCCTCTAGACTCCAGACACATATGGAAGTTTCCTAGAGTTATGCTGGAAGGGGACAAAGCCTGTGGATTTGGGCAACGGAATAACACGCAAGTTCTTGCAGGATGGAGATGAAGCTATTCTCACAGGTACATACTACCACTGCCTGGCTCAAATCACAAACCTGGTCTTTCAAAGCCAGGGTGCTAGTGGTTGGTCCCTGGCTGAAAGAATCCCCACATGGGTACAATTGTGAAGCCCATTTCTGGTCCACTGCCTGTTGCTAGCAAAGCGGCATAAAACCAAACACAAACCTGGTCTTTCAACCAGGGTGCATTGGTCCAAGTTTTGTCAGTTCTCCACTGCCTGGCTCAAATCACAAACCTGGTCTTTCAACCAGGGTGCATTGGTCCAAGTTTTGTCAGTTCTCCAGTGTCAAAAGGGACCGTTCATAATTTATGGCTAGGGGGATGATGATTTTATTCATTTGTTTGTTTTGTGTGTGTGCTCTTGTGTGTATGCGTGCGCGCGTAGAAATGTGCGTGAGATAGAGCACCATTTTGTCCTGGGGGGTCAGCAATCTTGTACACATGCACTAGTGGGGTTAGCAATTTTGTACATACAAAGATTTAAAAAAAATGGGGGGGGTGTCATTGATTTTGTACATGACATGCAGTCCCTAATATATATTTTAATATTGGCTTTTGATAGTTGGAGTGCTATTTGGTGTTATCCCTGAATTGACTAGGTACCTAACTACGAACTTTAAGTTGTAACTAATGTGATAGAGGTCAGACTCAGATCTGGCTGGTGGAGTCAGTTTCAAAATGTTGGGATATCTGGTTAGAATTGGTCCTCGGCTATATTGCTGGTCATAAGAAAAGGTATTGGATGTTCATCAGACTCCATGTCCATCGGACACAGATGATGTGGGTCATTGCTCACAATGTCACTGGACTGTCTGGTTGTTTACCAGATACCTTCAACTGTCTAACATGATGCATACAACAGAATGTCCACAACGTAGTTGTTAGCACTACACCAATACTTGTAATGTCCCCTCTGTCATTACCACTATACCTGTGCTTGTGATTGTCCTTAAGTGGTAAACATCTATGACAAGCAACAGTTCAGGCATCACTGATATATTAGCAGTGTTAAGAACCCCTCTACATTAATCGGGGCGGTCGGGTAGCCTAGTGGTTAAAGCGTTGGCTCGTCACGCCAAAGACCCGGGTTCAAATCCACACATGGGTACAATGTGTGAAGCCCATTTCTGGTGTCCCCCGCCGTGATGTTGCTGGAATATTGCTAAGAGCGGCGTAAAACCAAACTCAGTCTGTCAGTCTACATTTATCACCTTTTTTTACGGCAGCTTGAATAAAGATACCTAATCATGACAATTCTTTTCACTGTTTCCAGGTTACTGTGAAGGTGAAGGTTATCGTGTCGGGTTTGGAACCTGCACTGGAAAGGTTTTACCAGCTCTGCCGCTGTAGATCATGTCATTAAGCAGATGTCAACATCTCCTGGACCGACTCGCACAAAGAGGTCAAAGCGCTGAGACTAATGTCCAGGTTTTACTATAGATTGGCAATAGACTTGGTGCTAATACCACTTTGTGCAGGTGGGCTCTGGTTGTGTGTGCCGTTGTTATATGTGCCTTATTTCAATGATCTGACTACTGAATGAAGCTTCCCTCAGGATTATTAGTACATGTACTAACACTGTATATGTATATACCTGTCTGTATAAGTTAATCATGTAGTAACACTAATAGACTGACAGAACATTCCAGGGTAGAAGAATATGGAGAGAATTTAGTTAATCTATCAAAAAAACATGTTTATGTTATTGAGTGACCTGCTTATTGTCCCCCACCGCAACGCGGAACGGAGGACTATGTATTCAGCGGCGTACGTACATCACGATTCTTGTTAACCCAATATCTCATGAACTGTTGTACCCAATGTCTTCAAATTTGGTGACGGCCCACATTGGGGATTACCCGGTACCCAGACACCAGTCGATTTGGGTGACTTATCTCAAAAACAAGTATTTACAATGCCTGTGATGCAACAAACCTTGTTATAATGTAGCGTTGGGAAACACTGCTGTTTGAAAATATATGATGTCCGAAAACATATAATCCAACAATAGGGCCTCCGTGACTGCTATTTCAATCCAATTTGATGTTTTCAGCAAGGAAAAAGCTTATATCATGCATAAAGATATGTGTCTACCAATGTCATGTCTTCCCAGACAAATTCGCAGTTACATTATTCCTTAGTAACAGATATTTTATTCTGTAAGTATTATTGAGGTGTTATGTTACTGTTTATGTTGCAGTAACCAGTAGATATAAGCCATACTCAATTTAGTACTTGCTACAAACAGAAAAACAATAACACTTTTGTAGAATTGTTGTGTTTTAGTCCAAACTACAGTATTAAGTTACAGATGTATGGAAGGTGAAGGTGAAGCACATCATCCATCAAGTATAAGGGTATATGCTAACTTGAATGCACTTTCAGACTGCTTGAGCTGTGGAAGAGCTCTGAAGAATTGTGGCATTTTACATATCTTGCATTGTGATAGATCTGGAGGATCTGAAAAAAATTGTCTGTTTTATGCAAATCCCATACGAAATAAATACAGGCATATTTATATGGATATTCCATAGGACTTTATATTTGAGATGACAAATATTTTTTAGTACAACCTGTTTCTGTCAGTTTATGATGATGGTATTTGGTGTATACTTTTTATTGGTGATTTGAAAAACATGTTAACAGAAGTAAACAAAGAGCCTTTCTACTCATACATACAGTGCCACGGTTTCGATGCATGAAAGTGAGAATGTCTATATGTGTGATTAGTAATAGGGAGGGCAGGCTAATTTTGTAACAGTTGTGACAAATGTATCATAGGAAATTAGGTGTTAAAAGTATGTCCATCTTACAGCCCTGCCATGGTTGGGAGTTAATACACACCATGTAATGTGTGTAGTTAAGTTTGAGTGCTGTTTAACTCCCACACTCAGCAGTATACTACAGCAGTTTAGAGTAAATGACATCACCCTTACCATATGTTAGAGATCTGATTGGTTCATGGATAAAATACTATGTATCCTGCCTGGGAGGGGGATAAGGTTCTGAGTGGGAGGATAAGTATGCCATACCCCGCTACAAATGGGTGGTGGGTTAGCCAAGGGGTTCAAGTGTTCACTCATCACGCCAAAGACCCGGGTTCGATTCTGTACATGGGTACAATGTGAAACCCATTTCTGGTGTCTCCCATTCACAGCAGTGCATTGTTTACCTCATTGTTGCAGTCAATTGAATATTTTTGTAACTGACATCATAGCAGAATTTTTTTCTCGTCATTTGGCAATGACATTTTTAAGGCAGCAGTCATGATCAGTGATTTACTGAAAGGGAACACTTAATGATTAAGAAATAATTGGTTGGTAAAATTCTTGCATAAATGGTGATCATTAAGAGCAAAGTTGAATGGGATTTCACAGGGTTTTAATCTGCTTGAGATCGATGGCTTTGGAGTTTAGCAGTGTGTGATTATATGGCTTTTGGTGCTTTGTTGTAGGTAGGCATTGTTATGTTATGTTTGTTGTTGTTTTGAATGCACAGTGCACGCACAATCTTTTTACTTTATAGAGGTGTGAACATGTTACAAGATATATATTCTAGGTGAAAGAAGGTATTGAGTTTGTAGCATTGGTTGATCTGAATATTCATGTATTTACATACTTATGCATTCATTTATACATGTACATGTATTTTGAATTATGTTTGATCAATGAACCATCCATTCAAAATTTGATTTTCTGCTTTTTTAAAACACTTTTAGCTGTACAGGGTTTTCTTATCCTTCAGAAACAAAAAATATATTATGATTTGATATTACAGGAGATATATCTATGGCAATTATTCACATGGTAATTTATAATAATGTTATAAAGACATGTCATGCCAGTAATGTTTTCTTTCATAAGGCAGCTAAGCTATGATGAATGTCATTAGTGTATGGTTCTACCGCTGTTTCACAGGGGTGTGGTAAATGTGACTCAGTATAATGGAAATCTCAAATTTGATTGACAATCAGCCTTTAAAAGTTTTACAACATGTTTGAATCCAGTTTGATGGAACAGTGTTGTCTGAAAAACTGTTTAAATGCTTGAGATTAGTTAACCTGAATAGTAATAAAGTATTTCTGTATTGCTGAAAAGTAAAGTGTTTGTATTTTCTGAATTCTAGCATCAAAATTACACGTTAGGTTTCGAACTGAACACTAGGGAGATGACGGGCTAAATACAATATTCGTCAGTGTGGTACGAGTTACCTCCCTTATATTGAACCGTGAACCAGCAAGGCGAAATCTCATTTATGTTCGTAATAGTGGCGGAGAACACCAACGAATAGTACGCAGTAAATTTCAACTTTTAACGGTCAGTTTTCCGAGAAACAGCAAATTCCTAGCTAAGCCATCTCGATTTTTATTTATATATTTAACGTCATCGAAAATTGCTACAATAGCAGTACACATGCACTGGTATGGTTACATTCCGGGACCAGTGTCACAATATAGATGGTTGTTTTGTTTGCGGAGATTTCTAGGCCAACACATGGCACAGGCTTGCTGAGCGTGGCGAAAGGAAAATATATTTTCTAAACCGAAGAATATCAGGATGTTTTAGATGTCTGTTGGATAGGAGGTGTTACTTTGGCTTTCCTTGTCGGAGCTTTTGATAAATAAGTTAAAAACAATACTTCAGTTTCTTAAATGTTGTTCATGTAATCAGTGTAATCCCTAACCAACCAACACTGTCAAAGTGCGACCAAAAGAATCGTTTGCCAGTCCCGATGACATGTTTGAATAGGTGTCCTAACCCGGAATGTCTTCGTACTGTGTACATAGTTATTTCGAATGCAGATATGTTATTATTATTACATATTGGTTTGAAATAACCCTGTATGGTCCGATATAAAACTGACTGTAAATGCGTCAATTCAAAGCAAACAGTAACGGACCTTATACGGCTGCGTCCACTTCATAGCCGATTATGGAAACAGACGCTATACCCGCATATACGCTGAAATGTACATCTTGGACATAATCCTTGCGGCTATTTGCGTACATCTACACCTACAGATTTCACATTTTGTAGAAATTTATATCAGAATCCAATGCGTGATAGTGATCATATGCAAATAAAAACGATGTCCTGCCACCAGAAATAAACGAGTCAGCATCTCAGAACCCCCTCTATCAACATACAGGCACATTTTGTAATAAACTACATCTGATAAATGTTCCTTCCCGAAATGGACAATATGGAACATAGCTGACATTACATGGAGCAAGTTAAGCCCAAATGTACATTCACATCCAGAGGGCCATTCCCACCCCTTTTTTGTCCTGAAAGTTTATTAAATGACCATTGAATTCGAAACTCGTGAAAACGGGTGAAAATGAACTGTGCCCCTTCCCCCAACCCTTTTTCAAAAGCTGTATCCGCCCCTGCTTCACATTGCCGCCATGATCTTTCCATGACTTGATAAACATGATTTCAGTACACTGTCAGTTAGTGACAATAATACTCCCATCATTCCAGTCTCCTGGTTAGTCATCTTAATTTCCAAACAACTGTCTCCCAGCGTCATTTGTTTCACAGCCAGTGTAACAAATAGCACACGGAAGAACCAGATGATATTCTTTTTGTCTCCCAGAGGGTTTCATTTGCCGCATCATCTGTCTGCTGTTGAAGAAAGTGGGCAGACGACAGTTCAATGAGAACCCAAGTGACTGAACAAGGTGCGAACATCGCTCACGCCATTGTCTTGTCACGGTCGTAGTTCTTGAATAAACCAACGGTTTATGAATATTCATGAGTTTACAAAACACTAGTTGATTTGAGTGAGCCTTCTGGCCTCAGAAAAACACAACATTATATGTTTCTATGATAATATATGATTTACACTATTGGCTGTCGGATCATTCTGTTACGGTTGAAACCTCTGATGTATTAGCTGTATTTATGGAATATATGTGACATTTTTAGTTTATTTGTGTAACATAAAACATTGCTACCAATACCAATCACTTAATTATCTGGTCAGGACACTTCTCTATACAGGCGGTCGTTATATACATGTACTAGTATCTGTTAAATGTATGTATGTAAATATTTTATTTACGTGTCGCGCAGTATACAAACATATGGACATACAGACAGGACATATTAAAATGAACACCACCCGGTCAGGAGGCTTATGAGACACGAGGTATCAGTAGGTCCATAGAATAAATTAGAGTTCTGGGGTGCAGCGTTGAACATCGAAAAAACATTCCTGACAATATATTACTACGTTTGAAACTACTGAAAGACGTCATTACTTTCCGAGATGACGCCAAATCCCTTTGTTAGGAAAGTCGTTCTAACCACTGCATGGTTGCGTCAGAACACTTGAGGCTTGAGAAAATAGTCGATCGATCTTGTCTGACTCACGTTACTGTTACCGAAAACTGAATGTTAGCAAATTTGAGCTATTTTTCATCTATACAGTCAAATTAATTTTAATTATTGTGTCATTATTATACGCCAACACACACGCACGCACAAAACGTTTTTCAGTCAAATGCGATTGCGGTCTTTTTTGTCTATGTCGGACTATTTCTCAAAATAGATTCTGAGACAAACAGACTGGTGTCAGCCCGATTTAGGCATGCATTGAACCAAACAATATATTTGCGTAAAATGTTTATTTATTTTTTAAAAACCAGTACGACAGGCTGATCATGTGCAACATGTCCCTAGAGGGAAATATAATATATGTTTTAAAAAATAACCCCAAAAACAAGTTATCACTGACGTTTTGTTAACACGCTCTGTTGGCGAGAACATGTTATCATACGTTACAACGTACACAAAACGGTTTATTTTGACTTATCTATGAATGTATACGTGCATTAAATTTGTTTGGTATTTTTTTATGTATTCATTCACTTGTTTTTGTTTTGCCGCTGTTCATTCATTGATATTTTGCATGTACACATTTTTATGTTTTTTTGTGCCTTTTTTTCATCTGTTTATCCTTATAGTTATCGTTAGTTTAACATGGTATTCAAATTTCTCCTCCTGATGTTGTGGTAAAACATCTGTATACTGGCGACAGGAGACTAAATACAACAGGGGACTTTAATGATCGCCTATCTAAGTTTTGCTATTCTTGAAACCAACATCGTAAAGTTATATACATGTAGATCTAACAAATTAATGGATAACGACAGAGTGTAATTCGAAACTTATTGTTTTCGTTGCTGATTTGAAATGTAACTGTATTTAACGTGCGCTGGGAATGGCTTCCACAGACTTGCTAAAAAGATTATGTTTTCATAAAATCGAACACGAGACAACTTAAAAAAATAAATGCCATTTTCTTTCTATGTTATTGTGGATGTCTACGAGAGATGCTCAGCGAGCTAGAAGGGAAATATGACGATCTGACTCTCAATATAAAATTGCTTCAGTGAATACATGCAGTCCATATGATCATTGTAACTCTTTTTACAGATATAAATAAATTGACTATAACTATTGCAATGATATTTTCTACTCTACTTTTGATATGAGTGTCTTTTTTATCATTCCATAATATACAAAATTCTCATTATCTGTGCTTGTTCTCATAATATTAATATGACAAGTCGCTATATAAATATTTATAACAAATTATCCCTATCAAAAGTTGAACGGAATCAATTATATATGAGTGAGTGAGTTTAGTTTACGCCGCTTTTAGCAATATTCCTGCAATATCACGACGGGGGACACCAAAATGGCCTTTACACATTATACCCATGTGGGGAATCGAACCAGGGTCTTCGGCGTGACGAGCGAACGCTTTAACCGCTAGGCTACTCCACACACACCCTAGTACATATGACAATTTATCGTCTTAGGGTTTGGGGGCACATCAGTTGTTTTCTCGATTATCGTAAGAACAATTGTAAAACATGTCACTAACTTATTAAAGACAACTTTATCTCCAACACAAGCCATCATCCAATGAGTATTTACCATGTATTGTGTAACCCGCCTCGTTATACAGCGAGAGTAAACAGTGCCACCCGAAAACATATAATGCGACTATGACTATTACTGGTTCGGTCAGGGCTTGAAATAACATACTATCACATCTCCCAAATGATTTTTGTTATTAACACGGTATCAGCGTAGATAAGAAACAAAGTTTATGGAGTTAAGACCTCAGAGTCAACCTAACACCCCCTGCTAAATACTGCAGTTCGTGCCTATCGGCTCGCGAATATCAGTTGCGTGATCGACAGAACATCGATCGCATCAATAATCCATGAATAATTCATGATAAACTTAAGTATAATCCGTATAACCATCTCGTGACTGATTAGCACTGGATATAAAACATACTTTAACATTAGCGAGCGAAATATCTCGCAGTCTTTAGTCAACTTCTCACTCCAAGTCAGCACATTAATGGCGGCAGTGTTTTAGAACTCTTCAACGTAATAAGGGTGAAACGTCTTAGCTACCCATAGCAACCCGCGACGCCACGAAGTCAATTGTTGACACAGGACAGAGGGACAAATACGACCCTCGAAATATCGGAGATAAAACAGACATAAAAACCAGAAGTAAAGAATATATATTTGGCCTGCATGGTTGTTTGACACTTGTTCGACACTATCCGAATCAAGAGAGTTTATGGGGTCCAGTGACAATCGCAACAACGCTCGATCTTGACTGGTAAGTTTATTTTGATTTCGTAAGAAGTTATCAAAGTATTTTTCACATAATGTCTTTCAGATATATAAACGGGCTATGCATGTAAACACTATCTTATTACTTGAGTAAATATAGATATGATTTAAAAAATATTATTTAGTCGACAGTAGGGTATGATATAAAATTTTACGCAAGAAAGAATTAGAATATTAATCTAAGATTAAAAGTACATACTGTTTTCATTTTGATTAACTTATTTTCTTGTAATTCAAATTGAACTAACGACGTAAACCGAAAAGAAAACCACAGTAGACATATATAACCCACCATGAGCATTTGACATTTTCTCAAATAATATTACGTGGTACTTACAACACAAAGGACATCGTAAAAACCCAATTGTCTCAGATATTGCCATGACAATGATGCCCTGAATCTGTTGATATTTATTTGACATTATACCCGAGTCACTAAGCAGCGCAAATGCCATGCGACTCTTAGAGACGAATACTATCTTTTCCAAACTACATGAAACAAAACGATGTTTATGATCTTTTGTTAATGCTCATTGTAATCATCCAAGACCGCAGTAACACAGCTGAAGAAATACGTATCATGATCATATTATTATGATAAATATCACTGACAAATATGCGACTCTTTCTTATGAACACTATCATCATAATCCCCACATGCGATAAATGTACAAATGAAAACACTGACAAAGTAACTATGTGTCTGAGAGCCATTTTGATAAATATTTCCAATATTATTCCGTGTTATAGCTGCCTCAATAACGTCTCACAACAATTAGCATTGCTCCGATCGATTTTTGTGTTCGAGTCAAGGTGTTCATTTAGTGCACACCATTCGGATCTGTAATCCGATACCGCTTAATACATAGGATACGTTCGACCCATTGTTTGCTGCTCACACTTGCATACCCCCTCCGAGTGGGGTAGGACCAACTGTAACCGTATACAATAAACGACCTAATGGCTGGAAGAAGTAGCCGTCACCGTGGCTTATATTTGATTTATGAATGTAATTACCTAAAATCAATAACTATATTACCATGATCATATTTTTTCTCATTGTTATAAAATTGTTTCGTAGTCAATATAATAGTAGTTAACATTTATTTTCGATTTTTAATTTACAATTTTGCAAATACCATATCACATTATTTTACGTTAGGAGAACTAATATAAAATTCATTAAGGTAATTGTCACTTTTATGTCATGTATTATGTATCAGATATTTCAGATTGATCTCTTCAATAGACTTTCCAATAGTTAAATGGTCAGCTGTGTGATACACTTTTGAAACTTAGAAACTCCGGCAATAGTATATCTGATAACTTATCACATAACGGACCCCTCTCTGCTGTTGCTGGAGACGATTAGGCCATCCCAATTGTTTTATGTGTTTATCATATACCACAAGCAATTGAGTCTACGGGCAAAAAACAAATAAGATTGTTTTTCACAAGTTGTGTAACATATATTACGAAACATAAAACTTTTAATTACTGGGTAATAATCTTTAAATAACTTTATGATGCAGATCGGGTATCTTGAAGTAAAGTAAAAGTTGACAGACAAATTTGCAATAAATGTATATGACGAAAGATCAAGCTGACCTTTTTATAAGTGAATGAGTGAGTTTAGTTTTACGCCGCACTCAGCAATATTCCAGCTAATGGCGGCGGTCTGTAAATATCGAGCCTGGGCCAGACAATCCAGTGATCGACAGCATGAACATCGATCTACGCAACTGGGATACGATGACATGTGTCAACCCAGTCAGCGAGCCTGATCGCCCGATCCCGTCAGTCGCCTCTAACGACAAACATGGGTTACTTAAGAAGATCAATTCTAACCCGGATCTTCATGGGTAGCTTTTTATGAGTGTGCAAGGGTAAGGGTAATTTTTTATCGCATATGGACAAAGAGAGTCCACAGTGGAAGGTGAAATTGAGATACGAAAAGTTTTTAATATTTTACGTGGTAGTGCAAACTCTGATCGGCGGGAGATGGGAAACACCGAAAATAATACAGTCGCCCTAATATACTACTACTGCTTTCAATAGCACTTGATAGTTTCTTATCGGGGTATATCCTCACATACACCCGCTTTTACATACGCTTAGGTCCGTACTCAGTTACGAGTGACAGCTTTGAATACAGGTCATGTTTCTATTGACAGCTATATGGGTGGCAATAACACGACAAATAGGCAGGGCACGAGACGCGTGCAGGAATATTCGCATGTCTTTGTTGACTGAACTGTGTGCAATTGTCGATACAGTGAGAGTAGGTATTTTTGCTAGAGAACCAGGCGCTAGAGAGAGTATGTGCGTGTATATTGGTACATGATGATTAATTCATAAGTGAAGTGCTTTAGTCCTGCTGGTACATTCCATGGATGTTGGTGTACTCCGATACTACGTAGATGGCTGAAGATGTAGAACAGCTTATTATTGTGTATCTACCGTTTGTTTGAGCCAAGATACGGCGGTACCACACGCTCGGCGATATATGATTTGGAGTATAAGAACGTTCACAGTGTTTGTATTTCATGTCACTGACTAGTGGAAGAATTTTTTAAACAACGAACAGGTCTACTTAACCAAAACTAAAAAAGCTATGTGTGTCTCAGTAATTTTGTGTAAAAATATATAGATGAACGAAGATTGGAGTATGAAATTAACCATTTGACCTCTACCATGTTTCAAATGTTGCAAATGTATGTAAAAAACCTTAATATATTGTTGTGTAAATTGGCGAATTCTTTCTTTCCAAGTTTAAAGTTTCAAATCAAATTAAATTCTAAAAAATACAACATGCTGAAGTATTCTTTGAGTGTTGACATAGTGCATGTAACTTGCTAACATAAAATATTTTCAACGAAACCCCCCCCATAATTATTCAAGTTTTTTCCTCGTCTGCTCATACACTTTGGGAGTAAATTGGAAAGTAAGTAGACCGTATTTTGTACAATTAAGCTGTGGAGTTGTGAAACGCGGAAAAAGTTTTTTATGAAACAAATTGTAGGGACATGACATTATTTTGTACAATTAAATTAAAGTTTAAAACGGAATTAAATTATGAATGTTTGATTATGGGAAAACTATAAAACTGTATTGTTTGAAAGCTAAGACATGATACAGTTCAAATCGCTTCGTCTGTTTCGCCATACAAGGAACTCACAGATTAGCACAGGCGGCTCATATCATACTTTACACAATGCTCAATAACGTTTTGAAGTGTTCCCCATGTATCTGAACGAGACATGGAATTAGTTACAGAATGAACATCCCAGACATGCAACTACACATTAAATACCCTTACATGTAGTTTAAGAATCGAACTGTTTCTGTCTTATCAAAGATATTATCCTATCGCTTTCTTCGTATACGATCCATTTTAAACATTCTAAATTGCATTTCTTTGAATTTCGAGCATCCCCTTCACGTAATGCAAGAAATAACGGATTTCAACTCAAAGTGAAACTAGTGCTTTTTGAATGGAAAACTATTTCAGTTTATAATTTCCATACCGGTCTATATTTGAAGGTATTTGTATTTATCTGATTCTCAAATATACGTGAAAGCACAGAAAAACCCTCTAGCTATATGGTCTTTAAAAAAGGGTTTTCGACCCTGGATTTCGGGTAAGGAAGTTCTCCAGGAAAATATGCTCGTTGTAAAATACTACTGGCAAATTTATCGGGTGGTGAGGCCCGGTGACCATGTCACTATATACCGCTTTGGGATGTGACATTGTTCACGATATGAATCACTGGACTGTCTGTTACAGACCGCCTTCATGTCGCTAGAATATTGCTGAGTACCGCGTTAAATAACTCACAAACAAATCATAGTTGACGATTCTTGCGGATTAACGCTACCTTGTGGGTTTTGTATTCGGAGGTCGTGAAGCCTCGTGGTTGAAGGCGAAGACCCACAGGGTAACGATGTCTGCAGTCAATTTCTGGTGTCCCCCGTCGAGATATTGCTGGAATATTGTTCAAGGTAGCGTCAAACTCCACTCAATCACTCGCCCCTGTCAACAACAGTATCTTATACCTAATATTTTACTGTGCAGTGTAACTGTTTTGTCATGCGTAAAATAAAATAATAGGACCCACTTTATCTTAACCTTATTAAATTAGAACTGCGTTTTTTATTGGCTTCTCGCAGCAAGAATTTCACGCGGGTTGAATTTCAGTCATTGATCCAGCGCTACTGGTTTGTTGTTTAACGCCGCACTCAGCAATGATCTAGGTATATGACAGCTGTCTGGTGATAATCTGGTCTGGACCAGACAATCCAGTGATAAACTTTATGAGCATCGATCTACGTAATTGGGATCCGATGACATGGATCAACCAAGTCTGCGAGCCTAACCACCTATTCCGGTTAGTCGCCTCTTACAAGCATGGGTTGGTTAGATCAGCACATGGGTAAGCGCTGTACTGTCAGGTATACCTGCCAACTCGCATTCATTTGGCTTCAGACTCACGTCACGATCTCTCGACAAAACTGACAAATCTAAACTGGGTTCGTATGAAAACTAGAATTAATAATCCGTTAAAAATCACACAAATAGGGGTGATTAGATACATCGTTTTCAGTGACTGTTCTGAGAAGGGAATTTGCAATTATTCGTTGGCTTCAGAGAGGGTGTCAGGTCCCGAGTAGTGAGGGCGGCCCTTGGACCCCGGCATATCAAGTTTTTTCTCTCTCTCTTGGGGCTGGAAGCTCTGCCGTTAGGTGGTGGAGTGGCATTGTGGTTCATGCGTTCGTTCGAACCCCAACCCCACCCCCCACCCCCACCCCCACCCCGGATCCGCCACTGATTGAATGGCATAGACGTCTGGACCTAGATTAACATTCACATTAAGGAACATTAACATTAACTTACGACTATCTTAGCGCTAAGAGAGCTTCGAAAATCTAGTCCCTGGCCCTTAACAGACGCTGTGCGTAGCTTAAGTTAACAAATAGACTGTCGGGTGTCTAAAAGAGGAAATACGGTAAGTGTATTCATAGTACTGTAGCTATTGCGTGCGACTTTACCTACTTATCCAAAGTCTGAATGCTCTATCGGACCAGTAAGATCATGTGAAAGTAGTCGGTACGTTAAGACTAAAATCTGATAAGTACCGGTTTTAGTTGTAGCGACTGACTCAGTGGGCTATATTTAGTTTTTGTTCCGTTACACGATAATGTACGCTGTCATACCCTCAGATACACCCAGGAAATATAGGACCCCCAATCGCCACCTCACACGCTCACCATTATTTTTTTCTTTTCCTGGATTCTTCTGATTTATTTGAACCGTTTCCCGCCCGCTTGCTGTGTAAAACTGAGTGACCTCCCTTTGAATCAAACCTGCTCTCGATTGGTTTTTCATGCACATCTTTATACGTGATAGATTTACCTGTAGCGAGGGTTACGGGTGTGGCTATCGTGAAGGCCAACAACACGGACAGTTCACACTTGTTGTCGTGTGTTGTTGTTTTACACCGCACTCGGCATTTAAATGTTCCGGTTTGAACCAAACAAGCCAGTGATTGACATCATGAGCAATGGCCATTCGAAAGGGGTACAATGACCAATCCATCATATCAGCGAGTCGGACCACCCGATCCACATAGTCTCATCCTAATACGGGGCGGTGGGGTAGCCTTGTGGCTAAAGCGTTCGCTCGTCACTCCGAAGGCCCGGGTTCGATTCCCCACATGGGTTCAATGTGTGAAGCCCATTTCTGGTGTTCTCTGCCGTGATATTGCTGGAATATTGCTAAAAGCGGCGTAAAACTAAACTCACTCACTTGCTATTGGCAGCATAATTTTTAAAATCTAGGTCTGCAATACTGATGATGATGATGATGATGATGATGATGATGATAATAAACAACAAACATTCGTGGGTATCCCTCACTCTGTCACCACACACTTATCACCTGTTGATCAAATCATAGAAACAGAGAAAGACTTTCTCTATTTCTGTGATCAGACCATGTGTAACTTGGACCTACATATCAGTATCCTCCAACATAGGTGGCATTATGATAACAACCACTGATACCTTCATTCGATACCGTGTTTTAATATGTATGGCAATACCAGCTTTAGTTTCAGATGCGACTAATCAAATTTCTTTACACTAATCAAAATGTCGGATTTAATGGATATCATATCATTTAATTATCTGTCTAAAAGAATGCAACTGAAATCCGAGTGCAAAGTAGTAACAGCACAAATAACTCCTAATAGAACATTGCTTGTTTTTTACATGACATACTAGAATATGGTCTTCCATCATAGAGATAATTAGAGGGATGGATGCACTGTGGGAAAACAAACCAAATTACAGCCATGTAAATAACGACTGCCATTTACGTATTCGCGACGATATTAGTGTTATATGTATACTATAAAATTACTAATGATGTAATAAGAAACGGGAAAAGATGCTGCTATTTTTCAGTTAATTATAACTTGTGTTATCTGTTTTTATAAAGTTTCTAATTAGAAAACGCTCGCTATGAAAAAAACTACTGACTGAACTGAAATCTAATACTAAACACTGAGATATATATCAAACCATATAAAACTGCATCATAAAGATAGTGAGGTTATGCAAATATGGCCGACTGATACGTTATATTCAAATAAGCCATTTATATTTTTTAATTATCATAAATATCAAGAGCCTAAATTCACAAATTCATTTTTCTCAAAATGCATTTCCAACAGTCAGATAACATTGGTTGTGTTTGGTCAATCGTAGGGAATCCATGTAGGGAATCACGAGGAGTGACGAGAGAACCAAGCTACCCAGTAACTCTTGTTTCAGGAATGTTTTTATGCCTATAGCATCCTAGTGGAGTCTTAAAATCATGTCAGATCCGACCGTCGATAAGTTGGAATTAATTAAGCATGCAAACTGCTTCTGTTTCAGTGTGTATTTCAACACCCGGTGTATACACGATATGATAACAAGGACGTAGGTATATTAAGAAATCCAATATGGTTATGATAAACACCATTGTTGCTGAGACAAGTTGGTAAGTCAGTTCCTGCATGGATATCATGATATGGAGTATTGGAAACGACATTGACTAAAACTCAAACTGACCAATTTGGCCAGACAGATTCCGTTTTAGTGCTAATTCTTGGTAACTTGTGATTGTTCGGATCGATACTTGATTCTGTATTGCATCAATGTCGTGAACTCCCATCATGGGAGACATCCATAGTTTAGATACATGCTATGTGACTGAAATATTCCGTACTGATCAAGGGTTAGGATTTACGAATATATATGTTCTGATACCCTAGTTTAGAAATTATTATAGCTAACCAGTCACAACAAGGTGGAATGCTGTATATTTATTGTTTATTTATTTATTTATTTAATTCTGCTCCAGCAAACATCGGTCATTTTTCGAACACTTGGTTGTCGGAATGAAAAGCGATATAATTTGTTCAATGTTTATCATAAAACGGCAGCTTCAACAATCTATGTAAACACGGATGTGAGCATGACAAACCTGAGACCCAAAACCAACCATTTTTCCTGTTTCATATTGTGTGGTAATTTTCGTATCGACCGAAAAGAAAAACGACTACGTTTTTTTTTTCATGTATATTATCTAATCATCCAAGACTTGGCATGATTGGTCTTGGGGTTTTTTTAAATGTAGACACTTAAAATTTTTTTTTAATAACGGTATTTTTTATGAACTGCCATGTCGAATGCATGATGCGAGTTATGGAAAGTTATGTTTTTTGGGTTGTTGTGTTTTCTTTTAATTTTCACTTTTATTTACTGGCGCCAAGCCAACATATTCGGGCAGAAAGAGAACACACTCATATCACAAACCCGTGCTTCCCCTCTTCAATCAGGATATCATTATCATATGCGTGTAAAGTTAAACTATGTCCGCTTTAACAAGTGCCCGCCACAGGGGTTACCTGGTCTAAGAAGGCGTCCGCTCGATATTTAGATACCGCCGTGCATGCAACGTATAACTCAATTCCTAAATTCCGGAGCGGAGGGGTAGTTGAAAAGCGTCCGTTCGCCACGACTCTGATCCGAGTTTGATCCCCACATAGGTACAATGTGTAAAGCCCATTTCATGAGTCTGTGGCGTGATAATGATGGTATACTGCCAACTAAGACCTTATGTCTTCTCAATGACAGTAAGAATATCAGGACTAAATTCCTTCATCCAAGTGCACTAACCTCGGCATACCCGGTTTCCCCTTCCCCGCCTCTCCTCCCACAAAATAGTCACCAACAAAAGTATACAATACATTGTTTTATTAAAGAAATAACTAAATAACTAATTATTCTAATCATTATATATTTATCGAAATCGAATCCCCCCCCCCACCCCGATTGGTCTGCATACGCCACAAACAAAAGTATACAATACAATGCTTTATTAATTAAATAACTAATTATTCTAATCATTGTATATTTATCGAATTCTGGTGGAATTATGTATTTAGTAATATTTATACAAGTATTTATATAATATTGTGTCAATACATACACGCACGCACGTACGCACGCACGCACGCACGCACGCACACACGCGACACTTTTTCGCTTTGAATGCAGGGTTAACCCAGAAAACATGCACAAAGTCACACAATAACAAAAAAAAGCTAGAAAATTTCTTTGAACAATTGTTGATCTATGGGCGCCTTGGTTGTTGCCTAACACCGCATCCATTAACCGTTACCCTAGCTAATATCCATACAGCTTAGAATGGCACGGGTGGCCTACTTACTGTACTCAGGATTATTTCCCAGTTTCATATTTCCCTCGCTATATAAACACGCGCAGAATTCTTTGACATAATTGTTAAAATGACTTAATTGTTGTAATCACAGCCATATGATGTAAACAAATAGGAAGGGGATTCGCATGTTGATATGTTGGCTGTAAGTGGTCTGTGACCATGGCGACTGGTATATTCCAGCTGCACTATCCGGGCTCAGACTGAAATGCGACTACATTGCCCACACGGCAGGTTGTTTGTACTGTAATAAAATACAGAATTACAGTCAAGGCAGTATCAGCTGATCACAGATTAAGTCGTTAAAGCCCCTTAATCCACAGACAGCCGGGTTTACTGCACTCTACAGGCTGCAACTCAAGGCTCTCGCTCACACCCCGGAGCGCGTGTTAAAAGACTCCTTTTTGTGAACAGGTACGGCATTCATTCATTCATTCATTCATTCATTCACACATTTGGATGTATTGTTTTTTGTTATCCTATTTTTTTCTAATGCAATTATTTCAATGTTCTTTTTTTTCGTATTTCATTAGGATGTATACTACCACTCACAAGAAAATACACGTCGACTTGGGCTGCTTATTTGAAATAGGTTTTGAAGTTCAATCAGTTATTGTGTAACAAAACAATAGACATGAACATGCCACTTGGGATGAATTAACAAGATGTATCTTCTGTCATTACACACAAAAACACAGATGATCACAGTCTGACAACAAAACTTCTTAACGCCTCCATAGCACCTCAGTAATGCTTTAATGTCTTATGTGACCTCCACGGACGTGAAGACGAGCCAGGGCCCCGTTTCACAAAGCTGTCGTAGCTACGACTGCCGTAAGCCTATGTTACAGTATAGGAGTTACGACAGTCGTAGCGCTACGATAGTTTTGTGAAACGGAGCCCTGGAAATGACGCTCCATCGATGACGCTGGCGTCCTGATGACGTCGACGTCTTGGTAACGACTGACACTACGGTGTTCTGTTGGTGAGAGGTCGGTTGAGCGTGGAGGCCAGGGCATCACGGGTATGTTACTGATGTTGAGGAAGTCATGGATTATTCCAGGAGTGTAGGGCCTGGCATTATCCTGTTGAAACCGTGTCCAGTGCAACTATCTTCTGAGGAAGGGAAGGATGCCTGGCAGCAGGAAGACATCCCTGTAAAGCAGGGTGTGTAAATTGTCACGGCTGATGACAAGATGTCTCTTCATTTTACGCAAATCCTACGCCATGACGTCACGACCTCCAACAAGGTGAATCCCTGGGATTCATCTTAAAGCCAATAGTCCATTCAACTTACATCCGCACCCGTGCAAGACTGAATAACTTGAAGCAGAGACCATATAATAGATCATATTCTAGATTCTATCATATGGTCTCTGCTTGAAGCTGCTTCCGTTGCTGAATTGTACCCAGGACCATTAACGTCACTGCCAACGTCGCAAAGTTCGAGACCAGTGAAGTATATTTCGCCGATGTTGATGGGCCAAGGCCATTCCACGGTGTAGTATTTAGTCATCCAGCACACAATCATCTTGAAGTTGTGTGTCTGCTGATGCGGCGTCTCCGTCTCGCAACGTCGATGACGTAACAGCAAGTGGTTGCGCGGGTGTATAACGAATGCATGTGGCAGTCCTGCTGTGTAGTGGTTGGATAACACAAGAACTGTTGTGTGCCAAGTCCGATGGTATCGCTGAAGTAGTCTGGTAATGGTCAGTCGGCTGCACCGAGCGTCCTAAGAGAATGGATATACGTGAACCCACCAGCGTCATTCCAAGACCTTACTGTCTGTCCTCTTACTTACTGTCTGCTTTTATGAGCTATCAGGTCTTGGGTCCTCGAGTATCCATCTTATACCTTCTCCCCATCTTCTTGCTATCATAAAAAACACTAATTTATTCCAATTCAAAAACTCTTTATTTCTCTCACAATGCCCTTCCAACAATCGGATAATGTCCGTTGTGTTTGGCCAATAGCCTTCATCCTCAATTCAGTCTTCTTTACCTAAGGTGTTATAACATATTCACGATCTAAGACTGTAGACTTTCTTTTGATCGTCCATTTTAAAATAAGATGAAAATATTTGAAATTTGGTACAACTCATTGAAATGTCAACTTTATTTGTTGTGCAGTTTCTTACTGATCATCGCGATCTTTTTCTCAGATCGAAGCAGACTGAAAAAAGGTATAGGAGTTATTTCACCCGTGTATCTCATCGCTAAGTCTTGATACATAATGCAGCTAGACCGCTAACAATTGAGTGATAAATGCTTCTGAAGTTCTGTATGACAACGTTACTTTTGACAGTGTTGCTGATGTTATAATCACATTAATCACAAAATAAATGTTTTAGTTGATAACACGACAATAATCTTTGCATAATAATAGATATAAGGGATTTACTGAATTAAATATTTTGTCGGCGTCCGCGAGCCTATCGCTAATCCCACTGCTTGTCTAATGGAAGAGCCTCCTGAATCTGGCGTCGATTTGCTGGACGGAGCACCCAGTGACTCACTGTCAGTTGTTTCTGATCAGTATCGATTATTCCTTCCAATTAACTTTATTTCTGTCAACAGCATGGCATGTCTTCAAAGAATTCTATAAAGCAGTTGAAGGTTCCGTAAGTAATTATGATAAAGTTGTGGTTAACACTTGATGAAACTGCCATCTTGTGCGGCCAAGCGCCAGTATGAAGGCAGGTTGAGTTCGGATGATAAATACTGAAATAATCTAGCAGTGAAACTAGGGTAGAGGGTGACCAGGCTCTCTCAGCCCAATATACAGGTCAAATGAGATAGATCTAACGTCTATATTCTCGCTCTCGATGGTCAGTGTTTCCTCAAAGGACCACCGTCCCATCTCTTATCGTGAGCAGTCCCATATTTCACAGAGCGAACCTATCTGCCAATATACGGTTGTGTAGTTGAGTCACAGAACTGGATGCATTGATAAATGATAAAGATGTCACTCGGACCAGGCAGTACAAGGGAAGGAGGGTCTGAGTGGGCTAAGAACTCGGCCAAGTGTACAAGGTTACGCCGAATACACAGCCCGGTCGGTATATATCGACTTGGGCAACTTGGCACGCCATCAGGCTTGCGAAGGCAACAACAGGGGGAGCCACAGTTTCAGTATATATATATATGCTTAGGCATGCCTACCATCTTGTTCTAAATGTACACTGTGTCAGAGCGCTGTCTCTGTAATACGACCTTTGGTGCACTCAAAGAGACTTTAAGAGAGTGTAATTCTGTGAATAATAATAGTCTTTGTTGCCCCAAAAATTTAAAAGAAACTATACACGAAACTAGCGAACGACTGAAATACATGTACACCAATACCCCACGGACAACCCCAACCCACCCCAAAACCGCCCGTACACAAACAGTACAGTATGGCAGATGTTAACAAACTTTCCTTCAAAGAACCCTAATTACCAGGATGCTGATCCGGGAATTTGAAAGGGAACACGGAAAAAGATGGCTGGGTGCTTTGGTACGTTTTTTCATTCTAGACTTCTGTGCGGATTGGGTGTGATTACATTGTTCAATATTTATTTATTTATTTATTTACTTATTTATTTATTTATTTTTTTATTTAAAGTTATCGGAAACGCTCAACGATGCCAAATGCAGCATTGAAGGAATCGTTCGGATAAAATTTCCATTTGAAATCATGTCAGGTGATTAATCATGCTAGCAGTCTTTCTGTGTACGTACAAGGTGCTCTTCCTTTTATTTATAGAAAATTGATTCAGTATTAATAGATATATCTGATAACAACATAATGGGAGTGAAATATAGTTCAACATCTGTGCCACGTTTGAACTGAACCCCGATTACCCGGTCAGTTACCACTCTGTGGCAGTCTGTATTCATATAGCATATCTGTTAACTGTAATGCTGTCTTCATCTCAGTAAGCTGTTTCATTTAATTAAAACTGAGAGGTTTAAGTTTCAACACTTTAATAAACGATGGGTACAGATGGGAATGTTACAAGGTTGTCCTGTCTAGACAATATCAATCTCGTAACGTTGCCCGTTAATATATTTATATCATCTTTCAGGACTGTGAATATGTTTGTTTTCATGTAAATTACCGATTCCATTTAATAACAAACATGAAAAGCAACATAATGATATTGACACTGACTAGATAACGTAATAAATATAGGAAGGTGTATGTTTTCCTAGGTACTTATTTATTTCATATGCCTAGACGTTTGACGCACACATATTAGTAAAAATTAATACAAATACATTTTTATCTTTAATACGTTTGTGTTGTATTTTTTCTGTTTGGTTGTTGTTTTTTGCAAATGTATTATAAATGCCATCCAGGGATGCTGGATATACTACACGGACATTATGATAAAAACCAAGAATTAAATCGGATGAACCCTTTTAGATCACACATACATTCTGTGTATATAAATGAATTTGCATTTGTTTTACAGAAAATGTTTTTAGTTTACACTTATTATATAAATTCACGCATATATTTAAGAACTATTTTGTCTTTTTAATTTGATTTTTTATATTTTCATTTTCAAATATACCCATATATTTTAGAACTATTTTTTCTTTATAAGATTTGAATTTAAATTTGTTAATAACCAAAAATATCTATTGTGCTGTGTGTTTGTGTGTGCGTGTGCGTGGGCGCGTGCTTCTCAGTTGTGTCATACAATGAAGGCACAACATACACGCATAAAGTCGTTAATTAAATATATTAACACCTCGCCATCGCATTAAAATTGTTAAAGTGACACAACTGTACATATCAAGTTACAACAAATTGCTATATGACGTATCACGAGCAGCATATATACGGGTCATATCCCCCACCTCCCGGGACGTGGGCTCATGTCGCCGCATGGGTCCCCCCACCCTTCACCGACCCCACAAAGGTTTACCAATACCGAACAAACTCATACTAAACACAGGCGTGGGAGAAACATCATATTTGAATGTACTGGGATTTTTTAAAAAGTGTTGAGCACAGTCCACTAGGGCGTTGTGAGCTGTGTGTAAGTAATGGGCCGTGACAGCTGGTTACATGTCCAGTGTTATAGACCCTGGTTTATGGCTGTTGGTGACTTGACTCTTTGAGAGCCGTCCACTCCTCCACTCTCGGCTCTCCCCACTGTCACTTCTCGCAACAATATCACGCTCCCGAGCTAAGCCAGCGGTAATTATTTGCTATCACGTTTCATATAATTTTTTTATGACCGGCGTTCTTGGTCGCTTTCTTGTGTGGCGTGGCTACTAACATAACTCACGTTGGACCGGTGGGCAATGGACAGATGGGCTGTCTAGGGTGGTCATTATAGTGCCAAGGTCACATGACCTGTAATTAGAATTTATGCAAAAAACACATCTGCCCCTTACTACATTTTCAGTTATTGTATGTTACGCTGGGACGGCCATCTTGCCCCGTGGAGATGTGGGTCAGGTCATGGGGTGGGGTCGAAGATGATGTAGGGCGCAGATGTCACTGACGGTGGCGGGAAGGAGCGGGGTGGGGGTTGATGGTTGAGAGCGATGGCCAAGAATGCCACATCTCAACGCTGTTCCGATGTCGCCGTCGGGTGCGACGGGGTGGGGAGAGAGGTACTAGAGAGAACGGGCGGGGGTTTCAATGACGGTACACCTACCCCGAGGGAGGGGCGGGAGATTCGGGTGGAATTTCGGGTGTAGAGGACGCTGATGGGCGGAGGGGGGTATTGCGGCGTGTTAGGGTGAATGGATGAATGACGACGTCCCCGGCGCCATGTGGAGCTGCAATTACCCCGAAGTACCGGGGTGAGAGATCCGATGTACAACTGGCGTCACCGGGGTATTCAGGGTGGCAACTGGGGGTGGAGTGGACAGGATGGACAATGCTGGACAGCACGGACAAAGCTGTAAACAGGATGTTGTTGTCAATCTCGGACCGGCAGCGTTTCGGGTCAAGGATTAAACGAATTTTAAACAAATGGAACTATTGGTCACATGGGAAATATCCCCAACCCACTTAGGGCAATGTAACTAAATGTAATTGATATGCGCTAAACAAGCAAATGAGGTCAAGAGATGATACCGTGATAATGACCAATGGCCAGGAGGAAATATAAAGGCATGACAGTGGGGAGGGTATACCTGCCCCAGTTCTCTGCACTGAATGGGGCTGGTGGACAACTGGCCTTAAGTCGCCTAGGGAGCTGACACTTTACTGTGTCGTATGATTGCATGAAACAAGACGAGGATCAATGGGTTTCAATGAACCGTTCACTCGATAGTTTGTAATTGTGACCGCCTTGACAGGACAGCGTCCACTTAAAGAAAAACGCGGGATTCCTCACTACTTGATAGCCCTGAATCAATGGTCGAGAAAATGACCATGGTCAGAAAGTGACCGATTAACTGACATTATCTGGTTTGCCTGCATTCATAGTGAAATCATGAGTAAGGTTAATATATTCACAGAAATAATTGGAAAATTTCATGTTAAGCGTGAAAAACGACCTAGCGTGGAACTAGTTTCTTGTCGCTATGTGTATTATTACCCTCATATGGAGAATAAGGGATATGGATATTAAAAATGGCATTTAAAAATGAAATCTGTGACCGAGTAATTTGATCTCACCCTTGGTTTTATTCTCCTTATGCGTATGCATAATGGCCGAAGCTGAGATAACAGAAATTGTTTTCGCGATGAAAATAATATATACCTTTGCATTAAAAACTGGGGTACATGTTTCTGATGACTTTATCTTAACACAGTCAGTTTTGCAATTTTTCCAGTATTCTCCTTTATGTTGTTACTGAAATGACAGAAACACCACCTTAAACGTTTACCCCAATCACTGTAACAGATTCTAAGTGTGTGATAAAACATGGACGTCAAAGACCATTGACTACTGAAACACAAGGGTATTTATTTATTATTTATTTTATAAAAGATATGGGGAGTCAGTGACTTGTTCGTAAATCGCATCAGTCGATAAGCGAAGCTTACCCTTACAGGACGATGATAGTTCTGGTGCATCTCAAGGATGAAGAAAATAGTCATGTGCAAGATTCTCTATGAATGCCGTATTTGATGACTTACAATAAACTGGTTCTGTCTTTAACCTGCTAGGAGACAACGACTTACAGAGTTTACCGCTTAAATCCCAGCATTTGATGGATGAATAGGAAGATAGCCCACGAAAACACACTTTTTAAGTAAACGGGATTAATTATTTGTAAGCCAACACGTCCCTGGAACATGTCAAATATGTCGAAATCATTCAAACACGCGGATACAAAGAGAAACATGTTTTTCCACTTACGTTTTATCACGATCGATATTCGTTGGATTTTTTACAACAAAGGAAACTTTCTAAAATGAAAAAAACCTAAAATGTGGCATCAACGACTGTAGATGAATGAAAGCTATACAACTTCATGGTCATGACCCATCACTGAATGTATTATCATACGTATGTTTCTATTGCCTGTATTAACAATAAAGTACCTCCCTGGACAGCCACCTGTTGCATACTTAGCGTTAACCCTCCACTATAGGCGAGAGCTACTAGCTGGGAGATTGTTGTGTGATAGCAATGTGGCCGGTTGATGGACCGATGTTATATTCCAGTGTCATAACGATGTTCAAATCACGCTGGCCCAAACACGAGCACACGATCAACTCAGGGCGTTATTGTTCGCCGTGTTAAGTCCAAAGGGTTTGTCGCGCTTGGGGGTCAGAGGTTTAAAGAGTTCGTGGTTGGTTCACTTTAATGCTTCGACGCTCAAAAGATTATTTTAATTAGTATTTTCTGTTACCGCAAATTATGAAGTATGGTCATTTTAATGTCCAGGTGGTGTTTACCATAACAATTCCTAGGTCGAGCGCTTGTCTTCAGTTGGCGTCATGTTGGTCCTGGGAGCTGCTGAAGACAATGGGTGCTTGTAGTTGAGTGTATTGGTAGAACAAGGCACCAAAACGCTGACCTCAGGCCTGTTTCCCTTCACACCATTCACGCCCTCCTGTTCCCGTCATGCGTCGTCAGATTGTAGATAGACTTATCTGCTTGGCTAGTTCCTCGACAACCAACTTACACTGGAAGAAAAATGAAAGTTTGACATTCTGACTACGGAAGCCTATTAGGGCTACTGGATGCTATTTTGAATTTTCGAATTAATATCTTGAATTTTCAACTTATTGTGTTGAATTTTCAATTTAGTCTCTTATATTTTCAACTTACATATCTTGAATTTTCAACATAGTATCGTGAATTTTCAACTTGTTATCTTGAATTTTCAAGATCGGGTAAACGAAAACCATATATCCTTGTCTACTGGTGGTTAACAGTGAAACAAACAAAACATGGTATATACTTGTTTGTGATGTAATTGTTACGCAGATCACATATAGTTGTGTTTTCTTTTTGGACATGCTTTTGCTGTGTTTTTGTCTTTTCCATCTAAGTTATCTTTGACAATGTATGTCATAAATTGGTCAAATCCAATGTTCAAGAACATACGTTATTTTGCCTTATATGTAAATATTAAGACTAATTAACTTCTCTTATGTTTAAATTGATTTAGGTTGTAAAACGCCGAAATGCCTGTCTACAAGTTCAAAAAATCATTGCAAAGTGAGATCGTTTGTCTTTAAAACGTATTTGAAAGTGTTGCAATAATACTTAAATATAAAGTTTGATCTTTTGAACGAACAGCTATTGATAGTACGAACATGATTTTAAAAAAGAGCATATTTCGAAATCCGCTGATAATTTACATTGTACTACTACTACTAGCAAGGCAAGAGGCGCTGATACATGCCTCAAGTATGCCTGCAGTAGTAATATCAGTCGCTGGCCAAGATTCACCCAAGCTATAAACTAAAGAAATTAGTTCCATACCTTTTAACCCAACTATAATTAAGATGGCACAACACCTGCTCATCATAATAACAGAAGGACTCGTCGCTAGTCTAGATTGGTAAATTGTGTGTGATCTGTTTGTGGGTTAATTTTGCCCTTAAGTATACGCTCAGTGTGTAAGTGGATGTGGGGCATCTCTCCTCGTGCAGCGGAGCGTGTTTTGTGGTGGAACCTATCGACTCCTGGAGAAGAGAGTATGTAGCTATATATCACTGGCCATGTGTCACTTACCGGAGGCTCGACATGGATGGGGCGTCACCGCGGACTTTTATTTTTTAAATGTAATTTGGTTTATGTGGTCCTTAAGATGCACGTTTTACACAGCGAATGTGTCATTGAACGCGAAAAGACACAATTAGCACATATCCACGTTTAAGTTTTGTTTCAAAATAGTGTTCTGTTTGCATTTGAAATGTTTTTGTAAATGGCCAGTCGATCTTTGTGGTTGCTTTCGAGAACGGTTGAAAATTAATTGTTGACAAGACAGCTAAAGTCCAGTTGAGCGATGAGATGCTGACCGGACTCTTCGTCCCCAGACACGCACATCTTCTCCTATGCTAATACGTGCTTGCAATATCATCCGGTCAGGGTCCCCCTGTTTTATTAGCCACACAGCCTCAAACAGTCGCTAGATATCCCGGTGTGCAACTTAAATGTATACCACAATTAACATATTTCTGTCTTAATGTCTTCTTAACAACATGACTTTAATTGCCCAAGTCGTAAACCTTAATCCAGGGCCTGTAGAAATTGGGAACGGTATTTTTATTGCGTTTTAAAAACGTTTCATGTTGTAAGAGTGTATGGTGTTGATACAACAGCACAAGCTGTTTCTGGGCAAAGGTAATAGTTGGCCTTGACGGTTGTCCCCAGCCTAGTCTCGTTTCCTCGGAGAACAACGCTCGCCATGTGTGATATATGCCTTTGTCCGCTTACTAAAACTGTAATAATCCGTTATCGGGGCAGAAGTCTTTAGAAGCACGACCTCCACGTAGTATAGGAATATGCATATAGTCATAACATGGCGCAAGATTATTGTAAATGTTCGCGTGCTCTATATTGGTCTTCTTGTTGACTATAGCGCCACTGTATACCCAACCTCATATATATATGAGGCCCTCAGTTCAAAATTTGTGGGACTAGGTGACTGGACTAGGGATCGGGAGGACAACAGCTGATTATATATGGCAATGAGGTTTTGAATTATCCCTGACCACATCTCTGAGATCATCTTCGGTGTGCCAGTGTGACATATCTGTGATTCCCTATGTTCATGCCGTCCACCATGGATAGCTAGCGTGCTACTGTAGGGTCTTTGGTATGAGAGTAGGGTATCCATATTTGATTGTTGGGCCCAGAGGAAGTGACATCTGGAGGAAGTGATTGTTGTATCTGGGTGATGTGAAATAAATGGAAAGTCATTGTGTGGTCAAAGGGATGTCATTGCTGAGATATGGCGTTTGTGTCCTATGATATATTACGGGGTTATCAGGGTTGCTACTCAATATGTGGCAAATATCTGCGAATTAATACGATTAACTTATATCTGCACAACATCAACATATTTGTAACCCAACCTTCTTCTTTGTAACCCATTACATGTAAGAACACTACAGTATATCCATGTAAGTAGCTATTAACTGCCTCAAAGCCACACATATAGGAGGCTCTCAATCATTAATGTTCTTCTGCTGTTATTTGGAAAGAGCGTGATCTATAATAGTTAACATTGTGCATTATGGCGTGGCATCTACTTAGGAAAGAACTTTTTATAAGCGATATTTCTATTCTACTGATCATTGATATGGCCTTCATTGATTTCTAATAAGCGAAACGATGCCAGTTACTGCCACAAAAGCTTTGAAGTGATTGTTTCTTTGTTTTCAATGTAGCATTAAGAAACCGCCTTCTGCTAATCGAGCTTTCTTTAATCCTGCCTATCATGCGCACTGCTGTATCGATTGGACGATGAGTCGGGCATATACCAGTAATGGACGTCATAAAACTGCCTCTTGGCTTCCTGACCGCCATCTTGGATGGCCACCACACATGACTTCCGGTTCTTGCTGCTGATGGTGCTGAGAGAGGGCGCTGATATTTCCGGTTCGTGTTGAGTCGTTCTGGATGAAGGATCGTCGAATGCAATGGACACGTCACGTGTTATGAGAAGAAATGTACTCTTAAATACAACATGCATGCGGCCTTGAAATGTCGGCCTCTTTGAATTGTTAATGTACAAAGCACGCACTGGTATTCGTTGGTTGAGCAGTGAAGGAGAATGGCGGGTCACCACTCCAGGATCGTTTAGGTTGCTTTACGATTATGAGAATTGTGGTAGGGGACATGGTGCTGCGTTTGGCAAACAGGTCTATTTTGAGACGTTTCAAATTAGAAATAACTAACAGTATAACCTGTCGACAGGACTTTTCCACTAATTGCACTTTGGTCTCATCTCGCTGAGTTACTGAAACACTGCAGTGTATACATCTCCTTATGTTCCTCTTAGGAACACATAAAACAGACTGGTGGGAAGGTGATGATGGTGTTCTGGTAATCATTACTCAGGGGCTGACGTTTAACCTGTGTATGGATATGAACTTCACATAACAAAGGATGTTCCCAGTCTGATAAATACATTGTTGTTTACAGGTACAAGTGGGGCCTCTGTGTTACACAAACAAAAAGCTAAGATACCTCCTTTCAAGATACCTACGACTACATCACAAACAATTATTTGGTTTGTGTTAAAAATATCAGGTGAATTAAAGAAACCCTTTCTTCTTCCAAATAATCTAACTTGTGTTCGTTTAATCTACATCTCGAAAGTTAGTCCGTTTCATGTTATGAATTAGTTTACCTCTCTTTGTTGACAGGATGTTATAGAATGACGATGTTACACGTAGTTCAAACCTTGACTGAAAAAGTGCCTCCCTGACTTGTTCAACTCACTCGCTGATCGATGTACTAGACAGCATTTTTTCTAGTGAAACCTCTGTCCCCTCTCTCCAATGAGGCATCACTAGCACATTCTCCACCTCTTCAATATGAGTCCTTTAAAAAGAAACCGAAATAAAAAAAAAGTATTAAAAAAATGACATGCGCCAGAATTTATTCTGCAAATCTTCTGTGTGATTTCAGTTCTAGCGTCCTGTCAAATTGACTTAAAAGACAAGCAGCGTGAGCCTCAAACAGGGAAGATAAACTTAATCTTGAAATTGATGCAAACTTGTCCTGTCAGTGTTCGCTAACACTGTCCATATCGATCCTTTACTTCTTTGTGCATGTCTATTCAATCAGCAATATTAAATTCTTTCTTGAGCGCCCGCGATCTCTTGTATCGGGAGACCCGGCTCTCGCGTGTAATAATAAATCATGGCCCTGCCGGACAGTTGTTTTCTCAGTTCTGTTTGGGTCTCCCCAGGCCGGACGCCATGTTTAAAACACACGATTCGACTGCTGATTTATTGAAATTAGATTGAGGCTCTGGGTGGGTACCCCCTTGAAAATAATTAATTATGAATTGTCACGGAAGTCGTTCACTTCTGTCTAATAATAGCTTTATGTTGCCTCTTAAGACGTGGGTGGTTGACTGTTTAATGTAAGGTAAGATCCACACAGTTTCCTGGGCTTGACAATCTTCACAATCAGTGTTCAAGTTGACACCAAGCTCCACACAATGACGCTGTATAAGCGATGCCTCGATCCCCATGAATTGTCACCTTGACGCATGAAAAGTGAGACATTGTTCTTTCAACACAGCCTTTAACTGACGTCATGGATATAAATCATATATTGTGAGATAAAGAGAGTAAACTATTGTTTATTCCTGTGTCACACAACACACTGTAATCACCAACATACAGTAATTATATCTATACATTTAATCATTACAATTTGAATATAGATGGCGGGTTGTCCCAACAAAGTGGCCTGTGTTGCACATAAAAGAAATTAAATACATAAATGCATAAAATATGAACAAAATAAAATACATTGAAGACAAAACGCTTGACGTTCTATGTAGGAATATATAAATGCAAATGTAGTCTGCTCTAGGACGCTATGGTTATATTAATACATCACGTGTAAGAGTGGGGTGTTCTAGATATTTCACACTGATCATTCAGCTATGGTAAGAGGCGGATCTAACGCGTTATAAAGACAGCTTGGTCAGTCGGAGACATATTTCTACAGTTTTACTGATTGTATAGAACAGTTCGTAAATGACACTGGAAGAGTTCTCCGTAAGAAGGTACAAATAATTTATAATCTTGTAAATTAATGCGGATTTATCTTTACCATCGAAAGCATCCTGAAGACGTTTTGTTCGAAAGGCGTCGTGTTGTAGCTATGCTGCCTTCTCGAATATCACCCGCACTGGATGGTGTACGGATTATCAGGGTCCCCCAATAGCGGGGATTCATTATTAGCTGTTTTACCGGATAAATCAGTGTATTCGCTCCCGCCCAGTAGTACCAAGATAACGCTTTATCCTTTAAGATTTTGATAATTTGAAACCCACCTCCGGATTCCGCCAGTGCAATACGGTCAACGCCGCTTTTCCAGACAGTACATTTTCCAGGGTAATCGTCTGTATTGACACAGATTCGGATTACCGAAGCATAGTTATGACGTCATGTACAATATGAGATATCAAATAACAGCGGATTGGCGAGTCCGGACTAGCCAGGGTTCACAGTACGTACAGATTGTATATTACATTGGAAGTGAAAACCACCATCGTCAACTGAACATTGCACAAGACCTGCCACACATATTCTACTGCGCCGAAACACGACTTCATGTTGTTTTGTAAATAAACATTTAGTCTCACCAGTTAAAACACATTGTTAATATTATGAAAACATCATTTACTGTTGCGGACGGTATGGATTTGGTATACAATTTATCTACAATCAATCAAATCATAATTGTCTATTTCTCACCACCAAATTCGTATTCAAGAATAAGATATTAAATCGTGTAAAACATTTATTTTTTGTATTCTTTGTTTAGCTGATCAGTGTAAAAAGGTAGAGTAATTCATCAGTAACTTCTGATTTACAACCTCCTCTTGGCAAAATTGCCTCGATCTCCATGGCAACGGCAAAGCTCTTAGCTCAGTCTCTCACGTGCGTCAATCATATAGCTCCCCTGTTTTCATCTTAGCAAGATGCATACATGTCGTTAACACTACTATACTTTCATTTGTTTAGATAATAAATGTGTTTAAAAGAAACGGCTGGAAAGAAACCTTAAGAGAAAGCTTTGTTTGTGTGAAGCCATATCGCCTTGACACTATGACGTCTTTGTTGTTTTCTCCCTAACAACGAGGGCTAGTTCCACGAACAATATGGGGCGGTGGGGTAGCCTAGTGGTTAAAGCGTTCACTCGTCACGCCGAAGACCCGGATTTGATGCCCTACATGGGTACAATGTGTGAAGCCCATTTCCGTGATATTGCTAAAATATTGCTAAAAAAAAGCGGCGTAAAACCAAACACACTCACTCACTCACTTCTCCCTACATTACTAACTTAATGCATACAGCTGTACAATCGCCCCGAGGCGCAAGAACCCGCAATAACAATAGTGCTCAGTAAATACATACTTTGTAGGATATAGCTCAGGAAAATATGAGATTGTCCCGACAAATCAAAAGCCATTAGAAAATATTGTTTTAGACCTTTTTGGCAACATTCCTGAAATATCTCGACAGCAGAAACCAGAAATGGTTTTCATGAATTGTACTTATGTTGGGAATCGAACCCCGGCTTTCGGCCTGATAAGAACTAGACTACGCTACAGCCCATGCTTTTTGACATCGTTGTCAAAGAAAGACGCTTTTTGACAGGCATTTACTAGGTTCACATAAGATATATGGAGGAAAAACATTTATTTTTTACAGTCAGGAGCTACGTGGCACTTCTTATGCTGATAAATGCTTCACACAGCCATAACCTGAACGTCATATCGCTGATAAGGTGTCAGAACCTGTACCAAAACGTCGCTTCTCATTGTAATAAGGAAGTTGTTCATCCTTACGGTAATCCTTACTTCAGAAATAGAGGACATCCTGGTTCAAATCAAACTAGTTTGTAGCCTGGGATTAGGTCCTTTCGTGAATAAAATAACACACCTACCATTATACATGCACATGTACTTTCTTTCACAAGCACATGCAGGTATAAGCTAAAGTTTGTAATGGGACGACCTTCGGTGTGCCAAGGCACACTTCGTAGTGTAATCCGTTGTCGTAAAATATCATGTTTTATAACTTTCATTCCACAATTTAAAAAACCCATTCATTCAACTTTAATTGGCAATAAAAATGCAAGAAGAGACTTTTGAACTTTTCATCTGACATTTAATTACTAAAGTCTGAAATGAAATGAAGATTAAACTGCACCAGCGTGTTAGCCAACACACACACAGCAACAATCCCTGGAACGGAAGGTGGAACTTGGTAATGACTATTGTGTTTTGTGACCCCAAAATCCATTGATCAACATGCGCACAAGCGTCACTGTACCTCGATTACGGCGATGGCCGAAGGATTACTTTGCACTTGGGAAATCATCGGAAGTTAACTCGCAATCAACTCGCTGTGAGAAGTCTTAACGTTGACAGGTCCAACGTACTGCATAAGCTTCACGTCAGAGCACATGCTAGTTTAGATAAACTCACGTTAATTGCTGGCCCAGTATTTTTGAAAAAAGGGATAGAAAAAAGACAAATCTTCAAGGAAGATCTTCCGCTTGTGATCATGACTCATGCCTCTCCACGCAGTAGAGGAAGGCGGGTCATTCGTTGTTCTTGATGAGGTAGTACAGTTAATGATCAGAATTACCGGTGTTGGCTTTGTAATGACAGTACGCAGTGGTTACCGTTCCAGCCGACGATGAAGCAGATTTGTCACAGCAGGGCAGGCTTCTACAGGGAATGATGGCGATCTCGAAAAAAGTATAATTGTTTATTGAGATAATTTTCCGTAATACCCCTTTCTTGGAAACGCGAAGACTAAATTGGCATGCTTGTTCCCATATATGCGACAAAGGCGATCCTGGCCTCCTTTGCTTGGCTAGATGAAAGTCGACAATTTAATGTGCATCCAGTCACATCAAAACTGATAAATTTTCAGGAGATTCTTTAATAGGATTTTCACGATTTGTTATAGTCCCTATGACATTATATTGTTTTGCTTGTTGCTTGGAAACGTCCATGTGATATTAAACACAACTGCAAATATCAATATAATTCCTTTATAGTTAGCAAATTGAGATGAGTTCTGGCATTAAAGTCGGCGATTTGTGTTTTTACTGACGTTAAAAACATAACGTATCTTATTGACGGGCCAACTAATATTAGTCTTTTCTTTCATGTGCTGAAAATTGTCCAATAGTATTTCTGTTGTTACGATCAAAATGATGAAGTTGGACGGGTACTTCTTTCAAAGCGCAACAAGGAAATGAGCAGTACATCAAAGTGGATTATAATAAATGCCGCGCTTTTTTAGTTTTGAGATCAGGTGTTGTATATCAAGGCAATGTGTTTTTCTTCAATTCGTCTTTCCTTCCGAAGTCGCGAATGTCATTTACACATCTTTCATGCAAATGAAAATTGAAATGGATAATATAATCACCGCCATCCTTCATGCGGTATTAAAGCAGTCTTTTGTAAGATTAAAACGTCGATGACTGGCTATCGTTAAAAAAACCTGGAACTGACTTCGTGAGAAATATGAGCTTGACATGTTTCATAAAGCCGATGGAGTTTTTTTTAAATGTTTCGAAAATGATCTGTCATTGCAATTGAACACTTATTTATATTCTCCTCATTTGATTCTGTCAGTGTTTATGTGACAAGTGTTTGTGATTCAGTTCAGGGCTTCAACGATGCTGCAGTTTGCACGCGATCGCGTTGTCCAATTTAGAATGAGATCACCGCCAGGGGGCGCTGTTAAAGACAGTTCTACCAAGACCACCTTGCCGGCATTTTGGTACCTCTGTCACAGGCCAGTGACCACTGGTCACATTTTGCTCAATACATTCTACAAATGATGTTTGTTTTTATCTATTTCATATTTTATAATGTCTACAGTGTAAGAGTCTACATATGTCATTAATGTTTTAATGTCACTGAGAAAAGATCAGAAAACGAGAAAAACTGTTTCGATTTGCCATACATCCCTCAAAATAAAATTCACATTTAGCTAGCGATAGGTTGTCTTAATGTGTATAGATATATTGTCATACAATCTCTAAATCGTTTCGAAAGATTCCCACTGCTCAGTGACAGGCAGCGCGTGTGTTTACAATCAAAAGAAAAGTCCGGTCACATGATATGCAAATTAGTTCTGGGCAGTGGTGTAATTCTAAGTCACCTCGTCTCCGGAGTGTGCCAAGGGTCGTACTGAAAGTCGAGGCAGACATTGAAGAAAATGACCAGTTTTCTTCAAGATATGTAGGTAATTTTACAAATGAACGAGTATGATTTAGTGTCGTCATGTGAAGGTTAGGTGACAGATGGCTGATGACAGAACACCATCTTTTATAAACGACAGTGACGTTGGCTCCAAACATACCATGCAAGACTGTCGACATTTTGGGTAGACGTAATAAAAATTAATATAAATATTGTATTGATATTGTTTGTTGTTCCTTATAGAAATGCAATATCACACCGATGTGTCGAAGTTAAAAGTGCCATACGTATATACTTCGAGTTATCCCAGGTACGACACAAACGCAGAATAGTCACAAAATAGGGGTTACGCGGGATCGAGCACTTGCTTCGAGACAACCATAAGCTGAACACATCAAAGTTCGACACAACGGTGATAGACTGTATTAATACCTGTGGCGGTGGGATAGCTTAGTGGTTAAAGTGTTCGCTCTTGCCGCCGAAGACTCGGGTTCAATTCCCCACATTGGTTCAGTGTGTGAAACCCATTTCTGGTGTCCCCCGTCGTGATATTGCTGGAAAATTAATTAAATTTAAGTGGCGTAAAGCCTCACTTGCTCACTCACTATAGCCATCATCAAAGCTACATTTAACGCACCCTCCTCCGCCATCGACCTCAGGACCATGATGACTTACACAGCATCTTTAGCAATCGCAATACAATTAAAATAATCAAACAATCCTATGGTCATCTCCGGACTGACCTTGGACACTTAGGAGTTATGACACCTCACTATGGATGCTGAACGAGGGAGGGAGAGAGGAGCTGAAGTAAGGGGTGTAAAGCATATAGCAAGACTCTCGCTACCAATTCGTATATACATATTGACTTGCATAGGTCTCCAAGGAACTTAGCTTTCACCCCAAAACTAACAGTAAAATAGGATAAATAAACAGTTAAAGTTTAAAAGAAAGGTTTTGTCACCATAATATACTGTCGACCTAAACTATCGACCCACAAGGAAGTTTATTTCTAAAGTTTGAAATTGGTTAAAATGAAACAAGCTAAACTAGTTTTCCGATAGTGTAACTGATACGGTGTTCTCTGTTTTGGACCTTATGTTTGTGGTGAGTTGGCCGCTATTTTCAGCCTTGTAACGTTTTGAGAACGTTTTCAATTGTTTTGGACAAACATCATTTTCAAGTGTATACTTTATTTTGAGCTGATGTGGTTATTTACCAAAGCACACTGTACCTTTGCTGTATTTTCCTTGCGCCTTGGCAGGCCAAGTGCCCAGCGCATGTCACCACCGAAGACAGTTCAGAAGCCAGCATGGACGAGGCTTCTGGTTTGTTAGACGGATGTTTGAAATGATAATCAATCTCAACTGTTAAAAAAACAAGTAGGAGAAGAAGTTTCATTTCCTAAGTGAGATGAAAAGTATTGATTTTCTCCACTGTGAAAAAATAGATCTTTTCAACGTAAAATAAGTAACGGAATAATATACTTTTGAAACAAAGCTAGCCCTTGAGATCTGCAGCACACAGTACCCAACTGGTTCTCTTGTGTAAAGTGCAGCGAAGCGGAATAACGTTTAACGTTAACCTGAATAAAACAAGGGAATATACTCTGATGCGCATTTGCGATCATTCTTAAAGGGAGACTCCGCTCTACAGCCCAGTAGTCGTTTACTGCTAAGTTGAAAAGAAAACGGAGATGAAATGTGAAAGTCTAACGACATGGGGTTTTGATTAAATTGGTGGGGAAACTCAAGTACGCCAGTGTAGATGGTACGGAAGTTATCTACTAATGATGAAGTCTCAGATACGTGTATCAGAGTTGTATTTTGGACCTACTGAACTGTGTGGCGTGTGGGTGGGTGAGATTGGGTGACGGAGGCTTGTGGGGTCGAACCGACTACCTAAGTAATTGATCATGAACTAGGACTACCCTTCAGATGAAGCCATCAGTGCCAGCGTTCTTTGGAGCGATTCTAAATATAAAGACAACCTACGTGTAAAAAATATACAATTACGGCAAATATTGATTATTTGTTCGTTTGAATCGCCATTGCATTTTTTAATAAAACGAGATGGGTTTTTTGTTTATGAACTTTTTATGACGCTCAAATAATCTTATCCTTTGGCAAGAAAGCATATAAAAATATTTTCAAGAGGGTCTAGGTTTAGACCAAATTAAAAGCCCATGTAGTCAATTCGTGTGAGTGTAATAACAGTTAACACAATACTAATGATCCAGATAAAGACACTTCCGGTGGGGCTCAGGGCTACAATGAGTCCCAGGCCACCTGTGCTGCTAGTAAGAAGCGACTTAGTGAATCGATTGATCAGGATCGGTGAACCGGTTCGTTCGAAATATCAGTGAGTGGTTCATCGGGTCAAGTGAGAGGTTTATCATGTCCAGTGAGTGGTTCATCAGGTCCGGTGAGTGGTTCATCATGTCAAGTGACTGGTTCATCAGGTCAAATGACTGGTTAAATGACTGGTTCATGAGGACAAGTGACTGGTTCATCAGGTCAAATGACTGGTTCATCAGGTCAAATGACTGGTTCATCAGGTCAAATGACTGGTTTATCAGGTCAAATGACTAGTTCATCAGGTCAAATGACTGGTTTATCAGGTCAAATGACTAGTTCATCAGGTCAAATGACTGGTTTATCAGGTCAAATGACTAGTTTATCAGGTCAAGTGACTGGTTCATCAGGTCAAATGACTGGATCATCAGGTCAAATGACTGGTTCATGAGGACAAGTGAGTTGTTTTATCAGGTCCAGTGAGTGGTTCATCAGATCAAGTGACTAGTTCATCAGGTCAAGTGAGCGGTTCATCTGGTCACTGTTATTGCGCGAGTTCTAGAGCATGTAGGCAAACAAAGATGTCTCGTTTCAAGCAGCAATTTGTTGCAATTTGTGAATTTTCATTGAAAATGGGACCCAGACAAAGCAAACAAGTTTTCCGATATCTATTGTCCTCGCAAAAGCAGGTATGCACTTGGAAATTGAAGTTGACCAAAATAGTACAAGTGTTTTCTAAACGTTACTAGGCTCAAAACAGTCCTCCGAATACTACAAACCTAAGGTTTAACATATGATAATAACAACCGAATAACCATTTCTTGTTTTAGATCCCCATCGAACAGATGTGTATACTTTGCGGGACAGTTTAGGTGATGCATATATACTGAACAAAACAAGTTAGTGATCAGTACTATTTTGAGGGATATCTTCATCCAATTGTGCATTAAATCTTCTCTAAAAATACATCCACAATTAGTCATAGTCCCCTACTATTTTCTATCAGTATGTATAATCTGGGACAAATGATATCATCACCTGACAAAAATAATTACAGTTTTATGTTTATAAATAAAAAAGGTCACAGCCTCTCCCATCGTTCCTTCTAGGAAAAACAGACAATTATATATATAGTTTGTTGTGGCCTTATTTGATTTGACCGGAGTTCGATACACATGCGTGAGACTGGGTTATGTGCTTCCACTAGTTGCCTGATGATGTCCTGAGCGTCCAGGAAGACACACCCAGTGCCTGGAGGCGACTACTTTCGCCCTTCTCACCTGATGTACTCGAATGTCCGAGGTGAATTATTTTATAATATTTCGGCACGATTACGCTCCACGCCTAGCAAATTAATTTGCGTGCCGGCCCTGAACGAGATTTGTTATGTGCGCACCAACTGTCATATTTAAATCCTTTACGAGTGAAATGAAACTGCAGTTGACTCATATTTGAAAGTGTTTGACAAAAACACACTTTGATCCAATCAACTTCACGTCATGTTTTTTTAGTCACTCGCGTGGTGACGTCACACTGCGGCTTCAGGCCTGTCACGCTAGTCATTAGCACTTCCGGTGAAATACGCACATGCCATGATGGAACATGCGAAAAAAACATCTTGTTGCCATAATTGAAAGGTGCTTGTACTACAAACGGAGATGGTGGTTACAATATGAAAAGCGAGCGCCAAGAACTTGACTCCAATTTCAAGGTTTTTCAATAACACAGAGTCTTCCGGCAAAAGGTTTTCTTTCGGGTTTTGCGACAAAAGAATGTTAGCAGCGGGAATAGTGTATCGATTTGAAACTGTTTTCTCTCATCCTGGTATTTTATTTTATGCTCACCATCTGTTTCATGGGAATTTTATTTTATGTTTGAATTAAATTGTTAATTTTTGTTCAAATATCTTCTCAAATCGTTTTATTTCTTCAAACATACATGACATTTATTTACAATGCATAATCAGATTGTCTTTCTACGTTCTAAAGAGAATAGTTGAATAATTCAAGTTGGTAAATCGATGAAAATATTAGAAGATGTACATTTATTGAAATATTCACGTAGGTAAACAGTTAATATCAAATATAAGTAAATGTTGAGGGTATATTTGTTGAGGGTATAAGCTTAAGGTGACTGCATCGTCACCTCCTTGCTGGATATAGCCACGCACCTGTCATTACAATCAACACAACCTACTGATAACACCCAATGACGTCTTAGACCGAGTCTCTAATCTGTCATAATATTGAGAAATTCAGACATGCTAGGTTTATCTGTTAAAGGGGGCTTGCGAGGTAACAACGCCCTCTGGCATCTGGTGGAATGATTAAAGCTGGAGGTTGACACAGGCGCCCCCAAGCGCGTATGTGAGATGAGAGGAAATCAGATTTAATTAAACGATTCTTGTGGCGCCAGCTCTGGGCACCGTTTCACAAAACGATCTTAGCGGTACGATAATCGTAAGCCTATGGTAAAGTATGGGAGTTACGATCAACTTAAGATCGCTTTGTAGATCGGCGCCTTGGCTGTTTTTGTCTCACTAAGCGAAATCTCAGATTTGTATCTGATGAAACTATCTGGCGTCAGCTTATAAGTGAGGCTCTGTTCAATGTACATGCTCTGCCCCAACATAAAAAGGTGACGTTCTGTGTTGGTCAAAATCTCAGCAGTGAGTCCGACTGTCTAGACTCTAAACCCCCTTAAGTACTCTATATCAGACTACGGACTTTTGCTCGATGGACGGGCTATCGGTTGGATAAATGGCGTACCACACCACGGTATAGGGTATTTGCATTGTCTGAGCAGGTTATGGTAAACTGAGATTTCGGTGTGTTCAGTGTCTGTATCCAGCTAGTCCACGGTGGCTATAAACACGATAACGGATATGTACGCCTACATTTGACAACAGTGCCTATGAATATATGAGTGATCACAGATTATTCCCACGAAGCCTTGACGTTTTGTCACCACGGCAGGTGCGGGGGTGGGGTGGGGGTGGCGACGTGCCCACAACCTGGTATCATCGCTGTAACATATTTCTCCATTCCCTAAAGACAGTCAGTAGATTCATCTATTTTGACCTGTTTTTGGCATTCGCTTCGACAGCATCCATAGCGATCTTACTTTTGTAATCCGACTTGGTAGGAGGCTGACTGCAATGTTTAGGGTCATATATGAACACCTGATGAAGGTTGTTAGAGTCGACCACCTGTAGTTACAGTCGACCACCTGTAGTTACAGTGGACCACCTGTAGTTACAGTCGACCACCTGTAGTTACAGTCGACCACCTGTAGTTACAGTCGACCACCTGTAGTTACAGTCGACCACCTGTAGTTACACTCCCGGGTTGGTAGCAGTGTGACGAGTCGGGGTAGTTACACTCCCGGGTTGGTAGCAGTGTGACGAGTCGGGGTAGTTACACTCCCGGATTGGTAGCAGTGTGACGAGTCGGGGTAGTTACACTCCCGGATTGGTAGCAGTGTGACGAGTCGGGGTAGTTACACTCCCGGGTTGGTAGCAGTGTGACGAGTCGGGGTAGTTACACTCCCGGGTTGGTAGCAGTGTGACGAGTCGGGGTAGTTACACTCCCGGATTGGTAGCAGTGTGACGAGTCGGGGTAGTTACACTCCCGGATTGGTAGCAGTGTGACGAGTCGGGGTAGTTACGCTCCCGGGTTGGTAGCAGTGTGACGAGTCGGGGTAGTTACACTCCCGGGTTGGTAGCAGTGTGACGAGTCGGGGTAGTTACACTCCCGGATTGGTAGCAGTGTGACGAGTCGGGGTAGTTACACTCCCGGGTTGGTAGCAGTGTGACGAGTCGGGGTAGTTACACTCCCGGGTTGGTAGCAGTGCGACGAGTCGGGGTAGTTACACTCCCGGGTTGGTAGCAGTGCGACGAGTCGGGGTAGTTACACCCCGGATTGGTAGCAGTGCGACGAGTCGGGGTAGTTACACTCCCGGATTGGTAGCAGTGTGACGAGTCGGGGTAGTTACGCTCCCCGGGCTGGTAGCAGTGTGACGAGTCGGGTGTAGTTACACTCCCGGGTTGGTAGCAGTGTGACGAGTCGGGTGAGTTACACTCCGGGCTGGTAGCAGTGTGGACAGTGGGGTAGTTACACTCCCGGATTGGTAGCAGTGTGACGAGTCGGGGTAGTTTCACCCGGGCTGGTAGCAGTGTGACGAGTCGGGGTAGTTACACCGGATTGGTAGCAGTGTGGCGAGTCGGGGTAGTTACCTCTCGGCTGGTAGCAGTGTGGACGAAGTCGGGGTAGTTACACTCTCCCGGCTGGTAGCAGTGTGGACGAAGTCGGGTAGTTACACTCCTGGATTGGTAGCAGTGTGACGAAGTCGGGTAGTTACACTCCCCGGCTGGTGCAGCAGTGTGACGAAGTCGGGGTAGTTACACTCCGGATTGGTAGCAGTGTGACGAAGTCGGGGTAGTTTCACTCCCGGCTGGTAGCAGTGTGACGAGTCGGGGGTAGTTACAGTCCCGGATTGGTAGCAGTGTGACGAAGTCGGGTAGTTACACTCCCGGATTGGTAGCAGTGACGAAGTCGGGTAGATTACACTCCGGTTGGTAGCAGTGTGACGAAGTCGGGTAGTTACACCCGGTTGGTAGCAGTGTGACGAGTCGGGTAGTTACAGTCCCGGATTGGTAGCAGTGTGACGAAGTCGGGTAGTTACACTCCCGGATTGGTAGCAGTGTGACGAAGTCGGGTAGTTACACCCGGTTGGTAGCAGTGTGACGAGTCGGGGTAGTTACACTCCGGATTGGTAGCAGTGTGACGAAGTCGGGTAGTTACACTCCGGATTGGTAGCAGTGTGACGAAGTCGGGGTAGTTACACTCCTGGATTGGTAGCAGTGACGAAGTCGGGTAGTTACACTCCGGATTGGTAGCAGTGTGACGAAGTCGGGTAGTTACACCCGGATTGGTAGCAGTATGACGAAGTCGGGTAGTTACACTCCTGGATTGGTAGCAGTATGACGAAGTCGGGTAGTTACTCTCCGGATTGGTAGCAGTGTGACGAAGTCGGGTAGTTACACTCCTGGATTGGTAGCAGTGTGACGAAGTCGGGTAGTTACACTCTCCGGGCTGGTAGCAGTGTGACGAAGTCGGGTAGTTACACTTCGGATTGGTAGCAGTGTGACGAAGTCGGGTAGTTACACTCCGGATTGGTAGCAGTGACGAGTCGGGTAGTTACGCCCCGGATTGGTAGCAGTGTGACGAAGTCGGGTAGTTACACCCGGTTGGTAGCAGTGTGACGAGTCGGGTAGTTACACCCCGGATTGGTAGCAGTGACGAAGTCGGGTAGTTACACTCCCGGATTGGTAGCAGTGTGACGAGTCGGGTAGTTACACTCCGGGTTGGTAGCAGTGTGACGAGTCGGGTAGTTACACCCCGGATTGGTAGCAGTGTGACGAGTCGGGGTAGTTACACTCCCGGGTAGCAGTAGCAGTGTGACGAAGTCGGGTAGTTACACTCCGGATTGGTAGCAGTGTGACGAGTCGGGGTAGTTACACCTCCGGATTGGTAGCAGTATGACGAGTCGGGTAGTTACACCCGGATTGGTAGCAGTGTGACGAGTCGGGGTAGTTACACTCCCGGATTGGTAGCAGTGTGACGTAGTCGGGTAGTTACACTCCTGGATTGGTAGCAGTGTGACGAGTCGGGGTAGTTACACTCCCGGGCTGGTAGCAGTGTGACGAGTCGGGTAGTTACACTCCCGGATTGGTAGCAGTGTGAGTCGGGTAGTTACACTCCCGGATTGGCAGCAGTGACGAGTCGGGTAGTTACGCTCCCGGATTGGTAGCAGTGTGACGAGTCGGGGTAGTTACACCCCGGGTTGGTAGCAGTGTGACGAGTCGGGGTAGTTACACTCCCGGATTGGTAGCAGTGTGACGAGTCGGGGTAGTTACACCCCGGATTGGTAGCAGTGTGACGAGTCGGGGTAGTTACACCCCGGGTTGGTAGCAGTGTGACGAGTCGGGGTAGTTACACTCCCGGATTGGTAGCAGTGTGACGAGTCGGGTAGTTACACCCCGGGTTGGTAGCAGTGTGACGAGTCGGGGTAGTTACACCCGGATTGGTAGCAGTGTGACGAGTCGGGGTAGTTACCTCCCGGATTGGTAGCAGTAGCAGTGACGAGTCGGGGTAGTTACACTCCCGGGCTGGTAGCAGTGTGACGAGTCGGGGTAGTTACACTCCCGGGCTGGTAGCAGTGTGACGAGTCGGGGTAGTTACACTCCCGGGCTGGTAGCAGTGTGACGAGTCGGGGTAGTTACACTCCCGGATTGGTAGCAGTGTGACGAGTCGGGGTAGTTACATCCCAATCTGCAATATTCACCTTGTTCAACACGTTTCTGTCAGGGAACAGTTGGATGAGATGGTGTTCACATATGAACATGAAACTTAATGGTTCCTGACATTTGAAGTATTCTGAAAACTGAATTTTGTCTGAGAGTGTTACTTACTTTTTTCAATTCCCTCGCTTGCAAATTCAAATTCAGTGGTCTATTTCGGACTAAGTCTGTTTCTGGTTTGGGCAAACGTATGAACCCAACACCAAGAACGATACGCTAGTCGATGCCGTGTGCTGTACTGTTTGTAGACTCATCCATCAGCGAAAGGTGCTGGAGTTGTTTGATTTCTTCAGCGACACGGGGTATAGTTTTGTTCTTACTGTGCACACTGCCAGTGGTTCCTGAAGTAGTTGCAACAATCCTCCAAATCAATGGTAGCCTTTTTCCTCCGCCCTTTCTTGTGACCAAGACTGCATCGGCGTCTTTGGGCTGCCGATTCAATACATTGACTTTGTCAGTTTGTTGATTAGATAGACCGCCAACGTCTTATATGTTGTCATGGCACCAATATGGTAGTGCTGGACATCACCGTCGAATCAAATGATAGATGCCAGGTATTTACTGCCACACTGTATGAGGTGAGGTGAAATTGGGTTTAACGTCGTGCTTTAGAATATTTCGCTCATATGACGACGTGCATGCGTGTGTATGTGTATGTGCGGCTGCTTGTACTAGCCCAGACTTAAGCTGGTTTTATAGTGCTAGCCCACTGAGATACCATGCCGCAGTGAAGCATGAATACCCCACTCAGACACATTATACTGACTCCGAGCCGACCAGTCCTTGCTGTACCCATTAATGCCGAGCGCCAGGCAGGGACCAACAAGTACCATATTTTAACGTCTTTTGGTATGACGCGGTCGGGGATCGAACCCGCGACCTTCCGCTCTCTGGGCGGACGCTCTAATCACTACACCACGGAGGCGGTCTCACACTGTATGATATGATACGTGAATCCTACCTAGACTGATGCCAAGATTACTCATCTATAAGCTCAGATATCTTCATGTAAGATTATATTGCAGTCAAGACCTATATATTACAAAAATACTTAGTATTACCTTTTTCCTGCTGGGGTACATTAGAGTGTTAGAATTCGACTCAACTAATCAATATAATGCTCTAACATATGTTATATTCGGGATTACTCTTTAGACTAACGCTTTTTCTCTGAATATATATAATTTTGATAGTAACAAATAATCCCATTTAAATAGAAAAGGAGCCCCAGTGAGATGGGAGATCCAGAACCTGGAGAAATCTAGACTTGCTTCATTTAGGGCTTGAGCATTGCAGGGAGGGTTAGGCAATGGGGAAAATAATGTGGTTCAGGGACTGTGAGACAGACTAGATTACACTTATCAGTCCCGGATGGGAGCGACCAACAAAAGTACTAGAAACTTTACTGAGAAAATGTAATCCCAAATATAACATATGTTACATTTGACCTTTTTCTGTATGGCATAGTGTATTCATAATCTAATACTCTTTCGGAGCTTTTGCATGTAGCTTTTTGGTGTTTATTAATGATTACTTTAAACGACGCTATGCCAGGGAGCATTTCCTTTGACGTGTTAAGCAATTGGCCTGCCTTTGCGTGTGTTTGTGAAGTGTTGACGGGATACGCTTACCTTTTTGCGAACTCCTAGTATCACCACTACGTGTCAGTGATAAACACATGCTCATGATATAGTCGGAATCGTACCGGTGACTGCCATGGAAATAGAAATGGGTTTACCTCTTATTTTTGTCAAACAACTGTTCACTGTGATTCCGGATAATCGCATTTTCCATCTCATTTAAAACTGAAAGGGTCATGTTTCAAATATATCAATCTACTACCAGTGTTCTAACGGACAGGAGGACGGACGCACGGACTGCATATTTCTATAGTACTATATAACTACATTGCCATATTACTATATCCCTGTATTACTATGTTCCTATATTACATTCGTATCTGCAAAGCAGGTTCTTATTGTGGCTGACGTTTCAGAAATAACGTCTCTTATGACAGATCACATCACATCTTCACCCTGTATACAGTTTTGAATCCACTTTGAGCTTTTCCCCTGTCAAGCGGGGAGGCCCAGAGATTGATATGTCATCCTAGATCGATCCAAGGCCGCTATTTCGCACACGGACCAAGAAACTTAAAAGAGTAACGGTCGGTGCTGGATGGCATGACTTCATTATTGAGTTATGCAGACCAACCCGTTTTTGAGTAATGTTAGAAATGGCATTCTTTGCAATATACCTTTCAAGAAAACTATGACAGATTATTCCGACTCCGTGGATTTGAGGTTGTGGAGTCACCGAAACGAACCATTCCATCGACCACTGCCTGAAACAGGGGAAGGCTGCTCTCAGGGATATGGAACAAATGTCACTTCAGAGACGAAGTGATGTCCATGAAGTAATAAACAGAGAAAACAGTTAGTCTTATCGCTGGGTCGCAATTGACGACTTTCGGTCATAACCACGCAGATTGAACGAGCGCGCAAACCTTGGACATTGATAGGGCCTGATGTCATGGCCATGCCGTGTACACGAGGCGTTAAAAGGCAGGGTTTATTGTGAGAACTGTGATATTTATTCTCTTGTGCCATTCTCAGTGCTTAGTTTATCTAAGTAGCCTTCGAAAATTACCGATCAGGGAAGTATGATGTAGTTTAGAAAATGTATTGGGAATATTAGTAATGGATGCTGTGTGGGGAGGGAGGCTGAATTACTGGCGGTTTTGTGGTGGTCGGTATGAAGTAACAGTAGTAGTAGAAGTTGGAGAAGTGGTAGTCGGAGTAGTGTGGATGTAGTAGCAGACGTATACCAGAAGAAGGAGTAGTAGAAGTAGAAGCAATAGCAGCAGTGAATCAGTAGCTTTAGTAGTAGTAGTAGTAGTAGCAGCAGCAGCAGCAGTAGTAGTAGTAGTAGCAGAAGTAGAAATAATAGTAGAAGCGGAGAGAGACTGCAACGGTAACAGGTCAAATAAAATTACTAGTAGCAGTAAACAGTAGCTGTAGTAGCAGTAACAGTAACTATAGTAGCAAAAGCAGTAGCAGTAAACAGTAGCTGTAGGAGCAGTAAACAGTAGCTGTAGGAGCAGTAAACGGTAGCTGTAGGAGCAGTAACAGTAACTATAGTAGCAAAAGCAGTAGCAGTAAACAGTAACTCCAGTAGCAGTAAACAGTATCTGTAGTAGCAAAACACAGTAGCTGTAGTAGCAGTACACAGTAACTGTAGTAGAGGAGAAGACAAATAGTACTTCAAGTAGCCGTAAACAGTAACTGTTGTAGAGGAGAAGACTAATAGTACTTCAAGTAGCAGTAAACAGTAACTGTAGTAGAGGAGAAGATCAATAGTACTTCAAGTAGCAGTAAATAGCAACTGTAGTAGAGGAGAAGACTAATAGTACTTCAAGTAGCAGTAAACAGCAACTGTAGTAAAGGAGAAGACCAATAGTACTTCAAGTAGCCGTAAACAATAACTGTAGTTGAGGAGAAGACAAATAGTACTTCAAGTAGCAGTAAACAATAACTGTAGTTGAGGAGAAGACCAATAGCACTTCAAGTAGCAGTAAACAATAACTGTAGTTGAGGAGAAGACAAATAGTACTTCAAGTAGCCGTAAACAATAACTGTAGTTGAGGAGAAGACAAATAGTACTTCAAGTACCAGTAAACAATAACTGTTGTAGAGGAGAAGACTAATAGCACTTCAAGTAGTAGTTAACAGTAACTGTAGTAGAGGAGAAGACTAATAGTACTTCAAGTAGCCGTAAACAGTAAATGTAGTGGCAGTAAACAGTAACTGTAGTAGAGGAGAAGACCAATAGTACTTCAAGTAGCAGTAAACAGTAACTGTAGTAAAGGAGAAGACCAATAGCACACCAAGTAGCAGTAAACAGTAACTGTAGTAGAGGAGAAGACTAATAGTACTTCAAGTAGCCGTAAACAGCAACTGTAGTAGAGGAGAAGACCAATAGTACTTCAAGTAGCAGTAAACAGTAACTGTAGTAGAGGAGAAGACTAATAGTACTTCAAGTAGCCGTAAACAGTAACTGTAGTAGAGGAGAAGACCAATGGTACTTCAAGTAGCAGTAAACAGTAACTGTAGTAGAGGAGAAGACCAATAGCACTTCAAGTAGCAGAAAACAGTAACTGTAGTAGAGGAGAAGACCAATAGCACTTCAAGTAGCAGTAAACAGCAACTGTAGTAGAGAAGAAAACCAATAGCACTTCAAGTAGCAGTAAACAGTAACTGTAGTAGAGGAGAAGACCAATAGTACTTCAAGTAGCAGTAAACAGTAACTGTAGTAGAGGAGAAGACTAATAGTACTTCAAGTAGCAGTAAACAGTAACTGTAGTAAAGGAGAAGACCAATAGCACTTCAAGTAGCAGTAAACAGTAACTATTGTAGAGGAGAAGACCAATAGCACTTCAAGTAGCAGTAAACAGTAACTGTAGTAGAAGAGAAGACTAATAGCACTTCAAGTAGCAGTAAACAGTAACTGTTGTAGAGAAGACTAATAGCACTTCAAGTAGTAGTAAACAGTAACTGTTGTAGAGGAGAAGACTAATAGTACTTCAAGTAGCAGTAAACAGTAACTGTTGTAGAGGAGAAGACTAATAGTACTTCAAGTAGCCGTAAACAGTAACTGTAGTAAAGGAGAAGACTAATAGTACTTCAAGTAGCAGTAAACAGTAACTGTTGTAGAGGAGAAGACCAATAGCACTTCAAGTAGCAGTAAACAGGAACTGTAGTAGAGGAGAAGACCAATAGCACTTCAAGTAGCAGTAAACAGTAACTGTAGTAGAGGAGAAGATCAATAGTACTTCAAGTACCAGTAAACAATAACTGTAGTAGAGGAGAAGACTAATAGCACTTCAAGTAGTAGTAAACAGTAACTACAGTAGCAGTAAACAGTATCTGTAGTAGCAAAACACACAGTAGCTGTAGTAGCAATTACACAGTAACTGTAGTAACAGTAAATAGTAGCTGTAGTAGCAGTAAACAGTAACTATAGTAGAGGAGAAGACTAATAGTACTTCAAGTAGCCGTAAACAGTAACTGTTGTAGAGGAGAAGACTAATAGTACTTCAAGTAGCAGTAAACAGTAACTGTAGTAGAGGAGAAGATCAATAGTACTTCAAGTACCAGTAAACAATAACTGTAGTAGAGGAAGACTAATAGTACTTCAAGTAGCAGTAAACAGCAACTGTAGTAAAGGAGAAGACCAATAGTACTTCAAGTAGCCGTAAACAATAACTGTAGTTGAGGAGAAGACAAATAGTACTTCAAGTAGCAATAAACAATAACTGTAGTTGAGGAGAAGACCAATAGCACTTCAAGTAGCAGTAAACAATAACTGTAGTTGAGGAGAAGACAAATAGTACTTCAAGTAGCCGTAAACAATAACTGTAGTTGAGGAGAAGACAAATAGTACTTCAAGTACCAGTAAACAATAACTGTTTGTAGAGGAGAAGACTAATAGCACTTCAAGTAGTAGTTAACAGTAACTGTAGTAGAGGAGAAGACTAATAGTACTTCAAGTAGCCGTAAACAGTAAATGTAGTGGCAGTAAACAGTAACTGTAGTAGAGGAGAAGACCAATAGTACTTCAAGTAGCAGTAAACAGTAACTGTAGTAAAGGAGAAGACCAATAGCACACCAAGTAGCAGTAAACAGTAACTGTAGTAGAGGGAGGAGAGACTAATAGTACTTCAAGTAGCCGTAAACAGCAACTGTAGTAGAGGAGAAGACCAATAGTACTTCAAGTAGCAGTAAACAGTAACTGCAGTAGAGGGAAGACTAATAGTACTTCAAGTAGCCGTAAACAGTAACTGTAGTAGAGGAGGAGAAGACCAATGGTACTTCAAGCAGCAGTAAACAGTAACTGTAGTAGAGGAGAAGACCAATAGCACTTCAAGTAGCAGAAAACAGTAACTGTAGTAGAGGAGAAGACCAATAGCACTTCAAGTAGCAGTAAACAGCAACTGTAGTAGAGAGAAAAACCAATAGCACTTCAAGTAGCAGTAAACAGTAACTGTAGTAGAGAGGAGAAGACTAATAGTACTTCAAGTAGCAGTAAACAGTAACTGTAGTAGAGGAGAAGACCAATAGTACTCAAGTAGCAGTAAACAGGAACTGTAGTAGAGGAGAAGACTAATAGTACTTCAAGTAGCAGTAAACAGTAACTGTAGTAAAGGAGAAGACCAATAGCACTTCAAGTAGCAGTAAACAGTAACTATTGTGGGGAAGACCAATAGCACTTCAAGTAGCAGTAAACAGTAACTGTAGTAGAAGAGAAGACTAATAGCACTTCAAGTAGCAGTAAACAGTAACTGTTGTAGAGGAGAAGATAATAGCACTTCAAGTAGCAGTAAACAGCAACTGTAGTAGAGGAGAAGACTAATAGTACTTCAAGTAGCCGTAAACAGTAACTGTAGTAGAAGAGAAGACTAATAGCACTTCAAGTAGCAGTAAACAGTAACTGTTGTAGAGGAGAAGACTAATAGCACTTCAAGTAGCAGTAAACAGCAACTGTAGTAGAGGAGAAGACTAATAGTACTTCAAGTAGCAGTAAACAGTAACTGTTGTAGAGAAGACCAATAGCACTTCAAGTAGTAGTAAACAGTAACTGTTGTAGAGGAGAAGACTAATAGTACTTCAAGTAGCAGTAAACAGTAACTGTTGTAGATGAGAAGACTAATAGTACTTCAAGTAGCCGTAAACAGTAACTGTAGTAAAGGAGAAGACTAATAGTACTTCAAGTAGCCGTAAACAATAACTGTAGTTGAGGAGAAGACAAATAGTACTTCAAGTAGCAGTAAACAATAACTGTAGTTGAGGAGAAGACCAATAGCACTTCAAGTAGCAGTAAACAATAACTGTAGTTGAGGAGAAGACAAATAGTACTTCAAGTAGCCGTAAACAATAACTGTAGTTGAGGAGAAGACAAATAGTACTTCAAGTACCAGTAAACAATAACTGTTGTAGAGGAGAAGACTAATAGCACTTCAAGTAGTAGTTAACAGTAACTGTAGTAGAGGAGAAGACTAATAGTACTTCAAGTAGCCGTAAACAGTAAAATGTAGTGGTGATAAACAGTAACTGTAGCAGAGGAGAAGAATCAATAGTACTTCAAGTAGCAGTAAACAGTAACTGTAGTAAAGGAGAAGACCAATAGCACACCAAGTAGCAGTAAACAGTAACTGTAGTAGAGGAGAAGACTAATAGTACTTCAAGTAGCCGTAAACAGCAACTGTAGTAGAGGAGAAGACCAATAGTACTTCAAGTAGCAGTAAACAGTAACTGTAGTAGAGGAGAAGACTAATAGTACTTCAAGTAGCCGTAAACAGTAACTGTAGTAGAGGAGAAGACCAATGGTACTTCAAGTAGCAGTAAACAGTAACTGTAGTAGAGGAGAAGACCAATAGCACTTCAAGTAGCAGTAAAACAGTAACTGTAGTAGAGGAGAAGACCAATAGCACTTCAAGTAGCAGTAAACAGCAACTGTAGCAGAGAAGAAAACCAATAGCACTTCAAGTAGCAGTAAACAGTAACTGTAGTAGAGGAGAAGACCAATAGTACTTCAAGTAGCAGTAAACAGTAACTGTAGTAGAGGAGAAGACTAATAGTACTTCAAGTAGCAGTAAACAGTAACTGTAGTAAAGGAGAAGATAATAGCACTTCAAGTAGCAGTAAACAGTAACTATTGTAGAGGAGAAGACCAATAGCACTTCAAGTAGCAGTAAACAGTAACTGTAGTAGAAGAGAAGACTAATAGCACTTCAAGTAGCAGTAAACAGTAACTGTTGTAGAGAAGACTAATAGCACTTCAAGTAGTAGTAAACAGTAACTGTTGTAGAGGAGAAGACTAATAGTACTTCAAGTAGCAGTAAACAGTAACTGTTGTAGAGGAGAAGACTAATAGTACTTCAAGTAGCCGTAAACAGTAACTGTAGTAAAGGAGAAGACTAATAGTACTTCAAGTAGCAGTAAACAGTAACTGTTGTAGAGGATAAGACCAATAGCACTTCAAGTAGCAGTAAACAGGAACTGTAGTAGAGGAGAAGACCAATAGCACTTCAAGTAGCAGTAAACAGTAACTGTAGTAGAGGAGAAGATCAATAGTACTTCAAGTACCAGTAAACAATAACTGTAGTAGAGGAGAAGACTAATAGCACTTCAAGTAGTAGTAAACAGTAACTACAGTAGCAGTAAACAGTATCTGTAGTAGCAAAACACAGTAGCTGTAGTAGCAGTACACAGTAACTGTAGTAACAGTAAATAGTAGCTGTAGTAGCAGTAAACAGTAACTATAGTAGAGGAGAAGACTAATAGTACTTCAAGTAGCCGTAAACAGTAACTGTTGTAGAGGAGAAGACTAATAGTACTTCAAGTAGCAGTAAACAGTAACTGTAGTAGAGGAGAAGATCAATAGTACTTCAAGTACCAGTAAACAATAACTGTAGTAGAGGAGAAGACTAATAGTACTTCAAGTAGCAGTAAACAGCAACTGTAGTAAAGGAGAAGACCAATAGTACTTCAAGTAGCCATAAACAATAACTGTAGTTGAGGAGAAGACAAATAGTACTTCAAGTAGCAGTAAACAATAACTGTAGTTGAGGAGAAGACCAATAGCACTTCAAGTAGCAGTAAACAATAACTGTAGTTGAGGAGAAGACAAATAGTACTTCAAGTAGCCGTAAACAATAACTGTAGTTGAGGAGAAGACAAATAGTACTTCAAGTACCAGTAAACAATAACTGTAGTAGAGGAGAAGACTAATAGTACTTCAAGTAGCCGTAAACAGTAAATGTAGTGGCAGTAAACAGTAACTGTAGTAGAGGAGAAGACCAATAGTACTTCAAGTAGCAGTAAACAGTAACTGTAGTAAAGGAGAAGACCAATAGCACACCAAGTAGCAGTAAACAGTAACTGTAGTAGAGGAGAAGACTAATAGTACTTCAAGTAGCCGTAAACAGCAACTGTAGTAGAGGAGAAGACCAATAGTACTTCAAGTAGCAGTAAACAGTAACTGTAGTAGAGGAGAAGACTAATAGTACTTCAAGTAGCCGTAAACAGTAACTGTAGTAGAGGAGAAGACCAATGGTACTTCAAGTAGCAGTAAACAGTAACTGTAGTAGAGGAGAAGACCAATAGCACTTCAAGTAGCAGAAAACAGTAACTGTAGTAGAGGAGAAGACCAATAGCACTTCAAGTAGCAGTAAACAGCAACTGTAGTAGAGAAGAAAACCAATAGCACTTCAAGTAGCAGTAAACAGTAACTGTAGTAGAGGAGAAGACCAATAGTACTTCAAGTAGCAGTAAACAGTAACTGTAGTAGAGGAGAAGACCAATAGTACTTCAAGTAGCAGTAAACAGGAACTGTAGTAGAGGAGAAGACTAATAGTACTTCAAGTAGCAGTAAACAGTAACTGTAGTAAAGGAGAAGACCAATAGCACTTCAAGTAGCAGTAAACAGTAACTATTGTAGAGGAGAAGACCAATAGCACTTCAAGTAGCAGTAAACAGTAACTGTAGTAGAAGAGAAGACTAATAGCACTTCAAGTAGCAGTAAACAGTAACTGTTGTAGAGGAGAAGACTAATAGCACTTCAAGTAGCAGTAAACAGCAACTGTAGTAGAGGAGAAGACTAATAGTACTTCAAGTAGCCGTAAACAGTAACTGTAGTAGAAGAGAAGACTAATAGCACTTCAAGTAGCAGTAAACAGTAACTGTTGTAGAGGAGAAGACTAATAGCACTTCAAGTAGCAGTAAACAGCAACTGTAGTAGAGGAGAAGACTAATAGTACTTCAAGTAGCAGTAAACAGTAACTGTTGTAGAGAAGACCAATAGCACTTCAAGTAGTAGTAAACAGTAACTGTTGTAGAGGAGAAGACTAATAGTACTTCAAGTAGCAGTAAACAGTAACTGTTGTAGATGAGAAGACTAATAGTACTTCAAGTAGCCGTAAACAGTAACTGTAGTAAAGGAGAAGACTAATAGTACTTCAAGTAGCAGTAAACAGTAACTGTTGTAGAGGAGAAGACCAATAGCACTTCAAGTAGCAGTAAACAGGAACTGTAGTAGAGGAGAAGACCAATAGCACTTCAAGTAGCAGTAAACAGTAACTGTAGTAGAGGAGAAGATCAATAGTACTTCAAGTACCAGTAAACAATAACTGTTGTAGAGGAGAAGACTAATAGCACTTCAAGTAGTAGTAAACAGTAACTACAGTAGCAGTAAACAGTATCTGTAGTAGCAAAACACAGTAGCTGTAGTAGCAGTACACAGTAACTGTAGTAACAGTAAATAGTAGCTGTAGTAGCAGTAAACAGTAACTATAGTAGAGGAGAAGACTAATAGTACTTCAAGTAGCAGTAAACAGTAACTGTTGTAGAGGAGAAGACTAATAGTACTTCAAGTAGCAGTAAACAGTAACTGTAGTAGAGGAGAAGATCAATAGTACTTCAAGTACCAGTAAACAATAACTGTTGTAGAGGAGAAGACTAATAGCACTTCAAGTAGCCGTAAACAGTAAATGTAGTGGCAGTAAACAGTAACTGTAGTAGAGGAGAAGACCAATAGTACTTCAAGTAGCAGTAAACAGTAACTGTAGTAAAGGAGAAGACCAATAGCACATCAAGTAGCAGTAAACAGTGACTGTAGTAGAGGAGAAGACCAATAGCCCTTCAAGTAGCAGTAAACAGTAACTGTAGTAGAGGAGAAGATCAATAGTACTTCAAGTACCAGTAAACAATAACTGTTGTAGAGGAGAAGACTAATAGCACTTCAAGTAGTAGTTAACAGTAACTGTAGTAGAGGAGAAGACTAATAGTACTTCAAGTAGCCGTAAACAGTAAATGTAGTGGCAGTAAACAGTAACTGTAGTAGAGGAGAAGACCAATAGTACTTCAAGTAGCAGTAAACAGTAACTGTAGTAAAGGAGAAGACCAATAGCACATCAAGTAGCAGTAAACAGCAACTGTAGTAGAGGAGAAGACCAATAGCCCTTCAAGTAGCAGTAAACAGTAACTGTAGTAGAGGAGAAGATCAATAGTACTTCAAGTACCAGTAAACAATAACTGTTGTAGAGGAGAAGACTAATAGCACTTCAAGTAGTAGTTAACAGTAACTGTAGTAGAGGAGAAGACTAATAGTACTTCAAGTAGCCGTAAACAGTAAATGTAGTGGCACTAAACAGTAACTGTAGTAGAGGAGAAGACCAATAGTACTTCAAGTAGCAGTAAACAGTAACTGTAGTAAAGGAGAAGACCAATAGCACATCAAGTAGCAGTAAACAGGAACTGTAGTAGAGGAGAAGACCAATAGCACTTCAAGTAGCAGTAAACAGTAACTGTAGTAGAGGAGAAGACCAATAGCACTTCAAGTAGCAGTAAACAGTAACTGTAGTAGATGAGAAGACCAATAGCACTTCAAGTAGCAGTAAACAGTAACTGTAGTAGAGGAGAAGACCAATAGCACTTCAAGTAGCAGTAAACAGTGACTGTAGTAGAGGAGAAGACCAATAGCACTTCAAGTAGCAGTAAACAGTAAATGTAGTAGCAGTAAACAGTAAATGTAGTACACCCCTTCTCACTAATAAGGTACAAACGCATTCTGAAAAAAGTGAAAAATTTACTTTTCAAGTGACTTGAATTGGTTTGGTTTTGGCCATATGAAGTATTATTTCCCCAAGTTTGCACCACACCAGTTCTATGTTGAAGATGCTGTGATGTTGTGAATGAAGGGACCCATCTGGGTGAAACAATCTCTCAGATACCAACGTTACAGGTTTTCAATAGCGTCTTCATCGAATATATTATGTTTGCTATGTGCTTAAACCGACTGACGTTGAAGCTGTTTATATGTATTCACGGAAGAATTGGTTTAAAAAAATCCAATCAATCAATCTTGGTAGATCACTAAAGCGACTTAATATGCCTTTCCCTGACATTTCAATCAATTCACACAACAGAAGAGGGTTGTCTCTGATTAAAGACATATCGACAGATTAATGTTTTTTTGCCAGAAACAAAATACAACATGTTGATTTTGAACCTGAAATATCTCAAGTCTGTATTGTCAATTACACCTGAGGAATTGTGGTCTTTACAGTCTGTACCAAAAGTAACGTAAGTATCAATTTTTAGCAACATGAATAAATTATCAATTTTAAACAGTAACATGGCCTTTGAAAATGGCATTTAAGAATACACTCTGACTTAAGTGGTGGCACTACCCTTATCAGTCACTTTACCATACATTTATCAATGACTATCATTTTTCATTTGCCTTTAAGTGTGAATATAAACAAAACCCAAATTTTATCCGGAACAGAAGTAATTTTGTCTGAAAATGTAAAAACAATCTTATTTTTCCATAAATAAATCACTGTCCCTGACAAGAGATTAGTTCCGATAACAAAATATGAATTAAATTGGACATGCCCCATTGGATACGCTTTCAGACATAGTAACGTAGGTATCACTTCCAAACGTCTTAACAGAAGGCATAACGCACAATCAGCTTACTTTAACACCGTATGTTAACAAAATTCTACGAGGAAAATGGCACCTAAGGCGGTTCTGAAACATTTAAACCAGTTCACACCACTGTATCAATAATAATAACCCCAACCAACACCCGGAGTAACGTATGTATCGTTTACAAAAAGCTACAGCAGACTACCTCCTGAAACATATCTTCTCGTAAACTAATTTATGCTTTAACTGAAGCTTCAGCCCATACTCTTAACTCAGTTAAATTTGAAACCACATACAAAGCCAACATGTAAACGACAACACACCCAAAAGTCACAAGTCTGACACAAAGAGTTTATAAATAGCAGCAGACGACATAGACCTTCTCAACACACTGGTGACTGTGAATCTGTCAAATTATCAACTTCTGAATTTGTAGAAATCAAGCTTTCAACTATGTTACATCATTATCATTTGAAAGTTTACCATTTATCAAGCTGAATATCTGCATGTGAATGTTTAGCTAGATATACAGTTAGATATATGCATACATTCTTTTATAACACAATTTTTACATGTATATTTTTTGTGTTTGTTCACAGGTTATATATTTGCACTAGATTAATTCAATATCTGCTAAATAACGTCATATAACAGCAGCGTAATGCACTATATACACCTTAAAATAGCCACCTAAACAGGTGATACCTTCGTTCCTCCTACGTTACTACTTGTAACGTTATTACTTGTAACGTAGGTATCACATCTTGTAAAGAGACATAGGCGAAAATTATGACTGACTGACTGACTGAGTTTGGTTTTACGCCGCTTTTAGCAATATTCCAGCAACATCACGGCGGGGGACACCAGAAATGGGCTTCACACATTGTACCCACGAAAATTATGAACCCTTCACAGCGGAGTAAATGGTTTTTTTAGCATTTACTAAGGCATAATGTAATAACCATCATATCAAATATTTACCTCGGAGTTTCTGTTGAAATGCTGACAAGCTCTACGTGTCAAAGGGTATCAAAAGATTCGAGTTTAATCAAGAACGCGGTGGAAACATGATGCTACGTCTTATTACAAGTACTATCTAAACAGCAATGGCGTCTTTTAAATTTGGAAGTAAGAAAAGTTCTAAAGTAAAGCTCTAAAGCCATTTTTACTTATATCTTGGTATCGTATGTATCAGTAACGTATGTATTTTTAACTGGAAAAATCAACCAAACAGGGAAAATTTGAAAATTAAAGCACAGATATCTGTATGAAGCCAATGACTGTACTATTTTTATAATGCTATATGCTAATCAATTTCATGTTGAAGGTGTCGTGCAAATACAGCCCTAGTAGTTGCCTTCGCTGTACCCTGTTAAAATGTGGTAGCGTATCTAATCAACTTTCATAAGTATTTGATCTGATCAGGGCGGACAGCAATTGCACCTCATTAGTGAGTAGAGAAGAGTAATATAGTACTTCAAGTAGCAGCGTTGTAGGTGGCGGGTAAATGTTTTGAAGCAGAAATACATTTTGACAATATCCATTCCAGAAGAATGCTTCACAAACTGTTCACTGCACATGCTCGTTGCAATCACAATCAGTAGTAGTCCTTCTATCGATTTCAGGACTGTGTTGCTCATCTCATTGGCTACAAACCATGAAGTGCATGTTGACCCACTGAACCGAAGTATCGCCTAAAAAAGGTCAATTAAAACACACAACCCATCCGTGTGGAACCTCGCTGTTATTTCAACAGTGTGGAGTTTATTAGTTACATCGATCGGCTCAAGGTCGAGGCGTTTCATACAGCCCAAGGGAGACACCAGATCATTTATCAAATCACTTGTCTTTTGTTTTCCCCGTCCAGCTGCTAGACATTGCCAGTGACATGTTAAATCTAATTTGCTAGTTACTTGAGATAGGGTGAGGCAGATATGTACATCTAGCGCAGGTAAAAATGTTATGTAAAATATATATAGTAATAATTACAGGTTACACAACGTTCTCTAACATCATTCTGTTAGGCAAAAGGTATGGCTGGTAGCTGTGTTTCTCTAAGTTTTGACAATGTGAGAGAGAGAGAGAGAGATAAAGAGAGAGTCACAGAGAGAGAGAGACAGAGAGAGAGAGAGAGAGATAGAGAGAGAGAGAGATAAAGAGAGAGAGAGAGGGAGAGAGAAAGTATGAGAGAGAAAGTATGAGAGAGAGAGAGTGAGGGAGAGAGAGAGAGAGAGAGAGAGAGAGAGAGAGAGAGAAAGAGAGAGAGAGAGATTATTTAACCTTTGGCTTACCCCGTCCGACAGTTACCTCTTAAACGTCACACATAACACGTAACATTGACGAGTTCGGCAGAAATTGAGCATCATAGTTGATAACTATAATTACTGGTTGTGGCATTCATTGTGACATGTTTGTTTGATACGCGTGGCATCGTGTCTAAACTCTTTAATGACATCACAGTGGAAACGATAATCATCATCTGAAAATACATCCGTTTTGACATTGATGTTTTCTTTCTGCTAACATAACGGAGATTAGATTTCAACACCCCAAATCCCCGCCCGTAGCTTGCAAGCCTTCAGAGCTGTGCCGAAATGTCGCGACTTGTCATAAATGGGTTAGTCGTGGACCATGAGATATGACATCAATCCATTTGCGTTTCTTTCTTTATGAAATTAATCCAGAACCAGCTAAGAGAGAGAGAGAAGGAGAGAGAGACGGGAGACAGAGAGAGAGAGAGCAATCTCCCTTGCTGTACCATACATAAGCACAATTCTCTTTAAGACAAACTGTTATTTAAGAAATACAGTTCGCTCTACCACCATGTATAGTGTAATAAAACACACTTTTGCCCTGAACTATTATAGTTAAAGCACGAGGACGCTTGCGTCCGAGTGCTTTAACGTTATAATAGTTCAGGGCGAAAGTGTGTTTTATTACACTATACATGGTGGTAGGGCGAAGTGTATTTCTTTTCTAAGATGCCAAATTTAATACTTTCTAAAGATAATTAAGATTAATTTAAGGCAGAAAACAAACGACGGTGTCGGTGACCTAAATTAAGAATCCTCGCACAGGGCTAACTGGCGCGTTGTTCTATTGATGTGTCTGCCCCCTACGTTAAGACGAACGTTACCAGAAAAAAACAAATGATAACAGTTTGATGACGGTTTACGTTCGGATTAAATATCTTCTCTGAATTATTTTAATTACATCTGTCCTTAACGTAAACCATATGGGGCAATATGAACGTTGCATTTCTACTACCAGCGTAAAGTTGAGTAGTCAAGCGACATTCCACAATTGCATTGTGGGAATGTAAACATTACGATGGTTACCGTGTCGCTGAAAACTTGTGAGTCGAAATGACACATTTTAACCGTCGTAAAACATAAACGTAATGTTTCCACCAGTGATGTTAGCTGCGTGAAGCAACAGCAAACCAAGAAACTGGATGAAACGGTGTAGTTTACTGTAGGAGGCCGTACGAGGCGATGACAACTGACATGCATCGTGACGTCGCTTACATTGTGACGTAATGTAAAATGGTTCGATTACGAGGGGGCAGACTAGAATGGCGCAGTGACGGGATAACGTCATTCAATTGTTACGTCATCAAAAAACTGTACCTTTATTGTCTGATAATGTTTGTTTTTTTCGATTGTTTTAACCGCTAGGCATCTTAGAATCTCTAATACACAAAGTCACCTATATATAGTACAACAGGAAATTATTGAGAATTTAAAGATTGTAATTTTTTTATTTTTTTTCACTCATTACTCACGTATTAAATGTGAATATTAGCAGAACATAACTCCAGATTCAAAGACAGGTGAACAGTTAGTATTTTGTCAAGTCACCATGGGCAGCAATGCAGGCTTCAATGCGGCGGGGCATACTACTGATTAAAGAAGTTAGAAAGTCGTGGTCCATGCTGTCCCAATATCGGACCACCTCTTCTTTCATTTCAGCAATATTTGTCAGATTTTTCTTATTGACACTTTCCTTCATAAGTCCCCAAACATTTTCTACTGGATTTAGGTCAGGGCTATAGCTTAACCAATCTAATAATGTGATATTTTGGGTTCGAAACCAGACCTGTGAATGCTTTGAACGATGTTTTGTGTCGTTGTCCTGCTGGAAAATCCAAACATTTCCATAGAACACGTGAGCAGATGGAAGTAAATGTCACTCGAGAATATCTATGTACCGCTCACTGTTCATATTCCCTTCAAATACACAGAGGGGCGTTGCCCCTAACACAGATATGCCACCCCACACGTTAAATTTCGGACTTTGGGCGCTGAGACAAAGGTTTTTCAGTTTGTTTGGTCCAGAATTTCAGTGTATTAGGAAACAGCCACACAGAACTTTCATCTGAGAAAATCACATTGTCCCAGTTAAAATTTCTATGCTGTAAGCACCAGTTCAACCTTTGCTCCTTTTGTTCAGGTTTCATGATCGGTGATGGAATTCCTCGACTTTTCTGCCAACCCATTGCATGCAGCTCAGTTCTAAATGTCTCCTTACAGACAGCCTTGGTTCCTCTATCAATCATATCCAGCCTTAAGTTTTCTAAACGCCTTCGTTTGTTTTTAGAAACAAGAATACCAAGCCGCCTCCTGTCACGGACAGTCAATTTTCTGGGCCTGCCTGCGCCTCCCTGGTGCTCAATGCCATATCCATTTGCAATATTTTTCAAAACACGATAAACAGTGGACAAAGGGATGCCTGTTCTACTTGAAATCACTTTAGCTGATCTGATGTCCTTGTTATAATACTCTAAAATCAGCTTCCTCTTCTCTAAATCATCCATACTGAGGATCACTGAAAATGTCGTCTGCTAGCAAGTAAACAAAGGGGGATAACTCTCCACAAACTAATGAAAAAGGATTAACGGAGTTGTCTCTCTTGAATGAACCCAAGCACTTGATAGTTGGTCAAGGTTGTTTATACTAGAAATCCTATTAAACATATTCCTAACAGTCTCAATAATTTCTGGTCATACTATAATGGTCGGCCTTGAGGGGAACCACTCGGGGGACTTAATATGCATCTCTGACAGGGACTAAAGACACAAACGTTTACGTTTCCTCTCTATATTCGCAGATAATTGCAGCTGTTCTTTATCGCCAATATGTTCTAATATTATGCCAAGACAAATAGGGCGCAGGCATGTGTAATACCGGTGTGTCATGGATCGTTTTATGAAAAGTATAAGCTTCGAGAGACGGCCGGCTTTGAACAGTCCGCGATAATAGTCAAACTGCGCTCGATAGCTCACAAATTATGGCAAGAAAAACCATCCACTACGGCTCAACGGCGCCATGCGTTCACAGGGGAGGTCTCTCTCAATACAAATGTATCAAAACACGAACTTTACGATTCCATTTGCTTTCTGAGAATGTATCTCGTACGTTTAGGGTTGGAAATGGAAGAGGTCAATTGACTGAACACATGCTTTCTGATACGCTATGCGCTACTTTACTTTGATTGCAAAACAATAGGTTCCCCCCTATAAAGCTTCCCCCTCCCTTCGCTGACTGGCCAGGCCAATGCTGCAGTCACCAGTCCCGGTTTGGTTTGAATTGAAAACAAACAAATTTAAAAAAAACAGTCGAACTGAGGACATCTTTTTTACGCTCGTTTGGAAATTGCTTTTGGAAGGCTCGGTAGTAGGTGCTGAGTTTATTTGAGCCGAGTTGTCAACTAAGCCGGGGAATGCTCTACCCCAGTCAGTGGATAACTGTTTTAAAAAATATACTTAGACGTGTATAATTTCCGAGTCTAAAAAGTAAAGATCCTCACGGGGAACTGTCATATAAACAAGTTCTAAAGACGGTAGAAGAATATATTATAACTACCTATTGAACTTATTTTTGGAGTTTTGTACACAGAATCCACTTATTACTGAAACAAACTTTGAAATTATATATCTTATGATCATTATATTTCAGTTATGTTGTAAAAACGCATTTTCCGACCAGATATTCACTTTAACTGTTGTTTCATCTCCTGAATATATTGTTCCCAAAGGTCAGTAGACATGTAAAACTTATATGTATCAAATACATCAAAATAATTATGAGAGGCTTTTCAACGAAGCTGCCATTACGCCCTTTTGAAACGGAACACCTCTTGCAATGAGACACCATTTCAATGTTTAATCGACCTGGCATTATCAAACAGTAATCATCGAGTCAAAATTAGAAAACTTCCCCATTACTATGTTCCAATAAGTGTTTAATGCTGAGAGTTATGTGTTTAGTGTAAAGTACACTATAAGCTATCTGATATGGTGTTCCAATGTAGCTAACGGCCATGATGGCCAAACCCGATTTAATTCCATCCAAGACTAAAATCTAAAGGTTAAAATATGTATGGCGAATATTGTCTCATCTGATTAATTACAGAGGTAAAATATGTACTCAGCTAAATGGCAATGGGTGATGTTTCAACAGACTGCAAAAAACAAAATGATGCCATTTGAAACTCGATGCACCACAATACACGTGCTTACCGAAACGTTTGAAGATTAATTGGGCATTTTATTTGAAAGAAAAGAACTAATCTGTCATAAAAGATATCTTACTTCTAGTCTCATGTCCCCTGTGCTCATATACAGAGCCGTTATCATGTAATTATGAGGCACTGTAGCTCACTTAAACCTGAATAAACGCTTTGCCGAAACAGGAATATGTACAACATGTTGAAGCTGAACGCATGAATTCATTCAAAAATAACAAATACTATGGATTGAGGGCAAGGGGTTACATGAGGAACAGAGGATCCCCGTGGTACGGAGACGAATTCATTGCCAGGGGACATCACGCCATATGATAGTATTACCAGCGGTGTTCATCACAGCCATCTTGGCAATGGAGCGTATAAATATGTATGACGCACATTGACCTTTTTCATAAAGAGATCGGAGAGCAGTTCATTAAAGGCAAATAGTGACGAATACGACCTGTTCTTAATGGGAATTGTTCTTCCCATAACAATGATAGAGAGTAGGTTGGTTTGTAATAGCAAGTAAGTAATCCAAGGCAAAAGAGAGGTCTCAAAAAGCTGGTTTCCCTTTCTTTAGTTAAAGGTCTGAATATATAAGAAACTGTTTATAGTTCAGCCAGATCCATCTCAACATTGATTCCTATTACTGTTGTCATCTGTGGAGCATGTGAACCACCCCGCTCACCCCTCACCCCCGCCCCTTTAAATATTACCAAACTTGGTGATAAGAATGCAAAGGTGCGTTTCTTATGCATGTTTAAACAACACTTTTACTCCATAACGTACACCATTGTGCGTGCAGTGCCCCTAATTCCACATGAGATAGTACGAAATATTCCTAAACCCTTAACACACTAACTGAGTCAAAAACCACTCTTGGTGTTGGCCCTAAATCATATTATTCACTTTCTATCAAATTATTTAGTCGTCATGAATGCAATATTTTTCACCAGTGACATGATCAATCAAGAGTCCTTCCGCTGGCAGTTTTTTTTCATGTCGTCCAAATTGAGGTCCATATGATTTCAGCATTTTTTCCCCAACCGGATGAAAACATCCGTCAGTATGTAAAACATAAGCTGGGCCTCTTCAGAGATGTCAGATGAGTTAGGTGTGTTCACCTTTCATACACCGAGGCAAACCGTCGACACACTTGGCAAATAGGAAGAAGCCTGCAATGTGGGTCGCGTTTATACTATAAAAATCATGGATACATGGTGCTCTTTCATGGATAATAACTTCTTTATTGTTTGTAACTACGTAACTGCTTGCTCCCTTTATCTGGAGAATACGGAGAAGATACGTTGATTCTCTCTCTATATAAATGCTGATTCTAAAGTTAAAGAACACTGATTCTGAAGTTAAAGGATTCTAAAGTTAAAGAACACTGATTCTGAAGTTAAAGAACACTGATTCTGAAGTTCACTGATTCTGAAGTTAAAGAACACTGATTCTGAAGTTAAAGAACACTGATTCTGAAGTTAAAGAACACTGATTCTGAAGTTAAAGAACACTGATTCTGAAGTTAAAGAACACTGATTCTGAAGTTAAAGAACACTGATTCTGAAGTTAAAGAACAAAGACACTGAGTCTGAAGTTAAAAGTACACTGATTCTGAAGTTAGAACAGAAATTAAAAGAACACTGAAGTTAAAGAACACTGATTCTAAAGTTAAAGAACACTGATTCTGATTCGGAAATTAAAGACCACTGATTCTGAAGTTAAAGTACACTGATTCGGAAATTAAAGAACACTGATTCTGAAGTTAAAGAACACTGATTCTGAAGTTAAAGAACACTGATTCTAAAGTTAAAGAACACTGATTCGGAAATTAAGGAACACTGATTCTGAAGTTAAAGTACACTGATTCTGAAGTTAAAGAACTCGTTGTTCACTCTTGCTTGACAACGGTATAAGAATCTATACCGGACGTATAATAAAGAAGTTGTTATCCATAAAGTAGCTTACTTTGCTATAACTGGAGGTTTCGTAATTTCCTTCAAGTAATATATAAACACATGTAACTTTATTCTCCTGGTTATACGAGTGAACCCTTTTTGGGAAGTATTAAGTGCGGTGTGGATATGTGCTTCAAATATAGAGGATTGTACACTCGAAGTGCAAGTAGTGATCGCAGTCATGACGTTGACCCAGGGACGGTCCAGGGGGATGAGGGGCTGGGATCGGAATGTCCTTGACAAGTCTCAGATTGAGAAAAAAGATCAGAGGTGAAATACAAACAATAATCCGAGATTGATTAAAAGCAATAATGAGAAATGTTTAGAGACATTATTTCTTATCGTTCCTTGAAGGATGCTGGATGTATTTAACATTTTCATGTTGGGTGTTAATACAAATATATGACTCTGCTTTTCAAGAAAGAAAAACTGTGTGTTTTAAAGCACAGCAATTCCTCCAATCAATGTAATAATGCATGCTATATTGTTTCTCGCACCCCTCCTCGCGCGCCACATCACGTTCTCCCCCGATACAACCGACCAGCGACGAGTAAAAAGAATAATTACTTTCAGAGTAAATTCATTACATCCCAGTCAGTAAGGACCACATTCGTCATCTACATGAGCATTAGTCATCGGCAGCTATCTACGTGTAGTATACTCGGGATACTTGACAGGAGTTCACCGCTCAGACCGCAATCTGGGAGGTACTCTATGGATTCCCACATAAAAAAACATTTGTGAGAGCAGTAAGAGCAACTACGGAGCGCTATCGCTCAGTACTTATAGAACCAGTCTTACTCAGAGACTGTTAATATGTTTCTACACAGGTGAAGGGGCTGTGTAACATATCGAAACTCAGTGGCTAATGTAATGAGCTTTGCTCTTGTACAGGATGGTGGTGTTATTGTGGCCATATAGGAGTCTGCCTGGCGAGGAAGGGGCACGTCTGTTCAGAAGGTATCAGTGTCACGGTGGAAGCTGTATGGGGCTGCTTTAGCCAGATCGACCTCCATGGACTCAGCACTCCTGGGAACATGGGAACGGTTTTTTCTATATTCATTACCGTATTTGAACCAAAAAAACGTGGAATAAACTAGAAACGTAAACAGGTTAAAATTGTTAATTCTATTTTATGAGATATTCTTAAACATATCAATAAAATAATGCCAAGAGTTCGTGGCTTACCTTGGAAACATGATATGCAATCATCGACTTCCATGAACTCAACAAGGAAGTATATAGATCTGAAACTGAGAGGAGCACAATTGGAAAAAGCCAGATCATTTATTAATATTGTTTGTTAATAAATCTCATTGAAGGTATCACTTCAAATACTTCCATAAACCTGGAGGCAAAGAGTTAGCCCTTGTATGCACGACAGGCACTGAGTTGTTGGGTGTGGGATGAATGGTACATCATTAACAGGACATGTCATGGATGGATGGTGATTGGTTGATAGGGCATGTCATGGATGGTGATTGGTTAATAGGGCATGTCATGGATGGATGGTGGTTGGTTGATAGGGCATGTCATGGATGGTGGTTGGTTGATAGGGCTTGTCATGGATGGATGGTGGTTGGTTGATAGGACATGTCATTGATGAATGGCGATTGGTTGATAGGACATGTCAAGGATGGATGGTGGTTGGTTGATAGGACATGTCATGGATGGATGATTATTGGTTGGTTCATGGTCGGTTGGGTACGTGGATGTAATTGGTGAATGGTCGGTTGTTTGCTTAGATAAAGAGTGTTTTTGTCCGAGAACCAGTGGACCTGGGGGATGTTAGGTTTGTGGCACGGAATTACAGAGATGGGTTGTTGGTTGGGCAATTGATAGACAGACATTTAGATACCTGGACAGTTTGTGACTGCACCATCCTGTGATGTGGCTAAACGGAATAATCTGTCTTCTTTTTTCAAAGTACTGATTACAGTGGACATCTACACCGTCGGCTCCATCATCTCTAGTCTGTCTCACAGTCCCTAAACCACATCATTTTCCCTACAGCCTAGCCCTCCCTGCAATGCTAAAGCCCTAAATGGATCAAGTCTAAATTTCCTCAGGTTCTGAATATCACTGAAGCACTTTTTCAATGTATATGGGATTATGTATTACTATCAAACGTATATATATTCAGAGCTAACCGTCAGTCTGCATCATCGAGTTGTGCAGGACATAATGTTCTTCCATACCAGGGGGCATGCATCTGTCAGCCCAATATAAAGCAAAGCTAGAACTGATTAAATAAAAACTTGAAATAACTTCTAGGTAATTCTGTGACTATCTCGTCCTTCAAGACCATAGAGATGAAGTATGTTTATCTCATGACCAACTCCCGGAGCATTTCCTACAGCCTGCACGTCAGACCAAATAGCAAGGAACAATATTTCATCATCAAAATCTCGTTAAATACACTCAAACCGACCGCCGTCCACAACTGCACGTTAACCTATACCCAAGGAGCTTTTGAACAAGCCACTCCTAACTTATTTTGCCCGGATCCCATAACCGTACACCTAATCCGTTTTATTGCCCCAGTGGTATACCATACATTACTTACCGACATACCATGTGTATTGTATGTCGGCGTTGGCCTGTAGACAAGATCTTAGCTATCCACTGGGCTAAATATAGGTCGAGTTCAGGTCACTGGCTCGCCTCATCTCGCATCCCTCCAAGTGGTTCTCCCACAGGTTGTGCGACCAGCTTTGTTGCCCTCGTTACGTCTTCTGTAGACAGAGCCTAGTAGGTTTCTAAACGCCCTGTCGCACACGAGATGCTCTGTGTTGGTGCTTCTCCCAAACTTGCAGTTCCACGTGTGTTTTTATTAGGGAATGAGACCGGCGTGAATGAGACCGGCGTATAGATAATGGTAAACTGAAATGGTATACCAGTAGCACGTTTTCTTGACAGTTTAGTATCACTATGACGACGCCTTAACAATATACTTTCATTTGAAACATTCACTTCTAAATTCTTCAATTGTGCATACCTAGTTGGGTACCTTGACTAACAACTCGTCTCTGAAATGAACATATTTTACTTTAAAAAAGTTCATAGTAAAAAAAATAAAATATAATGAAAAGGAGCCCTGAGACTTTCTTCATTTTCAGAAGCTGTGGAAAAATAGACTTGCCACATTTTCTAGACTTGCGTGGGCTTTCTTGGATATATTTGCATCAGGGTCTGTACGAGAGACTATTGGGTACCGAGCGTATACCTTCATTCTCTACGTCCAAAGTCACTTAAGGTAATCACAAAGAAACACTGAAACATAAGCACTGAAAGTACGTCGACCTGAAACACAATTACAATCGAAAGTCTATCAAAGACTCAAACTCAAATGCAGCTTGAAATAATACAAAATTGATATGTTTGGGAAAAAACAACGTACGCTAGAACATTCACAGCAAAACATTTCAACAAAGAATTCTTTGTCTCTGTCGTCATGCAGCTGTCATTACGATTCTAGAAAATATGTCCACGAAGAATTAAAAGGCAAATAGAGCTACAGTGACTTTTATGTGGTTCATAAACCTATGTGAATCCCTGCTTTAAAGACCCACCGTCGTCTTTGCAGGCCAGCCGTCTACTCCCTGGCCCTACTGTCGGGGGAGACGGGATAAGGTCAATGGTCGTTTTGTGAGAGTTGCATGCGGCACAGGAACTTCGCGAAGTAGTGAAGCTTTTTACAAACAGGCCACGTCATAAGTGCTCTTTAATCTGAGGGCTATGCAAGGATGGAAAACGTTTTGGTAAATATATTGTTGAAAAACATTCCCAGTAAAACATGGGAATAATTCCTCTAGAGGAGATTAGGACAAATGATTATTTTCAAGGAACACATGTTCTTTGACACGGGCAATCCTCCCCTAGGATTCGCGTATGTTTACGGACGATCAACAAACAGGTGTTTAAGCCATGTTGGACAGAAATTGTTTGGAAAGAACGTTATTTTGCTTCGCTCATTGACCTATTTTCAACGGAATACAGAAATAAGTTGGGCTGGTTGATATACATCAATGTAACAAATATTTCAAAAACCATACACCTTTACAGCATTAATACTGCCGCGATATAATACCAAGGACTGCAGTCGGGTGTAACCTGTATGTAGATATATGCAGGTCACAGACCCCACAGCGATTGAGTATTAAACAGGAATTGATCCTCAGTGGAAGACGTTGTCTTGGCGTCTCACAGTTGGGTAAGCCCTCTACGTAATGGCACGAGCACGGCACACAGCAATTTGTAATCTCAAACATGTAATCATTGTGTCATAAATGAACACATCACGGCTATGGCAACAGTATATTGCTTTGTCCTGGGTAATGTCCATCTTATAATGTCCCGTTGATATAAATAATACTTAGAAGTAGTGTTTCAGAAGCAACAAACTGCTACTGATACGGCAGGCCATCTTTGATTTGGATGGGCCCTTTATGCCAAATTCAATCACAGTTCTTTATCAACCCATCAAACACTTTCATCTGAAACGAGAGTCAAGTGCACAGGCTACTTTGGGTATGTCTAATGAATGGAACAGCTTTAGACTGTTGAGTGAGTGAGTGAGTATATTTTTACGCCTCTTTTAGCAATATTCGGGGGGCACCAGTAATGGGCTTCACACATTGTACCCATGTGGGGAATCGCACCCGGGTCTTCAGCGTGACGAGCGAACGCTGTAACCACTAGGCTACCCCACCGCCAGCCGCAATTCTTAGAGAACGGGGGTTGTACATATATTTGGAGTCAATGTTGCATGAATATTATATTTATACAAAAGTTTAACAATAACATTCTCATTGTGCTTTTTGCAAACCAGATTACTTTAAACATATTTTATTCGAAAATGAAATGGATTGGGCACAGGTTATCCAACTTAGGAACGCCCTTTCCCAGAAGTTACATATGTCATATTTACAATATAAGAAACATTGACAACAGGGATTTGTGGAAGGAATTTACAAGGTATTGAAAGAGGATGTGTATAGTATATACAAGAATAAACCTACAAAAATCTTTCAGTGAGCAAACCAGATTAACCGAACTATCCCCCCGTGAACACAGTAGCATGGTATTTAGCAGTCACATCGGTATGTCCTCGGTCCAGCTGGATGAGAGGGCTTAGCTGAATACCTTCCATATCTTGTCTCAGATCCAAATGTCTAACTTCATTTGGCCTGATGTCATGTTTGTGATTCTACACAGATGGTTCTACACAGCCAAACTTGTATGCATGTTTTATGGTACATTTTTATATGAAGTTACTTGATGAACATCAGCCGCTAAACGCCTACATATTTGTTAGTGATGTCTCACAGAGACAGATGCCAAAAATTGTTGTTCAGGGATGGAGAGATTTGAAAAAACGTTTTATGGTAGACAGGTGAAGGACAGACCTGACGCATCAATAACCAACATGATGGCCGATGCAATTCCATATTTGTATTTTCCCGTTGTATTACACAGGTGCATACTTGACCTGCCTGTTGATGTGTTTGTGATAGATACCTCGGATGGTGCAAGATACGCTCCCATTATCGCCAACATCTGACGTCATCGTGAGTGCATATAATATATAAGAATCATACAATGGACTTACCTCTTTGTAGATAGTTCTTCAGATGACCTTTGCGGTTTAAATATTTAATAACAAATCCGTCTTATGAATACAAAGTAGTCCATTGAGGAGATTCAAACAGAAAATAGCCAACATTCACGTTTGAATCAAGAATGCAGTAATGTTGTCTACTGTCAACACAAGAACAACCCAATATCTACACAAATAATTATTCTGTGATAACTAAATAAAGAAACCGACTGGTTAAAGATGTACTAGAAAGGACACATATTGATCTGGGCCCTTATTCTCGAAACGTTCGTAGCCCTAAGAATTCTAAACTTTTATCGTAGCCAGTGTGTTAAGAATGGGCTTAAGAAGTTCGTAGTGTTACGAACGTTTCGAGAATAGCTAGCCTGACGCATAAATGACAATAGGCGTTGTGCAATATTCAATAGTACAAATTTCAGCCTGCCACTATGCATACCATCATAGCGAGGTCTATTGTCTGAATGGTAAGACATACCATGGTGGGCGACCATTACTGACATTGCAACCCAAAGTGCAGAGTATTTGTATCATATCTTTGATCAGCTGAAGAAACACGACACATTTAACAATTTGAACATGTGAAAAACGATGGTGTCCATAATCATGAATAAACATTTTCTCATTATGTTTCATATCTGATTGCAATTCGGATCTACAAAGCAAAGCATATACCCATCATAAGCTTATTCCAATGGGCACGTTACGTATACAATGCATAATGATATATCACTGATATACATTCCGTTGTAATTACACAGATCTCTCGTTTTCATTATGAGTTTTAATCAACAGAAATACAGATGAATTCCGTCCAGACTACCATTAACATGCAGTGTGGGGGAACATCTGGATACGACATCAGCCCCTATCGAGCGCAGGCATCTAATCGGTGTCATTGGTTAGGTGTAGTATTTCAGCGTTGATAGCTCCACAGTAGACACAACCGGTATCATATTCCGCGGATGAATATTTATATCTCGCCGTGACCTTCTTGTATGACCAATATCAGTGTGTCCAGACTGACCACTGTCTGGGCCTCCGGACTAACTAACTACACCACTGTTTGTCTCGAATATGAAAGGGGTTCAGCCATAGCTCGTAGTTAATGACCAACTAGGAAAAATCTATCTTGGTAATGTCTGTCCGCGACCTTTGAGCAGACCAAACCCCAGCACTGTATGGTATAAACTTAATATGAAGCGGGTCCTTGGTTGTGGCTCAGTTTGTGAGCTCATTGATCAAGTTCCTCAGTGACACACAGGCGTTCATGTCCTGTAAAATACAGCAATTTTGATTTCGCCCGACAGTCAGACTGCGAAAGGACATTCGTCGGGATTTGACCCCGCTAACCGGTCCACTATGAAAGAATTACGCCATTGTTTGACACCACAACTAGGGTCAATTCGTACAATTTGTATTCGAAAGCATAATCGTTGACAGTTATAAATATCTCTAGAACAGTTTTTGATAACCATGCTGGATAATTGATATATGGCCAGTATGAAACGTATATTGTACGGGGTACAATTATATAACAGAATGTAACAGTCATGATATATTGACAATACCTATGCTGCAGAGTGAGTGAGTTGGTTTTATGCCGCTTTTAGCAATATTCCAGCAATATCACGGCGGGGGTCACCAGAAATAGGCTTCACACATTGTACCCATGTGGAGAATCGAACCCGGGTCTTTGGCTTGACGAGCAAACGCTTTAACCACTTGGCTACCCCCAACGGCCCCCCAAAAAACCCACCCACCCCACCACCCCACCCCCTTAATGCTGCTGAGGTGAGGTGAAATGGGGTTTAACGTCGCACTTAAGAATATTTCGCTCATATGGGGACGTTCATGCGTGTGTATGTATAGCTGCTTGTACTAGCCCGACTTCAGGTGGTTTTATAGTGCTAGCCCACTGAGATACCATGCCGCGGTGAAGCATGAATACCCCACTCAGACACATTATACTGACTCCGAGCCGACCAGTCCTTGTTATACCCATTAATGCCGAGCGCCAGGCAGGGACCAACAAGTACCATATTAACTTCTTTTGGTATGACGTGCCCGCAGATAAAAAACGCGACCTTCCGCTCTCCGGGTGGACGCTCTAACCACCACACCACGGAGGCGGTCCTATACTGCAGAGATGCCATATGGTAATATATAGCTAGATACACGGCTGCCATACACGGAGGTAACTATGCCTAAAAGGCGAACCTATAATACTGAATTTAGAAAAACATTTTTCAATAAAACATACCGTGATGCTAAAAGATATATTTTTTATCAGAACGTATTCATTTTATCTCATTGCCTCCCAAAAGTTATAATTTTTAAGCATGGCATTGATTTTATTCTGTTTTCCCTTTTTTGGAAACAAGAAAACATATTGTTAATATTCATTTAAATGTTTTGATTTAAATAATATAGATATATAAGTGCTACGCAATAAAGACTAAATAGGTAGGCAAATTGAGCTCTACTACTTTAGAGCTTCTCTTCCTACACGAACGAAAAGAAGTTACAAATCCAGATCATGTTTCAGATGGCATTTGGACACGTAGCAATATATCAAATGAATCATGTTCACATGTGGTCACTGTTTTGCAACAGAGCCTTACAAGTAACAGACATTTCGCCGATTTGTCCTGAAATGTTAAACCATGATGGAATATCAAGAACACCTTAGATATTTTCTGACAGTTTTTGTAAAAGCAAATGAACAATTTACGTTAAACACATTCATATTGTTCAGTACTTTGTGTTTTGGAAGTCTTATTGGAAATGTTTTAAAGGTCTAACCTACTGTCAAATACTTTGATACAACAGTTCACATCGATTATCCTATCACGTTGACCATAGACAGAATCTTGTCATATGTCCAACATATAATATCACTCCTCCAATTTTTTAAAAGAAAAAAATTCATTTTAAATTGCCATTGCAACTAATAACTCGGGTAGTAATTTGAGATTAAAAAACAATCTTAATAACCCAAAGGGTCTGTTTTCCTGAATGTGTCTGTGTGTGTGTGGCAAGATCTTTAAGTCTCGACGGCGAGACCAATCGATCGTCATCTTTCTTTTTGTAAGACGAGTGTAACATTTCAAGACAATCTGACGTTGAAAATTCATTAGCGCAAATGATTGTTGGTCGGTTTTATATTTCGGAGATGGTAAGCGGATCCCTTTAATTTGTGCAGATATTATACTAGTATATTACCGTTACAAGGCAATGCCTTATATCTGCCTGTTGAGTGACCAGCTGGTTGCAGCCTGCACACTACTTCATTATGTGTTCAAACCGTTGATGCTGTGATAGACATAATAACCCCCCTTAATATGCTGGATGTTGTCGTTAGCACAGAGTCTGAGTCATTCGATGCTGGTTAAATGTCAGCTGAACGACAAATAATGTTTGCGATTCAAAACAATTCATTATGATTTTACTTTGAGAATTCTAATATTTTAGAGCATTACAAATAATATGCATATGTAAAAACCTTAATGTTTGGAGTAATAGAGATAGCTTAACTCATAAATCCCAACAAGACTGACGTTTGATATTCCAGGAAGAAGATCTGAGAATATTCGCTTGATATTTAAATGTCACGGAGATGCCATTTACGGCGTTCAAACTTTTCTTTTCCACCTAAGAAAAGCTGATGTCCGTCCCTATATCCCTGGGCAAGTTTATGCCTATACTTCAACTGATTAATTCTCCGACGTGTCAAAGGACATGATGTATAAGAAGCAATTTGGAAATACCATTACATATCCGATTTATATCACAGTAAGTTAGCTGCCTTTAATACCTCAACTTTCCGACGCCACTCTCCTTTGAAGTCAACCACCCTTGAGCTTTATTGAATTCAGCCGATTCTTGTAACGTTCCTAATTACTACAGTAAATATCTGATTTCTGGAAAATATCTGGCAGTCGCGTGTTCACGTAGTCGTTGCTGTGCGATGTTGACAACGACGTCGTTTTGCAGACTACTGTCCAGCGGTAATGGTGATATGTATGTCGCTTTTCATTTATTGAATAACGTGCCTTCTCGAGATTAGTTGATGCTGTTTCCAATGTGAGAGTTTGATTAAGGTAGACAGAAAGTCAAAGGAACAACAGTGAAGCAAGTGTACGCCAGTAATTATATTTCATGTCAAGGTTTTCTCCGTCTGTACAACCAGTTCCTATTTTGAGCACGATGATCAAAGCACATGCAAACATCGGCTAGACATTTTACCTTGCATAGAGGGTACACCGTATTCTCGAAAATATGTTTATTCAGTCGCATGTTTAAGTTGATGTTAACACAAATAAATTAAATATATACTGAATATAACCAAAATGTTAAAATATCAAGTCTGTTCGTGGCTGTTTTAAACACTAGACATTAGTGGAGAAAGTGTTCGCCTACCTCGCCAGAGACATAGGTTCGATTCTTGGCAAGATATGATATGTCATGCAAATTGTCGGTGTCCCCGCTGTCATATTGCTAATCACTCTTTAGATGGATCAATACGATGCTTCCTTAATATTCCTTACTTGCAATGGACGTCATTCATCGCATCTTCTGATTATATCAATCGTTTGTTGTGTCGTTATTGACAAAGCTGAAATTGTTGAAATGCATATAACTCGGTGGTATGATAGGCCGACAGCCTGTGCAGCTTGTCCTAGTTCCAGAATTACACATCAGATTTAGCACACATTTAGACAGGAAACGTTACCAGATTGCAATATAAGCGCGTCATAAGAATACAGGTATATCATAACATCTTAATTTTGATTAAAACGACTTGTCCATCGTTCCACAAATGTATTCAACATGGCGGCGGACAAGCCTACGTAAGATGGTCAAATACTTAATCTACAGCCAGTCGTTCAGGTTACACAGATCATCAGAAATCTTTCATAGGCGGATCCAGAGGAGGGGTGTAGGGATGCGCAGCCCCCTTTTGTGCTGAAGGTTTATTAAATAACCATTGAAATTCTCGTGAAAACGGGTGAACATGACTGAGTGAGTTTAGTTTTATGCCGCTTTTAGCAATATTCCAGCAATATCACGGCGGGGGACACCAGAAATGGGCTGCACACACTGTACCCAAGTGGGGAATCGAACCCGGGTATTCGGCGTGACGAGCGAACGCTTTAACCACTAGGCTACCCCACCGCCCCCGGGTGAAAATGAACTATGAAGCCCCCTTTCTCAAAACGCTGTATCCGCCCCTGCTTTTTGTTAGAGTTTACATGTGCATTCTAATGACCATATGATCATTTGTTAAACAATCTGCAGTGAGGCTTTCAATAGGATGTAACTGTTAAAGTACTCCTAGTGCTATACATATGAAAGTGTTGTCATGGGAGTATACAGAACCAGTTATGTTGTTGCTGACGAGCCCACTATACCATAGTGTACACCGCATACTGCAAAACCTTCGTATTAAGGATTCATAAGTTTACCATCGAGTCAGAATGGTCTTTGCACAGTGTTTGGACAATACCTCCCAGATTTTATTTGGACATCATGTCAAATAAATGAGATGACAAACACATAGACTAGTACCATGCATACGAACAAGCTATGTAAATGCTTTATATTTTTACCAAAGGCTTTAAATGTTTTTTACACAATTCTTCCCACGTGTTTTCTGGCCCACGTGCCAACTGTCTCAAGAGATCCCGTGTGTGGATAACGTTGGTCAATGTGCCACGACAACTGCATCGGATGTACATGTCCGTCTAGACAATGACGAAGAGGGTGTCATTTGACTAGGCAGGTGCACGACTACGTGTTCTGCATGTTCAACTAGAAGGATAATGACACATCAGACTGTTTCTCACCGGCGAGACCTCCCTGTCGAACACTGATGGGAAGAAATGAACAGACAAAATAATAGACCTTTCCTGTCAACACTATGAAAGACCGTTATCTTCCACGTTGCTTTCAAATTAACAGTAATGTTTGTGAATTAGAATGACCTCTGCCCTGCCTCTATCAGTGTCTCATAACTCCTGTCTGTGTCTGTATCCGTCGCTGGGTATCGATCTGGTCCCACTGAACATCAAACCCCTACGTCTGTAATGCACGTGAGTAATTACAAGACGCTAATACGTCCCAATCAGCATGTCTGTGTGTCTAGACTGGTTCACGTTACCACCAGACTGGGCTGTGACACACACGACAGTCTCACTGGTGATACCTCGCTTGTTCTACTGCAAGATGGGCATCACATTGAATAGCTGCCAGCTTCAACTAGACCGTCATCCTACACCACAACACATACGGGATCTCCTCACCCTATCTCTGATACGGGGATTACGCTCTTAAATAATAATACCTGTCATGCTGTCTCCATATTGACATGTTGTAACTTAAAACATGCTCAAAACATAATGATTTTCCTCTGTGATATATTTTTTTGCATATTTCATTGATAAAAGTAGAACAAAAATAGGTACTTAAATTTTATCATTGTTTTCCGAAACAATATTATTTTAGTGTAGATATCATATGAAATGGGGAGTCATTTCTGTTCGCATGTCTGAATAATAGTTTTTTTCTTTATGAATTTCTAAAAAAAATTATACACAAACAACTCCTTATTTTTAAAGCATCGTTTTGAAAATGGCGGCGATACCACGAACCTACCATTTGATAACGCCTATCTATATATCTATCCTCCTCGATTAGTGTAATATGATTATGTGTACAGTAAGATGCTTGTTTCTTCGCGCGAAATGTTTACTTTCCAAACGATTAGGACTGAAATGTAGATTGAAATTCTGCTTGTCAATATTCATATGTTCTTAGATGATAATACTATCACTTAAATTTATATCTTTTCCATTCCAGAAACCATTTCATCATGAGCAAGAACAAGAAAGAGGATGATAAACCCCCACCCTCCACGGGTCCCGGTAGTAAGATACTCGCCCTACCGTCCATTGTCAGGAGGCATGTGCTCAAGGAGGGCACTGTCGTCATCCTCAACTTCTCCACGGCCAGTCTCAAGGCACTGCCAGCGGAGATCTGGAAAAACGAGGAAGTCATGGCCAACGCCGTTCGCCTCCATGCTGAAAACAACCGCCTTAAGAAGTTCCCTAAGACTGTATCAGCCTTGGAGGTATTAGAGTTTCTAGACTTGAGAAACAACCTCATCACTGCCCTTCCTGGCACAATCACAAAGATGAAGACTCTGGAAAAGATCGAAGTGTCTAACAATGCTTTGAAAAGTTTACCGGGTACAATAAACAAAGCTCCCGCATTGAGGACTTTAAGCGCGGCCCATAACAAAATAAAGTCTCTGCCGAAGACCATCAACAAGTGTCCGGAACTGGAATATCTGGATGTATCTTACAACCAAATCCGATCTATAAAGAAGAACGTGTATGAGCTGGGAGCTGCCGTGAACCTGTCTGGAAACAAACTGACGGAGTTACCAGATGCAACAGTGAAGGCCCCAGCTCTGAGATCCCTGAATGTGTCGCACAACCAGATAGTGGTAATCCCAGACACAATCAACATGGTCCTGACCCTCACAAGTCTCAACCTAGCTCACAACGACCTCGAGGAACTGCCAAGGGAAATAGGGTTCTTGAAGTACATGCACTTCCTTGACGTATCTCACAACCAGCTAGTAGCTCTACCCGACGAACTCTGCACCTTGCAACATGCTCTAACACATCTCAACGCCTCTGACAACCAGCTGAAGGATTTGCCAAAAGATTTTCACAAGTTTCAGGTTCTTCATACGCTTAACGTTTCAAACAACCAAATACAAACTCCTCCACCGAATTTCTATGACATACAATCGCTTGTGACTCTAGATTTATCAGGCAATAAGCTACAGTCAGCTGACGGCATCAGCAAACTTAAAAGTGCAATTTTGGTATCTCTTGCCCGGAATGACCTCAGCTATCTACCAGACGACGTTGACCAGATGAAATCGTTGGTCACCCTGGATGTTGCTGGCAACCACCTAAAGCAACTGCCACAATCTCTCAATCGAATTGCATCACTCAAACGTGTGCTGGTTGCCGATAATAAGCTATCCAGCATCCCTGACACTCTAGGGGAACATCAGCTGATCACAGAGCTAGACTTCAGTGGTAATCGCGTTCAAGGAATTCCTCAGGAACTCAGAAGGTTAAGGACTCTGGAGGTTCTACGGGTGGCTCGCAACCAGATATCGGCTTTACCTAAGGCTCTAGATACCCTTCAGTTTCTGCACACCATAGACGTGACAGGCAACAGCCTCACTGAGATCCCTCTGCCAGGAAGTGTCCAAGTCCTGCTCATGGCAAACAATCCTCTCTATTCTCCGTCTGTAGATACCAAAGGTACTCTCAATGTCATAGGGGAGAAGGAACACGCGAAGAAGTTGACTCGGCTAGACATATCAAGTATTCGTTTGGACAAGGTGCCAATATCAGTGTGTCGGCTTAAGCTCCTCACACATCTGAACCTGTGTCATAACCAGCTGAAGAAGTTACCTGAAAACCTCTGTAAACTCCGGCTTTTGGAAGAACTGGATGTCAGTGACAACGAGCTTCTTACTCTACCGCAGAACATCAACTGCTTACAGAATCTGAGACGCCTGGACGCATCTCAAAATCGGATCGGCCTATTCGTGGAAGGTTTGACGTTCCTTCATCAGCTCGAGTACCTTAACCTGTCATTCAACAATATCGAAAGTCTTCCAGACCACTTCGGAGAGATGAACAAACTGGTCACTCTTGACCTCTCTAACAATGAGCTGACTCAACTGCCGGAGGACAGGATCGACATCCTGGCATCACTCCTCACCCTCAATATCTGCAAAAACCACATTAATATAATCCCGACAGATCTGCCCTATCTGTACCGCATCCAGATCCTCAACTGTTCCGGGAACGATCTGAGTTCCATTCCAGTAGACATCTTCAGGATGACGTCACTAGAGGTTCTGGACTTGTCAGACAACTTGCTGGAGTCTCTCCCTGACGGAGTTGCCAAGCTGCCATCTCTTCGGGAGCTGGATGTGTCTGATAACAAACTGAGTTCCTTCTCCAACAAGATCGAGCAGATGAGGAGCAAGCTTAGCAGCTTCAAGTCAGAGAAACAGTCCAGCTACAAGACCCGTGATCTTCAAGAGGGTCTGGCAGCCGGGGAAGCTCAGACAGACAACAGCCGCGAAAACAGCCCCATCAACAGGTCCAAGAGTCCTATGCTAGGCAGGCCTGAAGACGAGGATTAGTCTCTTGGAGGCTTTGACTTCAAAGCGTTCGTAATAATTTTTGGCTGATTCGTGACACTTATTGCAGTTAATATGTATGTACAAGTATGTATGATTTATGTGTGAAAATGCCTGAAGGAATTTCAAAACACAATATCTAAAGCCAAATTCATAATATACCACTTGAAGTGATAATAATGTGTAATATACATTGAATACATTGAAATTCATATAGAAACCTGTCATAGATTTTGTACGAACATCTGCGATACTTATTGGTGATACAAGGAGTTGGAAGCGGACTCTGTAAGATACATTTGTGGAAAAGGGACTTCCGTATTAAAGGCTCTAAAGCAACTGATTATTTTCGTGAAAATTCTTCTCTCATAACGATTGCAACATTGTACATACCTCTGTCTAATCATGATGCTCCATATCCAACTTATAGATTCACTCTACTACAACATGGTGGGCAAGCATTAAATGGCAGTTCAGAAAATATACAAGTTAAACATCCAAAACATCAATGGCGAAAGGGTAATATTCATTTCTTCATATGAAAGTTTTCATTTATGTTAAAATAAAACTATCATCAGTTAGCCATATTTATTTGTATTAATTGCATATTACATTTCAATAAACTATACAATATTTTAAAGCTTTGGAAAATGTTCATGTTTGGATCTCCTCAGTTTGATGAGGTGTTATGTGAGGAGTTGATTGGCGTGCTCCAGTCCAACACAGCAGATTTAATGTTCTCTCTGTGGTGGTGGGGGGACATGTTTACTGCTTGAAAGATAATACGTAATGATGTATTTTATAGGCTTATTGCTATAATGTTCCAAGCCAAAGATATTCATAACTGTGATGTTATTTGTAATATACTCCCATGGCGATGCCCGTTTTGCGTCCTACTTGCATTAAGGCGATTTTTATTTTGTGAATAATGAATATCATATCTTTTTTCATAATAAGCTCTTACTGTGATACCTGGATTGGTTGTACATATATATAGGTGTTTATTGATGTTACATAATAAATATCATTTCATACCAGTATTGTTTGTCTTTATCAGCTACAAACGTGAATCAACACCGTTATCAAAGATGGGGAAGTACATGGAGGGTCGGGGGTAGCCTAGAGGTTAAAGCGTTCGTTCGTCACTCCCGACCCGGGTTCGATTCCCCACATGGGTATAATATGTGAAGCTCATTTCTGCCCCTCCCCCCCCTTGATATTGCCTGAATATTGCTAAAAGCGACGTAAACCCACCTCACTCACTCACATGGAATCAACAATCTATCAAAATGACAGTGATGGTGCTCTTGTTGACTATTGCCGTTGCTGAATCCGTATCCCTAAGATTGCTGACTTCCTGTGGTGTTTATTGTGATTAAATACTCGTGACGGGACTATGGCAGTCGTCTTTGTAATCACTACTGCTGATCGTTGTTTCTTGGACGATGATACACCATACATGATACTTGATACATTATATCGCATTGCATCTGAAGCGGTGGCTACTGTATCAATGTTGCAACCTTCGACAATGTATGTGCAATGCACGCACAGACCTGACCAGTATCAGATGACGAACTCTATTAATGTTCAATCACAATCTTTTTCTCTGATAAGGTAATTTAATCTTTCAAAATCTAATGAACTGGTTTACTTATATTACAGTATGCTGGAATGGTGTGATTGTTTCGTCGGGGATGTATGATGATTACGGAGCAAGATAATCTGATGGTATCTAAGAATGAAAACACACCGCAACAAAACAACAATAAAATGTTTGTTTGATGGTGATGTATTCTATACTCATGCCAATAATGGTTGCCACCCCCTTCAATTTCTTTAATTGGACAACCATTATTGGCATGAGTATATTTGGGTGCGGTATCCGAGGAAGGAGTTGGCGGAGTTCGGATGACGTCGTAAACATCGCTCCATTTCATCCCAAATGTGTTCAGTGGGTGCCAAATCAGGGGATCTCGCGGGCCAGAGTGACACATGAACAGTGTTCTGATTCAGATATTACCGTACAGCATGACCAACGTATGGCCTGGCGTCGTCGAGTTGAAACGTCACTTCTATTGCAAAAACGGTAAAATAGCCATTTTGTCAATTCTCGTCTCGGTACCTCACAGCAGTCAAGTTCCCCTCAATCACAACCATTGGCGTGCTCGCTGCATCTGTTATCCCACCCAAGATGGTAAGGCTCCCACCTCTAAAGCGGTTCGCTTCCAGAACACCTGGCCTGTGCGCCTGTAGACACGTGTCCTTAGTCAGCTCGATGAAGAAGGTCACGTGACTCATCGGTGAACAAGAACTGTTCTCCACTCACGTTCTCCTCATCGCAAGTGTTGTGTGCTGCACTGTCAACGTCGACGTCCATGTTCTGGCGTCAGAATTGGTCGTCGGGGCGGCGTCTTACACGGATGCTGTAGACGCGAAGACGTCATGGACCTGTTCTCGCAGACACCTCTGTTGCCAGGTATTGTGCGGGATCTTAGGGTTGCTGGCTGTCGCAGGTGCGTGATTCGAATCCATCGGTCTTCACGTGGGGGCGCTACTGGTGGGAGGCCACAACGGAGACGGTCTACAACTTGACTGTTTTGCTGAAAACGTCGCCGTAAGTGCCAAATGGTGTTTCTGTGGACTTTGAATCGACAACATCACGCTGCGAGGTGCCAGACTGAAGCTGCCTGTGGCCCTCCATCTGTCATCTTCCCTGGGGCGTGGCATGGCGAACATGTCCAGATCAAGGAACAGAGGTGTCTCTTCTACACTTCTTGCTCGGCCTTGTTTCTCAAATATCTCATGATTCTTGCAAATTTCGTGCAATTTAAACAAAAACTGCTAGGTTTCTTCAACAATTTTAACACACTTTATCAAGTTCAAGCAAATAATTCATTCACAAGATTAACAATGGAAATATTCCACATTGCAAACGATTTGTGAATAATGAAAAATGAAAGTGCAATTGTACGATATGAGAACAGCTGTTACATAGTAATGAATCGATTTGGCATGACCACATGTTTACATCTATAACAATATATAACCCCCGACAGATAGGTAATTGAACAGTTAAGCACATGGGCTGTTTCAAGTATAAACGCATTCATACATACATAGTCTCACCACATGTCCAGATAGGGTAAGTTGTCAAGCACCGACCCACTGACCGGTCGCCATATCTACAAAATCTGCAAACTAATATGGATAAATCTGAAACAAGCATTCCCGAATAATTCACTGTACAATGAAAAGTTTTAATATAATTTTTAAATCGATACATTCATTATCGTTTTTATTTAACACTTTCCAGGAAAGCCAGACTTCGTTGGCTGAATAACGACCACTAATGCTCCAGAACTGATACATCTCTACTACAAGACAGTAATTCAACACAAATCGAAAAACTAAATTAAATACAAATTATTTGTGAATCATTATTACATGTGGCACCGGGGATTCAGAAACTGGTAAACACGTCCAGACCACGCCAGTGGTGCCAAAAGGTCAAGGCCCCGATACCGTTTGCCTGAAAATAATTCTATGACGAAACTACTTCTTTGACCCCGACTAGACTGGTTGTTTTCAGGCAGCAGTAACGAGGCTGGAATATTGCTGACTTAATAAACCACGACTCGAAGATTTCAACATTCACTGGCCTTCCAAACTTATGAGGTGTATGCATGTGTGCGCGCGCGTGTGTGTGCATGTGAGTGTGCGTGAATGGACGGACGGATAGATGTTTTGTGGTTTTAATTTGTTGTTTTACGCCGGACCAGACAATCCAGTGATCAATAGCATGAGCATCGATCTACGCAATTGGGATACGTTGACTTGTAGCAACCAAGTCAGTGAGCCTGACCACCCGATCCCGTTAGTCACCTCTTACAACAAGCATGGGTTACTGAAGACAAATTGTAACCCGGATGTTCCCGGGTACGACCGATAGATGGGTGGGTGGATTTACGTTGTGTTTGTGTGAGAGTGCGTGCGTGTGTGCGTCCGTCTTGTCTTGTATGTATGTTGCATGTCGCCACTGACAGTCCACAAGGTATACAGACGTCCCATCTACCCAGGACCCCCGTCACATCTCCACCTGTATGACATGTGTCCCATAGATCTCGTCACAAACCTCAGTAATGGCGGATTTGACCAGAAATACCTTTGATTTCCGCTTGCCACGTAAGCTGTGTACACCGATCGGAAGAACCACACGACGTGCGTGCTCCCAATTTCCCCCGCAGACGGGAAATCCATGGACTTTCACAAATGTGTCTCCTTCTGTCGAACCATGTCAGCTTTTGTCTTGTCAACAGCCACTGGCCAAGAAAGACTTAAGATTATCAATTATCGAGATTGGATGAGACGCCCAGTCTGCTGTGGGAGCGTCGAGAGAGTGCCGTTGGGGTGGGCCAAGATGCCGTGAGGGTGGGCCAAGATGCTGTGAGACACAGAGAGGAACATCTAACACTAGAAGAAACCACACGACCGCTGGCCCAGAGGAATGAGTGAGTTGTGTTTTACGTCTCGGTATACAGTTTGTATGGAGATTGTAACCAATACACCGTCTTAGGCTACTACTTGCTACGATGAAATATGATACGTTTTAACCATCATTGAATATTATACAAGATATGATAGTGTGCAGTTTACGTAGGAAAGTACGCCGGCGAAACGAGCGAACGCTATATCCACTAGGATACCCCGCCGCCCCCACATACATACATACGCACGCACGCACGCACGCACACACACACACACATACATACATACATACATACATACATACTACACACACACACACACACACACATACATACATACATACATACACACACACACACATACTACATAACATACATACATATATACATACATGCTATACATACATACATACATACACGCACGCACGCACGCACATACATACATACGCACGCACACAAACACATATATACATACATACATACGCACGCACGCACGCACGCACACATACATACTACACATACATACATACATACATACATACTTTATACACATACATACATACATACATACATACATACACACACATACATACATACTACACACACATATACATACATACATACACACATACATACATACATGCTATACATACATACATACATACATACATACTATACATACATACATACATATACATACATACATACATACATACATACATACATACATACATACATACATATACATACATACATACATACATACATACATACATACATACATACATACATACATACATACATACATACATACATACATACATACATACAAACGTTGGTTGTTTCAACTGGAATACTGCATAAATATGTTCTTGACACTTTATCAACCGTTACATGCTATACATACATACATACTTACATACATACATACATACATACATACATACATACATACGTACGTACGTACGTACGTACCTACATACATACACACACACACACACACACACACACACACACACACACATACATACATACATACATACATACATACATACATACATACATACATACATACATACATACATACATACATACATACATACATACATACATACATACATACATACATACATACATACATACATACATACATACATACATACATACAAACGTTGGTTGTTTCAACTGGAATACTGCATAAATATGTTCTTGACACTTTATCAACCGTTAGAGATGGAATGATTGTGTCTCCACTATTCCAGACCACCAAACCCACCGCCCAAGTCACCAAACCCGGCCACCCAAGTCACCAAACATGGACGGCCAAGTCACCAAGCCCCGCCACCCAAGTCACAAAATCCGGCCACCCATGTCACCAACCCGGCCACCCAAGGCACCAAACCCCACCACCCAAGTCACCAAACCCCACCATCCAAGTCACCAAACCCGGCCACGCAAAACATCAAACCCGGCTACCCAAGGCACCAAACCGCACCACCCAAGTCACCAAACCCCGCTATCCAAGTCACCACACCCGGTCACCCAAGTCACCAAACTGCACCACCCAAGGCACCACACCCGGCTACCCAAGTCACCAACCCCGGCCACCCAAGTCACCAAACATGGACACCCAAGTCACCAAACCCCACCACCCAAGTCACCAAACATGGACACCCAGGTCACCAAACCCACCACCCAAGTCACCAAACATGGACACCCAAGTCACCAAACATGGACACCCAAGTCACCAAACCCCACCATCCAAGTCACCAACCCCGGCCACCCAAGTCACCAAACATGGACACCCAAGTCACCAAACCCGGCCACCCAAGTCACCAACCCCGGCCACCCAAGTCACCAAACCCCACCACCCAAGTCACCAAACATGGACACCCAAGTCACCAAACCCGGCCACCCAAGTCACCAAACCCCACCACCCAAGGCACCAAACATGGACACCCAAGGCACCAAACCCCACCACCCAAGTCACCAAACCCCACCATCCAAGTCATCAAACCCGGCTACGCAAAACATCAAACCCGGCTACCCAAGGCACCAAACCGCACCACCCAAGTCACCAAACCCCGCAATCCAAGTCACCACACCCGGTCACCCAAGTCACCAAACTGCACCACCCAAGTCACCAAACATGGACACCCAAGTCACCAAACCCCGTCACCCAAGTCACAAAACCCGGCCACCCAGGTCACCAAACATGCACGCCCAAGTCACCAAACCCGGTTACCCAAGGCACCAAACATGGACACCAAAGTCACCAAACCCGGCCACCCAAGTCACCAAACGTGTACCCATGTCACCAACCCCGGCCATCCAAGGCACCACACCCCACCACCCAAGTCACCAAACCCAACCATCCAAGTCACCAAACCCGGCCACGCAAAACACCAATCCCGGCTACCCAAGGCACCAAACCGCACCACCCAAGTCACCAAACCCCGCTATCCAAGTCACCACACCCCGTCACCCAAGTCACCAAACTGCACCACCAAAGGCACCACACCCGGCTACCCAAGTCACCAACCCCGGCCACCCAAGTCACCAATCATGGACACCCAAGTCACCAAACCCCACCACCGAAGTCACCAAACATGGACACCAAAGTCACCAAACCCCAACACCCAGGTCACCAAACATGCACGCCCAAGTCACCAAGCCCCTCCACCCAAGTCACAAAATCCGGCCACCCATGTCACCAACCCCGGCTATGCAAGGCACCAAACCGCACCACCCATGTCACCAACCCCGGCTATGCAAGTCACCAAACCCCAACACCCAAGTCACCAAACCCCAACACCCAAGTCACCAAACCCCACCATCCAAGTCACCAAACCCCACCACTCAAGTCACCAAACCCGGCCACCCAAGTCACCAAACCCGGCCACCCAAGTCACCAAACCCGGCCACCCAAGTCACCAAACTGCACCACCCAAGTCACCAAACCCGGCCACCCAAGTCACCAAACCGCACCACCCAAGTCACCAAACCCGGCCAAGCAAGGCACCAAACCGCACCACCCAAGTCACCAAACCCGGACACCCAAGTCACCAACCCCGGCCACCCAAGTCACCAAACCCCACCACCCAAGTCACCAAACCCGGCCACCCAAGTCACCAAACCCGGCCAAGCAAGGCACCAAACCGCACCACCCAAGTCACCAAACCCCGCAATCCAAGTCACCATATCCCGTCACCCAAGTCACCAAACTGCACCACCCAAGGCACCACACCCGGCTACCCAAGTCACCAACCCCGGCCACCCAAGTCACCAACCCCGGCCACCCAAGTCACCACACCCGGCCAATCAAGACACCAAAACCCACCACCCAAGTCTCCAAACCCGGCCAAGCAAGGCACCAAACCCACCACCCAAGGCACCAAACCCGGCCACCCAAGTCACCACACCCGGCCACTCAAGTCACCAAGCTCCCCACACACACCAGTCATCAACCTAGAACACCAAAGTCGCCAAAATCGACCACCCAAGTCATCAAATCTGGCCACCCAAGTCACCAAATCTAGCCACACTGTCGCTTCTTTCGACAAACACAGATTCCTGGTGATCTATTCTGAACCCGAAACCTCAACGGTGATGGGATTAGGTAACAGGAACGGTGAATTGCAAGGAACAGTGGGCTGAAACAATAGACTCAGGCTGATCGTGTCTGATTATCAGTGATAGAACACACTCATACATCTTTCTCTAAACAATATCAAAGTGAGAGGACCACGCGAGGGAGGGTCTAATCCTATTGGAAGTATAAATGTGTTGTCCTTACTAAAATAAATCTCAAAAGTTTTCATTACGCTGTCACAGACGACTTAGTGTTTAAAACAACAATTTCTAATGTGGCCGTGAGGAATTAGACTTCCTTACTGTTTTATTAGTCCATCCGCTGCACAAATAACAGGCTGCGTCAATAGCTGATTTTGAAGCTGATCTGTTTTGTACACACCCTGCAGACGAATCAAACCCGGTAACATTCGTCTCCACTCGCTTATTTCCGTAACTTGCAAGGAGTGTCATTAGACGTAACGTAAAGTTGCGAATTTTTGTGATCCTTAGCAAAGTATCAGTAGTATAGTTGAAACACTGCCTTCCTTCAAAGACATTTCTCTAACAAACACCTTGTCTGGGCAGCGCACAGAGCATACTACTGTGTGAATAGATGCGTTATTAAAATGTACACATTATTATTAATATGATTTTAGATATGATTATGTGTAGAGGGTGATGTTGCTTATATCCACACACTGCACACGAGTATCCGGCTTGACAGGTGAACGCTTTAATCACCGGTGTACGTTAAGCCCATGGATGGTCAGAATACAAAGAGTATACCGGTTTGTACAAAGTGCATAATATATAGTCTATCTCACAATGGATTTCCAGCTGACTTGCGGATATGTAAGAAAAAAGAAGCAGATGAACTGGTTTTACTAAATAATATATTAACTTCGCACACATTGTTCACGTCAGTGTTCTAATTGATGGCTATGCGCCATTGCTTCATATGCTGTGTTGTTCCATGTGGCGTCAAGCATACTCTCAACACACGCTTGGCGATGCCGTTTATACATTAAAAAGAAACTATAAAAGAAATACAGAAATAATTCAAAACTCTTTTGTAAAATGTTCACAAAGGTATTCTAAAGCAACTGAAGAAATAAAATGTCAAAGGGTTTTTTAGACACAAACGAGAGACGCATTCATACTCATATTCCCGATAGTAAAGGAAGAACTCAAACAGAACGTAAGTAATTAATCTGTGGCTCACACAGTTCTTTTATTTATCTATTTCAAACATCGGAAGAGTCCCGTCTTAGATGTGGAAATTAAAGTAAATAACATTTTTAAATTAAGAACAAAGGGAAGTTGTTTATTCTCTTATACCTATTGTTGTCTCCAAGGAAACGGTTGCAGAACATCATTACTAGTCAGTATGCCTGTTGTTGGGACACCGGGTGTCTTGATAGACTTGTTAGACAGGTGTCGGCTGCCACTACAACGGCTGTTGAGATACAAACTAGAGATACGTGCAACCTTCGGAGGTGTCAATACTGGCGTATGAATACAACCACACTAAACACTCCCTCTTAGCCCGTCCTCATAGTAAGGTATAGACGTAAGGCACCGTCCAACTAATCGAGTTGCAAAGGTATTGAACTTTTCTATTAGATATATCTACGTATGTTTGGCGAGTAATTCCACTCATTTCTAGCTTTTCATCTTATGTTGCGAATTATTGATTATAATATAAGATCTTACAATAGATGAAGAACACTGAAAGGACAAAGTTGGTATTTGGTTTCAAGTAATTTCAGCAAGGAACTTCTTAGACACACTCAGTCACGTGTCGCAAGTTGATTTTGCCTTTTGCTTGCATGAAACGAAAAAGATATAATTATCAGTTATATATGATCATACGAGTCAACATGTACAATACCATTTTAAAAGAATGCTATACTCATCATTTCTATAGTTGTATACATGTATAATATGTTTACACTGTCGTATGACCGTGTTCCTATTCAGTGGAATTCACTAGCAGCCCAGGTTTTAGTTTAGTTTTTCGCCGCACCGAGCAAAATTCCAGCTATATGGCGGTAGTCTGTAAATAATCGAGTCTGGACCAGACAATCCAGTGATCAACAGCATAAGTATCAATCTACGCAATTGGGAACCGATGACATGTGTCAACCAAGCCAGCGAGCCTGACTACCTGATCCCGTTAGTCGCCTCTTACAACAAGCATGGGTTACGAAAGATCAATTCTAACCCGGATCTTCACGGGCCGTATCCCAGAGTCGTGGGTCGTTGGTAACAGCCTGTATTATCTCGTCGGTAATCTCTCATCCTGTATTTTAACTTACCACTATCCATCTTGATATATATCATCCATCAACATAACTATGCCCGTTACAAGGTTACTGGAACAACAGTTAACTATCCTGGTTACAGCGAGGTGGTCTGTCCCGATATGCCAGGGCTAACTGTGCTGGATGACACAAACCCGGTAACAAAGGGTAATGGCTGACTAGTGTGTGAGTGAGTTTAGTTTTATGCCGCTTTAAGCAATATGCCAGCAACATCGCGACGGGGGACACCGGAAATGGGCTTCACACATTGTGCCCATGTAGGGAATCGAACCTGGGTCTTTGGCTTGACGAGCGAACGTTTCAACCACTAGACTACCCCACCGCCCCTAATGTATGACTAAGTCATACTTCAACATAGTGTTAACTTAAGGCTATCATTTGGTATACTCATGTCTAAACTCACCCAAGCTGACATACACTATGATAATTTGATATGATCCATGAACACCTTGTCAAATATGAATGACCTGAATCAATCCAGCCACCCCTTTCTTCTTTCGATAGTTTACTCACACGTCCTCTTTACTCATACTAACAACTCAGTACTACTTAGTTTATTGTTGTGGCTTATGAAAATTACGTCTGTTTTTCATGGTTGTTATATTGGCCTGATTGAATAAGGCTCGAGAGGTTGCGTTGCCTGGTAACATCGGTTTTCATGGTTGTTATATTGACCTGATTGAATAAGGCTCGAGAGGTTGCGTTGCCTGGTAACATCGGTTTTCATGGTCGTTATATTGGCCTGATTGAATAAGGCTCGGAAGGTTGAGTTGCCTGGTAACATCGGTTTTCATGGTTGTTATATTGACCTGATTGAATAAGGCTCGGAAGGTTGCGTTGCCTGGTAACATCGGTTTTCATGGTTGTTATATTGACGTTGATTGAATAAGGCTCGGAAGGTTGCGTTGCCTGGTAACATCGGTTTTCATGGTCGTTATATTGGCCTGATTGAATAAGGCTCGGAAGGTTGAGTTGCCTCGTAACATCGGTTTTCATGGTTGTTATATTGACCTGATTGAATAAGGCTCGGAAGGTTGCGTTGCCTGGTAACATCGGTTTTCATGGTTGTTATATTGGCCTGATTGAATAAGGCTCGGAAAGTTGCGTTGCCTGGTAACATCGGTTTTCAGTGAAGCTTCATCACCACCAGTTTAACTAAATACTTTAATCGAATATGTACTTGATGGAGAGTAATCACGACTTTACGACCAGTGTCCCTTGTCGTGTATACGACATTAAGTCTTGTAAAGGTGTATGTGAAGCATGAGTGTGATGACTGTCAAGGTGGTACAACCTGAGTAGATGCGCGTTCTAGTAAGGGGGTAACCACGGTTAAGGTACTACGGCCAGCATAAATGTATATTCACCCTCTTCTGAGTAACGAGGGCGGCGGGGTAGTTGTTAAAGCATTCGCTCGTCACGTCGAAGACCCGGGTTCGATTCCCCACACGGGTACAATGTGTGAAGCTCATTTCTGGTGTCCCCCGCCGTGATATTACTAAAATATTTCGAAAAGCGGAGTAAACCGAGACTCACTCACTCACTGAGTAACCACAATCACAGCGCTACGAACAGAGTTGTTGCACGTTAAAGTACGAGAATAAGGATAGACAAACTTTGTGGAAGAGAGACCAAGTTTTTCAGTATGAATATCAATATGAAACATGCTACGGACCTGTTCGTGTTTACATTACCTTTCTTCATTAAAGTGACTTCTATCAGGTATAGTCTGGTAAAATGAGGCTGTACACAGCGAAATGTTCCTTTATGAAACAGGTGATTATTTCCCACTGATCCGCTATCTTGTGTAGCCAGGCGCCTCTCAGTGTGAGCAACACAACCGCCTTCAGTCTAATATCCACAGAAAGAACACTGAGAAGTACTTAACGTCCAGGTGAAGTATGATCACATTTCCTTCAGATCAGATCAATACTATTAGGTTGCAGAAATATATTTTGAAATGATGATATTGAAAGATGAAGATTAATAAAATGCAATTCAAGACTGATATCTATATTAGCTATGTGACTGTTAAGGAGAGATTCCTACCTAACGTCCTTTCGTCTTTTCTTTCCGTTTAACTACCACGATCAAATTCCCTATAGTTTCCTGTATCCATTAAAGGTTTCAGCTCATTGAGGATGTTGCTCAGAAGACGATGCTGGATATTTGTACTACCTGTCAGATGTTGATATTTAGTTCCATGAACACACACCAGAGTCCTATTTACACACATCAGGCTCACACACACACACACACACACACACACACACACACACACACACACACACACACACACACACACACACACACACACACACACACACACACACACACACACACACACCACCACCACCACCACCACCCCACACCCCCTTACCCATCTGTTCCTCATTGCATCGAGGATTACAACAATCAAGATAGTAATGTTATAACAATAAATTCCCCCAGTGTGACTATATCATGTGTTTCCGTGTTTTGTAGTGTTTTTTTAGGCGAATAACTGACGATTTTTTTCTTCCCTGTTTGTGACGGGCAACAACGATAGAGCAAAATACACTCACCGTTTCGCGAACACGTAGTATCTAGTCATTACCTCTGTGAAGCTATGATACCTATGAGCACGAGATTGATGCTGAGAAAAACACAAACATAATCAGGACGTGAACCCTGACTCGAACCAATGGTTAAAGGTTTCTGGGAAGGTGTTCTGCACAGCTAATTGTGAGGCTTCGTGAGACTTGTCAACCCGCGAAGCATTTACATATTTCAAAACAATTGCTATTCATCTTCTTCATTCAAGTACAGATGTTAGTATTTCGCGGAAATACACCTCTTTCAGCAGGTATACCTGTGATCGGATAAGGTTCCGTAATGGTCAGTTCTCTTCCACCGATTTACCCACCTGAATTAGAGAAGCAGGAAACAAGTGAAACCGGGACTTAAAAATCAGAGTGAAATGAAAATCAGACAAAACAATGTTCACGGGCTTGTATGGCCAAAGGGATGTCTTCAACTAGCCAACAGCCAACGTTTCGTTTATGTCTACTTCCAGCGCTGCTGCTTTTGTGGTCCACTCAACCGAGCTAGCTCTTTCTACGAAGATTCCATGATTTAGTTCTTCTTTGTTCGTTAGGCCATACACTTTGTACTGGACTCAACTAAAGTCCACTAAAGTCAGAGTTGAACATTTCGTGTCAAACCAACATCTCTGCAGGGCTCTTGCTCCGAGACCTATCTCACGAGGGCAGTAGGCACTTTTGACCTGAGATTACACAAAACCATATTGACTTCTGTATTAGCGTTATAAGTTCTCAAAAATAACTGAGCCCTCAGCAGCGATTACATGGACATGTGTGTACAGCCTGGCCTTATAAAGTAGGACTACGACAACCAAAAGATACATGACAAACTTAACCAGCTCCTTTTCCGAGTACAGGAAGTTGAACAGACCAACCCCAGTTTCGCACAAAATGTCACCCTCTTGAAAATATCTCTGGTCACAGCAGAGTTGAGTTGAGTTTCACGTCACATCGGTATTTTTCCAGCCATAGTCTGCATTCATACACATTTTAAATACAAAGACCAAATGAGGTTTTTTTAAACATATAAATTCATTACATTATTTACAAACAGAATATGTCATAGCAATAAATTCAAAACAAGCAATCCGTCATTCACATTACATAGCTACAATTCATGATGCTGATCAATTTGTCTCACAGTTCAAAATGAGACGCGAGAAAACAGTTCTTTCAGATTCTTTTCTTCATAATGTGAGTCCCTTGCAGTTGAAAGGTCCAGACTGTCAATCAGAATATGCTTGATGGTGAACACCTCGTGGCAAGAGACACATATAGGAGGTCCATCTCCATCCGTTTTGAGCAGATAGTCATGGGTAAACCGACTGTGGCCAATACGATATCATCGTAAACTTACCTCATCATGTCTTGACTGACAACCCAAGTAGGTATAACCGATTGTTGGTTTCAGTTCGTGAAGATTATTTCTTCCTACCCGGGTGGCCCACCTTTATCACATGAAGTCTAGAGCATAACCTTTGACAGTGGGTTTGGAATCACTATACGGGATCAGTATTGAGGATAATGGTTTGTCAAGAGCTGATTTAGCTGCAGCATCGGTTTTAATGTCACAACAGAGACCATACATAACATTTCATTACATTGTATCACACATAAGGGGTCACAGCATAAGTTATCATGCTAAAAATACACCACAAATACCGAAAAACATTAGCATTAATTACTGGATAGATGTAGATCTAAAAACAACACAAACCATCCAATAACAACTGTCAGAGGTGAGGTGAGGTGAAATTGGGTTTTACGTCGTGCTTGAGAATATTTCGTATGTGCGGCTGCTTGTACTAGTCCAGACTTTAGCTGGTTGTATAGTGCTAGCCCGCTGAGATACCATGCAGTGAAGCATGAATACCCCACTCAGACACATTATACTGACTCCGAGCCGACCAGTCCTTATTGTACCCATTAATGCCGAGCGCCAGACAGGGACCAACAAGTACAAAATTTTAACGTCTTTTTGTATGACCCGCGGTCCGGGCGGACGCTCTAACCACTACACACGAATGTGTTGATTTGTTGTAGTAGAACCCCGAGTTGGGTATCCTTGTCTTTCGTCCAATATGGCCGCACTTCAGGTTCCAGGAGTGACGCGATCTCGCGAGATGTAACGACTTCTCATTGTCCTCGCTGCTCTCTATCCAACACTAGTCCTAACATTACATGTTTCAAGTTATGGTTCTCATATAAGTGTTCAGTGCTTCGCGTGTGCTTCGAATCCTGCCTTTTTTATGTCGTTGTCGATTGTAATATTAATAGTGCCAGTTAAGGAAAGTTGTTGGTCTTGAAAAGGACCTTGTGAAAATGAGAGAGTATATCACGTTCTTGCTACCCAACACTGGCGCTGGGAGGTCGTCATCTTGCTTCTGATGGGCACTTCCGCCCACTCGTAAGCTGCATGCGAAGTTGAGTATCTTTCAGCTCTCTGATGCAATACAGTAGAATGAACCTTCATACCAATGAGTGTTGCTGACGTTGACTGGTAAGCACCATTTACATTTGGCACATTGCCAGGTGGTAACAGCTACCATGAAAACACTGAAGCTGGAACACTCTCCCATCGCAACACAGAGTCACTGCAATTGTTCACCTGAACTAACAGCAGTACATATTATTAACAGGGGAGCATGAACGCCGTTTTACAAATATTTTCACGCTTCATGCAATTTGAAATTTGAAATTTACAGAATAACCGACCATCATCCACTCTCTTAAACCCGCCATAGGTCACAAGTGATACATCGGACATAATCCGGGACCAGTATCTCTTATTGACCTGGTGAGGTAAAGTTACGCTAACAGATTCAAGGTGCAATACATTTATCTATATTTTCGACTATGTATATAAGCCCACGTTGGTCAAATCATAAAAATAAAACATATTCAAAAATGTACATCAGTATATAAGCAAATCTAAACGATTCCAGAAGTCATTTTTCCATACACCTTTTGTATTATAATATTTCCCCTAAACTGTCAATCTTCCTCAGTGTCTGTTTCCTGTAATTGCTTGTGCAGAAATGTGTTATTGCAAATATCTTTGGAGAGGGGTTTTATAAGTTGCAAGAACTTGTCCCCGAGCCTTTTCACTTTGAGAATAAAATATGTCTGAAATGAACAAAAATTAATCACGCGTTTACCACGTATACATTCGTGGCCTACTCGCTACTGGTCAGCTATTATACACGCATAGATCATCAATGCTTCGGTGAAACTAAATGGTGTAATTCTGTCGGGAACACACAATAACAACTTACACTCAGATTAATCAGTAAATGCGATTATCTGTGATTGCTAGAATAGGTATAAGATATTTGACTTCTCAATGCCATTTAGAAAGTGGTCAAATGTAACATATGTTATATTTGGGATTACTCTTCCTTAGTAAAGTACACATTCTAGTACTTTTGGGGGTTGAGTCCCATCCAAAGTCAGCCGCCTAACCCGCTCAGCCACCGCGAAGTCGCGGTGGCTGAGCGGGTTAGGCGGCTGACTTTGTGTGCTGGCGATTTGGTGCCCGACTCTGAGGGTGTGGGTTCAAATCCCGGATGGGACTCAACTCAAATAAGTACAAGAATTTGTACTTTACTAAGGAAGTGTAATCCCAAATATAACATATATTACAGGTATAAAATACGGACGACAGTCACAAATCATTCTGTGGCTGTCTAATAAATTTATTGTTTATTTACTCAGGTAAAAAATCAGGTAAAAACTTTATTCTCTTGTATCTTCACTATATGCTACTACCCTACTTCCTTCAGGTTCGTGCGGTACATGTCATACTTCAGTGTTTATCTCAGATATTCTCATTTATTACCCACGTGGTCAACGTATGGGTAGTTGCATACTAATCTCGTACGTCACACGGGTGTCGTATCGCGTTGACCTGTGTCGTAACGACTTGACCTGAGATTCTAACGATTTGATTGGATAACCGATGACCTCTCAGTTTGGTCACGTTGTGACGGAACTACTTGTTCATTCATAACAAACACGTGAATTCATTCATTTTACAACTTAGATGCATTGTGGGAATGTAAACATTGCGAACGTTGCCGTGTCGCTGTTTAATTGTGAGTCAAACTGAGACATTATATCCGTCGAAAAACATAAATGCAATGTTTCCACCATTGATGTTAGCCGAGTGAAGCAGTTGCAAACCAAGAAACGGGGTGCTACGGAGTAGTTTACTGTAGGAGGCTGCACGAGAGGCGATGACAACTGACATGCATCGTGACGTCGGTTACCAAGAGGACAGACGAGAATGGCGTAGTGACGTCAATACAGTGTGACGTCATGTGTGTTTCAGAACAAAATTCTTCCGCAACCTCTTTATGAAACCGGTTTCGGTTTGAAACCATAATAACAAAAATACGCTATTTTGTCAATTCAATGCATGTAAGATGTGGGTAATAAATAAAATACCACACTCGGTCTCATTACATAAGAATTATACGAAACTCGTGACCTACCTATGGTTTCTGACCTCGCTTTCGCTCGGTCAGATACCATAGGAAGGACACGAGTTTCGTATAATTCGTATGTAATGAGACCGAGTGTAGCATTCTCTATATACCATTCTCATAATAGATTATTCGCTCGTCACGCCGAAGGCCCGGGTTCGATTCCCCACATGGGTAAAATGTGTGAAACCCATTTCTGGTGTCCCCCGCCGTGATATTGCTGGAATATTGCTAAAAGCGGCATAAAACCATACTCGCTCACTCACTCATAATAGATTACTACAATTCTGTTTAACATTATTCTGCTGTTTCCCTTTGAATAAGTATTATGACTAGTCTAAGTATACTGTATGTATTGTGTGAAGTCCCATTGTGGCAATGTATTAGTGAGAGTATATCAGACATATGATATTCAGCCATGTAGCGTAACTAACACGCTATTTTATTTGTGTACTTCTTTTATATCCTTGCTGTACCCGGTAATTATGTACTTCTATAAATAATTGCAACATGCTGTAAAACTTGATTGTGTATATCATAATGTGGCCCACAAATAAACTCATCGTTTTTTTAACTCAGGTCTTTTGTTGTGTGGATTAATGATGCATATTGGTACCTCCCCACACCAGCTATAAATGGCCCGCCCCTGAATTATACACACATACAACAGTGTTATTTTGTTGGAAACTTTCACATTCCAAGTTTAGTGAAGCAAAAGTTTATAAAACCACTTCGGCAATATCAGAGAAATTCTACAAAGGTCAATACATCGTATGATTAAAATGAAATGAGATGATAACGGTGTGAACTTACAAGAAATAGCTGTGCATTTCCCTCTTATAACTGTAACTAAATTCTTAATTGCAAGTAGTTTAGCTTGCATAACCAATTACTATCTGCTAATATGAGCCGGCATTAAGTCGTTGAATCTATCTCTATATCTCTATCTGTCTCTGTCTCTCTCTCTCTCTCTCTCATTTGCTTGGGTAGATGAAAATATTATAGTTTCGTGTAAATCATGTTTTTAGTTTTATTTATTTGGCATATTCGTGTAGGTCGTTTTAGCTAAATAAATATACTTCCCATCAAAAGTTTAGACTCACAGAAAACACTCACTATACGTTATGTATATATATGTGGTTACATCGAAGATTGATTTCTCCACTAACTTTGGGGAAACCAACTGCAAACCTTATGCACGTGGATCATGCATCAAATTGCTGAAAAGCATGTGCAAATATCATGCATGTGAATTGCTGCGTTTTGGTGTAAAGTTTTTTTAAGAATTTTTCACTGAGTTTTATCATTTCTTGAACTCATGACATTAATCTTTTGAACTGTATGAATTTGTTTTACAATACATCAGTTCATGTGTAAACAGTATGGAATATTTTGTAAAAATTAGTTCAGAACAGTTGCCTGAAGTAAGTGGCTATGCTTACCCTAGTGGGTCTAAACCTTTGATGAGAAGTATATATTGTTCTATTTTTAAATTCAAACTTTATCTTTAAGACAGTTATGCATGTATTCTTGTTATCTGTGCTTTGTTCACTTCCATAAAAAGTGTTTGCACTGATCAAATACAATGTGTTCAAAGGATTTGGTCAATTAACATTAATTACGCTTCTTTCATGCGTATAGTTGGACCTTGTCAAAATACAGAGCAACTGTGTAATGAGTTGGTTTTCATAGTTCGGGGGCGGTGGGGTAGCCTAGTGGTTAAAGTGTTGGCTCGTCACGCCGACGACCCGGGTTCGATTCCCCACATGGGTACAATGTGTGAAGCCCATTTCTGGTGTCCCCCGCCGTGATATTGCTGGAATATGGCTAAAAGCGGCGTAAACCTAAACTCACTCACTCACTCACTCTCATAGTTCGTGTTGGTGATACGTGGATCAGTGTACAATGCAGGCGTCGTAAGTCAGGCCACGTTAAGTTGATAGATGGGTAAACACTGTTCGGCAGCTTGACTCCTGGCAGTTCCTCGGGCTTCCTTCACTCTGAGGTACATGTTACTTCTAATGCCTTTATTGGGAAGTGACTGTTTGAAATATGCCTCCGCACACCAAAAAACGGGTACCCGATAGGAATATGATAATAATATCACAGTGTACCTTCTCGGAGCACCAGAACCCTATGAATATCGTTAGTGAATCGGGTGGTCAGGCAAGGTAACTTGGTTGATTGGATGTCTGTACCCTAACATTATTATCAGACCTGGAGTCGATTCTGAACATGCCGGCACGGTATAACTGGATTATTGCAGCCTGCGGTGTAACAAACAACAGAAACGTCGAAAAGAAGACAGTAACTCAACTGTATCTTGAATTTGTACATGCTGTTGATGACCCGTGAATGTACGGGTTAGAACTGATCTTCAGTAACCCAGGCTTGACTGTTGTACACAGGGGGTTGAATAAATTTTGGTCGGCCATTTTGTTTTTAATCAGACATAGGTGTGACCTTTGTGTGACCTAGTCGACTGTTGAGCCCCACCCTCCCCTTTCCGGCCCAGGTGTGTGTGACCTTCAGGTTGACCTTAGTGGTCTGTGATTATTATTCAATTATCTTATGAGTTTGCCAACTCGAGTGTTCACACAGCAAAATCTTTTTCATCGTAGAATTAATATCACACTATGAGGGGGAATTTAGCTGCTATTTATTAGGTCAAAAGTTAGATCAGAGCGCATTTTGTTAAATCAAAGGTATCACTAGCCAGTTTGAAATACGCTGTCATTTGGTACACAAGGAACAACTCCGAAGTTCTGAGTATTTATTTTACATATCTGTGAACAATAAACGATTGTAGCTGTTAGCAAATAAAATTCATGCTCCACCGCATATGATTATTGCGTGAATAGGGGCGCAGTCTATGCACTAAGAGCAGAATCGCTTGCTCGCTGAGCCGGGCCGTAACTGAAGAGACATGTGACAGCTGTGATTGGATGAAATCGTGTAAGGTGTTATGTTTGTTAAAAGCACCCTCCATCCAGTCATTAAAACTGACCACCATTTTAAGTATTTAATGCTGTCATTTGTATCACTTATGCTTATGCGTGTACAGATATGTTCAAGTAGGTGCGGACCTGAGGGGTTGATGTGTTCAGCTTCCTGTGTGTGGCTTCCTGTGCTCGCAAAGTTAGCCGGTTCAAGTTAACCAGAAATTGTTTTATTGTAATTTAAAGGTCACACTGTACTCACGTGTACATGGAATGGTTGTTGATAATGTTCAATGTGATGGCGCACAACCTACAATGAATGTATAGTCACAATTGGTCAGCTTCCGTTATGTAGGGAGAGAAGTGTCTGACCGGAATTAAAGACAGGAAATAGTAAGCAGTTGAGGACTGATGGTCACTGAATATCTCAAGTAAGGTGTCAAGTGGTTGTACAGTGATGAAATAATTTAGCATTTGTCATATATATTACTGAATAGGAAACAAACCTACATGTGTTCTCCTGTAAAACTTTCCAATACTGTTACTCAAGATTTTAAAACTTTACTCTCAAATTGGAAACATAAAAAAAAACATCTTATGTTCATGAATACTATATATGACACTTATTTGACATCATGTGACACATAGGTTCTCACATGCCATTAGCCGCTATTATTCCACAGACAGTACAATGACATACTGGTGTAACTTGTGACTGTATTGTGTGGGGTATGAAGAGGTTAGGACCTCCTGGTGTTAAGAATTGTATTGTAGGTTAAATGTATTCAGTGACATAGGGAGGATTATTTGTCAGTTGTAAAACAAAGATTTGTACAACGAACAGTTGTCTCATGTCAATCCTCCAGCAATGCATTAAGCGAGTGAGTGAGTTTAGTTTTATCTTGCACTCAGTATTATCCCAACTATATGGTCTGTAAATAATCGAGTCTGGACTAGACAATCCAGTGATCAACAGCATGAGCATCGACCTACCCAATTGGGATATGATGATGAGATGTGTCAACCATGCCAGCAAGCCTCACCACCCGATCCCGTTAGTCGCCTCTTACGACAAGCATGGGTTACTGAAGGTTCATTCTAACCCGGACCTTCATGGGTACAATACATTAACAAACAAGAAAGATATACAGGTTTCATTGTTTATTAGCTCCGTTTCAAATGAGTAGGCTTTAGGATAGGAGCTCTCCCAAAATGTCTACTTTACATGTTGTGCTAATTGTCTTATTGCCCTTCCTCATTTTCCTGTCCTTCACTCTCTACATCAGATGTCATGTCTTCATCATCATCATCAATTAAGTCTTCTACCCAAGATTTATATTGGTACAGTTTGGAAAACACGCCATGATACAGATTATCCGTGTCTTGTACTCGTTTCAGTATTCCTTGTGTCTTTGGACCCAACTGCATATGATACAGATAAGTAATAAATCGGGCATACGTCTCTTTAAACGTGCTCCAGATGAATTTCTTCAGTTTGACTTGTATTATGTCTTCGTGTAACCCTCTTTTCATGTACAGCTGTCGTTTCTCATCCAAAAAGTCTTTATTCAGCTCACGCGTACGTGAATACATTTGTCTTATACCTTGCTCTTCGAGATCAGCTATGTTATTTTTCCTGTTGCCGTGGGTGACATCACTTAACGATACAGCATCAGCATCAGCATTTTCCATTTCAGGACATTGTTTATTGAGTAAATGTCTTTGTAAGTTACATATATATTTATTTCCGGTACTGAAAGGCCACAGGCCTGTAGTACAATGCATTTATAAATCAGTATTTACACGCACGGATAATATACATGAAGAAGGGAAAATAATCAACTTTAGGTTACATTGTGTTCTGAGATATATTCTGTCCTAAACAACATGGCATAGTAAGCAAACATGGACAAGTTTTGAAGTATGGTATGGGTTTTGTTATTCAACAATGCTGAGAATTTTGTGGTTATTGCTAAACACTTGACCACAATAGTCACAATCTGACAGAGGACGTGGTCTCTTCACAGCAGAGAAGTTGTCGTCTTCCTCCCACTTCCTTTTAACTTGGGGTATTTCAGGTGGATCCACTGAAGACTTTTCAGGACACCAGTTTCTTCTGTGTTTTTGCAAATCATGCACGTCTTGAAACACGAGTCCAAAGTCATCACAAGATGGCATTGTTGGGAGGTTTTCTTCACACGTCTGCTTACTCTGAACGTCTAACTCGGACTGAATTGTCCTAGCTTGGAGGCCTCCTTTTAAATTGATGCAAAGTTGCAAATTGGGAGGTGTTTGGGGTTTTAGGTCAACCAACAAGTATCCATAAGGTTTCTGGGTAGCCCTTTGAAATAGCTCCATGAAATGGTCTCTGTTACCTGGATACATCTGCCTCGCCAAAGTCATGATGGGTTGTTGATCAATAGGGTTGTTGAACAGAAGCAGATAATGACAGTTTCTTCGTTGTGTGGGATCCTTACTGTAATACAAATTCTGGTTCAAGGCTATCACTGAGAGATTACGATGATGACTTCCTTCGGTAAAAAGATCTGTAATGCGTGGATCTTTGCTGGCAGTAGACATTAAGTCGTCGAGGATAACCACGTTCACAACACTGGGGTCCAGAAACGCATCCTTTTCGAGGTGAGAAGGAATGCCTTGATGAAATTCAACGTAAGGATAAACACAGTCTTGAATGGTGTTATACAGTGGCTGCCATCGTTTTTAGAGCCATATACTACGTTCAGGATAAGGTTTAATGTTCATCCTTTCTAGAAGCTGCTTCACTAAGTAGGTTCTCCAACAGGAGGTGGGCCCTGAGACGATCATGGTAAATGGATGTAGGAGCCTAAATTCTTCCAATGACAGGGTAGTACTTTCTGATGAATGTGGTTGCACTGGTTGCATCATAGGTGATGGTACTTGTGGTGGTGGTGGTGGTAGTGCTTGTTGTTGTGGTGGTGCTTGTGCTTGTGCTTGTGGTGATGGTGGTGCTTGTGGTGGTGGTGGTGGTGCTTGTGGTGGTGGTGGTGCTTGTGGTGGTGGTGGTCGGTGTTGATTCCTGAGATGTCTAAGCGTGGCATCCCTTCTGGAAAAAGTCTGATTGCACACGGGACACGTTGTTGACTGCATGGTGGTCTACAGGCTGCTTTTATCTAAAAAGTCTTCTTCCGTTTCTTCATGGGAACCTGGGAGGAACTTCCAGCTTTAGATCCCCCTTTCTTCTGCATCTGAATTGAGCCTTGGCCTGTTCGACCACTTGTTGAGTAGGGGTAACAAAATTAATCTTAGGTTGCTCTGAGCTTTCTGGTTCTTTTTGTTTCTTCGATCAAATATCGATCGACAGACATCATAGCTGATTTTTCTCCTCCACGCATTATAGAATGATAAGGATCTCCTTTCCCTTCAGCCCTTAGCATGTAAAAGTGGGTCCATTTATCGACATGGGGTACGAAGAGTTTGTATTGTGGATTATTCATGATGAAAACGGGAGCGACTTGAGGTGATGTGTCACTGTCACTGGTCCACGGCTAAATGAAGCTATATAGCCCTTGTGGTCTGTTATATATAGATATTCATGGTTTAAATTGACCTTTCATGGCTTGGTGTAGCTTTCAACATCACTGCCAGGATGTTTTTGGATGGTCATACATGCTCTTTCCCCGGATTGACAAACTAAACCGGGTGTACCAGATGTACTAAGCCAGTGCTCTATCAAACAACCAGGCATTTTGAATGGCCTCATCTCTAAGTGCATTGACAAACTGTGGTTTCAAAACAAATGCTACGATAGGCATGTAACTGGCAAAAAGACTCTTCCACATACTGTCTGTCGTCCAAAGGGGGTGAACTAATCTTCGTAACACCGCTAGATAGTTATTTCTATCATTTTTCCTCAGGAAACGACGCCTTTCATATCGAGTCACTGGTAATCTTCCCTTTAATAACCTATTGATAATACCATTGACGGCAAGAATCTGTTCTCTGTTCATTTCTAAGATGTCTTGTCGAATCTCCTCAATGTCTTGAAACATGAACATGAACCTTAAAAATTTGTAATGTTTCAACACGTACCTAGCCATAATAATTCTAGCAAACAAGCTCTTATCGTGATTGGGATCTCAATGACCTCTATTTATACATCGACAAAAGACTATGCATAGACAACCAATGCATATTTATATACTCTTAACACTGATTTATATCTAATATTCAAAAATTGTATATCACACTCTTGGTTGCAAATCCACATGACTACCCCAGCGGGCCACCTCTGTCTGAGGTACTCCCACCAGGGCCAAATACGGAGAGTCTGGAGACCCAGGGATCGCCATCTACTTCCCAGTTCTTGAGAAAGAGACCACATTGAAAACACTTGCAAGTGTCCCCTCTGATTAAGTACACAAATCCTGCCTGGGCCATGTGCTTCAGTAACCCATGCTTGTCGTAAGAGGCGACTAACGGGATCGGGTGGTGAGGCTCGCTGGCATGGTTGACACATCTCATCATCATATCCCAATTGGGTAGGTCGATGCTCATGCTGTTGATCACTGGATTGTCTGGTCCAGACTCGATTATTTACAGACCATATAGCTGGGATATTACTGAGTGCAAGATAAAACTAAACTCACTCACTCGCTTAATGCATTGCTGGAGGATTGACATGAGACAACTGTTCGTTGTACAAATCTTTGTTTTACAACTGATAAATAATCCTCCTTATGTCACTGAATACATTTAACTCTACAATACATGAGTTGAGTTGAGTTGGGTTTTGCGTCACATCGGCATTATTCCAGCTATATAGTGACGAGAACAAGTTTGCATTAATAAACATTGTAAGTACATACTCGGAATGAGTTTTATTTCAAAAACATATATTCATTACATTGTCGTTTAAAAGCAGAAAAAGTCATAGCAAAAAATTTAAAGGCAGGCAATTTGTTAGTCACATTTCACAGTTACAATGTATGATAGTCACATTTCACAGTTACAATTTATGATACAGATCAACTTCCCTCAGGTAGTTCACTATCAGATGAGCGCTCACGCGGGAGAACAGATCTTTCAGGTTTGTTGCATCATAATGTGAGTCCCTTGCAGACGATAAGTCCACGCATTCAAGCAGAATATGCTTGATGGTGAAAACCTCATCGCAAGAGACACACATGGGGGGTCCATCCCCATCCGTTTTCAGAAGATAGTAAACTGTAAACCGACTGTGGCCAATACGACATCGTCGTAAATTTACCTCATCACGTCTTGACTGACAACCCAAGTAGGTATAACCAATTGTTGGTTTCAATTCATACAGTTTATTTACCTACAATACAATTCTTAACACCAGGAGGTCCTAACCTCTTCATACCCCACACAATACAGTCACAAGTTACACCAGTATGTCATTGTACTGTCTGTGGAATAATAGCGGCTAATGGCAGGTGAGTAACCTATGTGTCACATGATGTCAAATAAGTGTCATATATAGTATTCATGGACATAAGATGGTTTTTTTATGTTTCCAATTTGAGAGTAAAGTTTTAAAATTTTGAGTAACAGTATTGAAAATTTTACAGGAGAACACATGTAGGTTTGTTTTCTTATTCAGTAATATATATGACAAAAGCTAAATCATTTCATCACTGTACAACCAAACTACTTGAGATATTCAGTGACCATCAGTCCTCAACTGCTTACTATTTCCTGTCTTTAGTTCCGGTCAGACACTTCTCTCCCGACATAACGGAAGCTGACCATTTGTGACTATACATTCAATATCACATTGAACATTATCAACAACCATTCCATGTACATATTACTGTGTGACCTTTATACTTCTGGTCAACTTGAACCGGCTAACTTTGCGAGCACAGGAAGCCACACACAGGAAGCTGATCACAGCAACCCTCCCAGGTCCGCACAAACTGTCACCTACTTGAACATATCTGTACACGCATAAGCATAAGTGATACAAATGACAGCATTAAATACTTAAAATGGTGGTCAGTTTTAATGACTGGATGGAGGTGCTTTTAACAAACATAACACCTTACACTATTTCATCCAATCACAGCTGTCACATGTCTCTTCAGTTACGGCTTAGCGAGCAAGCGATTCTGCTGTTAGTGCATAGACAGCGCCCCTATTTACGCATATCACATAGGGGCCCACATGGCGCATGAATTTTAACAGCTACAATCGTTTACTGTTCACAGATATGAATACATTCGGAGTTGTTCCTTGTGTGACAGCGTATTTTAAACTGGCTAGTGATTTGATTTAACAAAATGCGCTCTGATCTAACTTTTGACCTCATAAATAGCAGCTAAATTCCCCCACATAGTGTGATATTAATTCTACGATGAAAAAAGATTTTGCTGTGTGAACACTCGAGTTGGCAAACTCATAAGATAACTGAATAATAATCACAGACCACTAAGGTCAACCTGAAGATCACACACACCTGGGCCGGCAAGGGGAGGGATGGGGCTCAACAGTCGATTAGGTCACACAGGTCGATTAGGTGTGATTAAAAACAAAATGGCCGACCAAAATTTATTCAACCCCCTGTGTACAACACTTGACGGAAGAGGCGACTAACGGGATCGGGTGGTCCGGCTCGCTGACTTGGTTGACACATGTCATCGTATCCCAGTTGCGCAGATCGATGCTCATGCTGTTGATCACTGGATTGTCTGGTACAGACTCAATTATTTACAGACCGCAGCAATATAACTGGAATATTGCTGAGAGCGGCGTAAAACTAAACTCACTCACTCCTATACTGTTGATGAGACTGTCATTTAAATGTCAGACTACAAGTAGGTTGATTCGGGAAGTATTGGGTGTATATGGTTTTTCTGAAACGTTTTCTTAATACCATTTATGCCTAAGGTATATATTGATATGATATATAAGAACTGAGAAAATGGGTATCTACTAAAGTAAATTAGTTTCAGCTTTAAAATGGAGACTGAATAGCTCGCCCCAAGGAGAGTAGGCTACACACACACACGTCAGATTCGACGGATCGGGTACAAACTCATATACAGAACTAAATACAATTGAAACTACATCTCTCTGTTGATTTTTATCGTGTTACTTTTCCAATATTATATCAAAACATAAACATTACTTTCAGTTAAATTTCAACAAATGATGAGTTAAAACTATTAAAAATAGAAAGAAACAATGATAAGTTGCATAATACCGTAATGCTGACAGGTGGCATACACACCTTATTTTTAACTAAGCCAATTTAATTTTTCGGCACAAATTTTAAACATTTAAAAAATGAAAGGGTGTTTCGAAATACGTGTTTCCATATTCATATCTCACCAAAGTCTTCATTGAAAAAGTCTTCAAAATTCAACAGACGCAGGCTACAAAATATTGTGGGCTAAATAGATGTAATCAAATTAAACAATAGTTTTCACTTTAATATAACAATATAGTTACCTTTGCCCCTCGGTTTAATTAAATTAACTGAGAAATCCCTACTAAGAGAAGTGTCTAGTGTACGATCCCAGCTGTATCATAAGCATGTGTTTGTGAAACGATATCAAGTAGTGATAATATGAGGTATTCGTTAAAAGGGTGCGCATACTGCCTCGTCATAAACACATGCAAAGCCAGGCAAGTGAGTGGTTCGCCGAAACAAACACCGGAAAAGTGGTTAGTAAAAACAAGGAACTAAAACGTGAAATGAGGAAATGTCCTTTATTTGTACACCATGAATTGGGTTAAAAGCTTGATTACATTTCTATATGAACAACTATGAAATGTTGACATCAAATATGACATAAACCCTTAACGCCAGAGAGTAACGCCAGTCTCGACTGTACCCCGAAACAGTCTGTAGGTTATAATAGACTAAACTGCGGCTAAAAAATTATATGCACGTGTCTGAGCTGAAAGACTGCTCGAACCGACGGAAGGTTGACTCAAGCCAGCTGAAGTCATCGATCTTGTCATACTTCGTCAATGTTAACCTTTGAGCATAGATCAAAATATATATTTAAATAAGATGAATCAGTTTCGCTGGTATTTCAAGATTGTGGTTTATCAACGGAATGAGTTTAGTTTTACGCCGATCACGACGGGGGACACCAGAAATTGGCTTCACACATTGTACCCATGTGGGGAATCGAATCCGGGTCTTCCGCGTGACGAGCGAACGCTTTAACCACTAAGCTACCCCACCGCCCGTAAATCAGCGAAAGAGGGTTGTCTATTTGACCATTATGGAACCATATTCTATAAGCTCAAGTTAAGCTTCGCGGCCATATTCGCTTGCTTTCGTTGTCATCTGTGTGGAAGGACAGCATACTCTATTCTCAGTAAGCTTCAGATAACATTATGCTTTTACTTTGGACAAAGTTGTCCTGGACCTGTGAAGAAAGGATGTAGATATACCTATGGTACCCACATTTAAAAACAAACGATCATGGGGCAAAGAATGAAGTTTTTCATGTTCATGTTTTCAAGTTAAAATCTTTGAAGTGGGTTTTCCGGGTTGCAAACAATTCAAGCAATTCTTTGAGGTTTTGAGAAACCGCATGGATGTAAGTCTCAAACGCCTGTGATTATATAGTAAAAAAACCTGGTCTGTATTGGGGATTTCAGTATGTCTCGGATTCAGTGGTAGATTTGCTGGGCCCACCAATATCTCTCACTTTGTAATGGAGACAGTTGTCCAGTATAACAGAGGAATGGACTTGCGTGGTTTGGGTTTTCCATAGTTAACACACTGCCATACGTGGCATTATTGGACAGGTCTCATGCATCAAGTAGTTTCCATCAAACTATACACAAACAAATTAGTTAAGCACCCCCTGACATATCTCACGACTGAATGAGCCCCAGTGTTAACCCGTTGGAGCATATCTGGGACATGATTGGTCGTCGTGTGCAACAAAGGGGTCCTCCTGTACAGAACCTGGCCCAATTGAAGCTGCTTAAAACGAGGAATGACGTAGACGGCCCCTTCAGGGGATCAGGTGGCTGACAGGGGGTATGAGGAGGAGAGTGCAGTCATATAGTCACGTGGAGGTTACACTCAGTATTGACCTTGAATCGTGTAAGACACGCAAAATGACATTTTGAATGTTCACATTTACCAATAAATTCAACATTAAACATTCCAGGACCATACTTGTACAGACATTGTTTTGTGTGGAAATCAGCGTGTGTGTGTTTTTTAAAATGAGCAAAAGGATCGTACGGGTAAGAAAAACTCCATGGTTTTCTATCGTGGTCACCACGAGAAGTTTAATGTACTTGTTGAAAACTTATTATTGCAAAAATACAGGGGGTGCTTAATTAAATTTTTTGTGTATATTAATGCTTTAAAGTAACGGTCGTGTTATTTTAGACCTGGTCAGTGGGAACACCAACAAACTCCACATGCAGGACCGTCAAGCCTCGCTGTAAAACAGCTATGGGTGAACGCAGTTTCAGATGCGCAGCAACATCTGTGTGGAAGGCTCTTCCAGACCACATCAAGTTATCAGAAACGCCATCAACATTTCGGACAAACCTAAAAACCCATTTCTTCAATTTTGCCTATGACTGCTAAACCAAGAGCCACTGTGTACGTGTATATACTGTGTACATAATGTGAATATGTGAAAGCGCCAGTGAACAGCTCAGTCAACATGGAACCTTCAGCGTTATACAAAATGATTAGATTAGATTAGAACTGTGATCGTATGACCCAACACGTTAGTGTAGTGCGTCTTGTGAGGAACATTCATTGAATCACATACAGTACAAGTCTGGGCCTAGATTTTCGAAGCTCTCGTAGCGCTAAGATAGTCGTAAGTTAACGTTAATGCATGGCACTTACGACTTTCCTAGCGATAAGAGAGCTTCGAAAATCTAGGCCCTGGTGTCGACCGATAGGACAGGAGTATATTGAAGAAACGTAACTCCACCAGTACTGGTTACAGGGCGATGACGTGCTGACTGAATGTTGGTATATGCCGCATAAATGCCCCAGCTACAGGACAACAACCTGGATCAGATGACTGACTGACTGAGTTTAGTTTTACGCCGCTTTTAGCAATATTCCAGCAATATCACGGCGGGGGACACCAGAAATGGGCTTAACACATTGTGCCCATGTGGGGAATCGAACCCGGGTCTTCGGCGTGACGAGCGAACGCTTTAACCACTAGGCTACCCTACCGCCCCTGGATCAGATGAATATGTACTGAGAGTATAAGTGTGGATGTAATTGTTGGCAGTGTCGTCCCAGCCTATCTTTTACACGTCAGTGGCTGATACGAGAGTACCAGCCGTGTCAAGGCTTTGACGTGGTGAATTTAAGCAATCAATCGATCTGCATGAAATCAAATTCTAAATCTAGACATCATCATCAACGCTAATACTAGGAAATCATCATTGGTAATGGAGTGTTCATGTGTAGACATACGGCAAGACTTGCATACACGTTCACGGTGCCCCAAACTGTCTTCCTTGTTACTCAATGAAACGACCAAATCGCGTCTTTGAATTACACTTTGATGTACAGAAATGTAATGAAACTGCGTGTAACCACGCTTTGGCCGTTGTAAAAGGCTCGTCTATTTGCTCCACGTTTGTACGAATATTAAGACTATGAGCATGAGTCTGGTTTAGCGCCGTTTTGAAATATCAAAATATTTCTGTAATATCACAGCGTATGAGATTTATTTTTCAGGAGCGCCTGAAGATATGCAGGTTTTACAATTAGGTGGTAACAGTGCGTGTGCGTGTGTGTGTGCGTGCGTGCGTGCGCAACTTTAACACATGAGTCTGCCTTCCAACCGTTGTGCAGCGGGCGTGTCTTGCCAAAATCCATCAGAGGTCACAACAGCTGCTGTAACTGTAGAAAGAGGAAATGTGTCGATTCCCACCCTAAGTGAGACACTGGGGACAAGACTGGTGGCCTGCTGTAGTCGTGTAACAAAGACAGTGCCAACTATGAGATTCATCTGGTCTCTCACTGTCTATTTGATGAACAATTTTTTTCAACTAAGCGCAAACTTCAAGTTGAAGTATATGCATTGCCCATGAAAACAACACAAGAAGATGGTTAAGAGTAACTTTATGTTGTTAACTATTACAAGTAACAATAAATGTAAATACCGAGTGAGGCAGCAAAATGCACATTTATCAGAGTAATAACAATATTAAAAACTACAATGTTAGCTGATCCCTAAGAGTAATACAAACTAAAACCTATATAAAACTAAGAGTGACATTCAATAATAAAATTCATCAAAGGAGGGATGTGACAAGGTTGTCAACTAGTCCCTATCTTTTCCCTGTTGAAACCTGAAACAACTGCCCGTGCACACCCTGAAGTAGTAACATGAGGTAGACTCCGAAAGAATTACTACACGTCAGCTGAATTCAGACAACAGTCTTATCTTTCTTGATATATCCACACATAAGAATGCATACTTTGAATTTAAATTATATACAATCACTCTAATTAAGGTAACAATTAACATATCTGCACCAAAAGGGCACATCACTGAAAGCACATACTAGTATTGTGATTTCATGATTGTACATATTTGTTAAGCATATCAATGTATGAGTTACCCTCATCCACTGAATGAAACAGAAGCACAATTGACAACCATCACCATTAGATTTACAGGTTGAATGCCCTTTAAGTACAGAATGTTACGTTTGTCAAAAACACGAAGTTCTGATTAAATTTCCTGATTAAATCCTTATTTTCATTTCAGCTCAACAGCACGGCTTAAAATATATTCATTTCTGCATATCCAATTAATACCAGATCCAATTTGGTGAGTTTTATACCTATATATAATGATAATTTCTGAGTTCAGATTTTCCTGATCTTAATGTTCCTTGCAAAGCATGTGTAGAACCTCATGTTTTTGAGGACAAAATAATAGTGAAGCACACAAAACTACAAGGTGTACAATATAAGCTTGATTTGCTGTCAATAGCTGCAAAACAATAAATACCAAAAACACTGACCAAATACTGGTGACTTCAAGTCAATCATATCATCCCTGAATTGTTTCATAAATACAGAATTAAAGTCAGCAGTGTTAAGACAGAAGAGAGCTTTCAATGAGGCCTAATTTCGTAAGTAGCCAAACATGGTCCCCATTACAAGATGAGACGTATTGGCAGCAAATCAAGCACACACAAACATAGTAAATAAGAAGAAACAACAAATAATAAGGAAAGGCAGAGATGATGCATAAGCTGCCTAACATCTATGGCACCCGTTTCATAATACGTCAAATAATAAACAAGAGATCTGGCTAGTTCTCTCCCTTGATTCCATGCTGCCACGTAGCTTGAGGAATTTTTTTCAACTTGCCAATTAACAGCAATTAATATAATTTTTCAAGTAAAACAATAATGAGTGTAATATGTATCCTTTACATGATATTTCTTGCAAAACAACCAATTTCGAAACATGTAATCATTACATAGGTATGTAGATGTGCTCATCAATTCAACCAGGTGGCAGCACTGGGATCAAACAGAACCTCCCCAAAGTGAATGCACTCACTTCACTATATGAACACTACCACAAAAGGAAGGATGGAAGCTGACAGCACAGCATCAGAGTGATGTGAGCAAGACCAGGATATGACACTGAAACAGGGACTCAAGCTGAAGCATTGCCTACACAGGGTCTCTGGCGATACAGAGGGGCAGGTTGGGAATAGGAGACTGGAAAAGCAGCTCTAGCTGAAGCATTGCCCATACACGGCTTTCGGTGATATGGATGGGCAGGATTGATAACTTGAGACTGGGCTAGGAGTTCTTGAGGAAATGTTGTCTAAACAGATTCTTTACAGGTCATGGTGAGGCAGGTGCCACATTACTCACTGGACTGGCAGCTCTTGATGAAATGTTACATACACAGGATTGTTACAGGTGTAGGCCAAGGATATGGACTGCAGGGCAGGGCATGGGGCAGGGCAGGGCAGGGCAGGGCAGGGCAGGTGCTGGAGGACATTGGTAACATGGAGGCACTGCTGGAATGAGGAAGCCATCAGGCAGTGGGTGTAAGCAGGGTGGATGGAAGGCCAAACTCAGAATGAGCTGGAGGAATGGAAAGCGTGAGATGACTTGCTGATATTGTCTTGAAAGACATGGCATGCACAGCTGTTGGTATAGGAGAATGCTTGTTCACATTCATATAAGACATTTGTACTGAGTATCAACTCCTTCAGCTCTGCCCCTGACTTGTCACAACTTGTCTGATGCTGGCTTAATGCATCCATCAATATGAGAATTTGAAAGTAGAAATGTCCGAGCTGAAACTCCATACCACCAGTTGGTGCAGGATATATATTCACATAAACAACCCATACAAAGTATGGAGGATGTTCTATAGCACTTGTATATGTTCCAGCTCGTCAGAAAGTTCAAGACCACAAAATCAAATAAATGACTTACTGCCTAGTACCCGTTTTGAATTGTGAACTGAAAATCAACTGACAATGTGATTGGCTCTTCAACTATATCTGACTGAAGTATGGTTGTCAATAGAAGGTAGGCATGGAGGGAGTGACATTTGTGGGTATGGAGGCTTCAAACTGACAGCTTGATTTATTTGATTTTATGTCTTATGAGTGTATTATGTAGCCAAAATGGTACTCCTGAGATGCAACATTGAACACACACATACATGGAGAAATCCATAGAAAAACAAGATTCAAAACCAGATTTCCTCAAGCATTCCCTTGAATGCCAACTTGAATGGTAAGTTGCTGCTGAGCATGAATGTGAGCAAGGTCAGAAGTCTGAACAAGTAACCACACAATAGTGCTCACATACACTAATCAAAGGCATATATTATGAAGGAAAATAAGGTTCTAAAATATTCATTTCAATAACCCTTCTAAAACCAAAATGGCTACGATAGATTTTTTGCAGTACTTCGGTAATTGTGACTATGAGCTTGAGGAAAACAGTTCTTGTATGGATTTGAAATAAAAGAGAAATATTGTTGACATTTCAAACATGGAGAAGGCTTAACAAGGAACAATTAAACAATGCAATTTTTCAAAAGAGTTGAAAATACATTGAATCGCAACAAGAAACATAGTATACTGAGCAAATGTTGTGCGATATCATAGGCAAGAGAATCTGTAAGACAAACACACTTACGCGACTACATTGTAAATGTACCAATATCTAGCATATACTCAAATATGGCAACCACAGCTTCAACTCCCAAACACCCACAAATCCAAATGGACTCTTCCTCATTAGTGCATAGTCCTAACATGATGGGAGAATTCACTGGTATATCCAGGAGTGAGGTTATAACTGTACAAGCTATATATACTATATATAGTACCAGTATGCATGTATACCACTACAATACACGGATTCAAGTCAAGAATTCTGATTAAACGAAACATGTTGTCCCTCCGTCTTCCTGACACTGATCACAGGTCATAGATCACATTCAGGCACCGATCTTCCGCAAAAAGTGGTGGTCATTCACCGGTCAATGGTTGTTTTCATAAAATTTAAACTCAACCCTTGAAAAACACCCATGACACCAAGATATTTTCATAAGTCACCGGGTCCAACTGACCATTTAGAAAATACTTCATTATTCAATGCCAATAGCAATACAAATCAAAGCCTGTGGTTGTAGTTGTCGTCACCAAATCAGGCCGAATATGGAAACAAACAATGACCATTGTCTTTACTGATGGGACAAGATGCTGAATAAGCTACACAAACATTATGTGAACACAGAAAGCACTATTGGATTGCACAAGCATGACAGCCTACAGAAGCCTCTATACAGGAAGCATGACAACTCACAGTCTACATCTACAACTGATATCTAATGAAGCTGACAGGCTAACATCACTCTCTAGCATGACCTCACTCATGACTCACACAATCATAACTAATTAAGTCATAATTTGGTTTCAGAAAATTCACAAATGTACAATTTTAGTTCTGAATCAGTTCCAGTTTTGGATCAACTATTTTTCTGAATGCCTCTTGCTATTCAGAGATCAAAATCAACTGTCTGCATTTAGAGTCCTAGCGGAACTAGACTTACAAGGATTTCTGGTTTTTGAGAACCTCTAACAGGAATATGACACATGGTAGAATATGTTGAGACAGGCATATCAGGTCATCTAGCCTGGATAGGACTGATAACGCTTGTCAAATCAATTTCTTAACAAAATCAGCGCCATGATGCATTTCAATTTTGATACATTGATAAATTGCTCATGTCTGAAAATAAACAATAACTGAGTATTGAACATGAAAAAACACCCACAGTCATTCATCTTCAGCTGCACCAACCCAAACAAAATTCAAAGTTCAAAACCTTTGCCAGGAATTTATCAATTTAGACAAAAGTAATTCAATGATTAACGAAAAACTGCAACTCAAATTTCAAGTTGACATGAATAAAATTAACTGTCACAAACTTAATATTTTATCTTTTCCCCTATTTTTTAGAACTGATCATGTAAGATCAAGTTGATAATATCATTAAAGATTTCATTTGTTAAAAATCTTAAAGCATGGAGGGAAATTTGGAACATCTAATAGCCGGTTTGGCTTAAAGAGATAGTTAATCAAAGGCCTTTTGGCAGTTGTCACTGTCAAAACACGCAGGAGGGAAGAAATCTGCTGCCTTGAAATCATCTTGTCACTCTTGCAAATGAAACTAAAACATAATATTTGAGGAAGCTGCCTGTTAATTGGGCCACAGCTTGTTTTTCGTCAGGGTTTCCATCATATTTTTTTCCCAAATGGTTGATGAGCAAAACAAGAAACCAAATTTGCATGGCTTCATCAAAACATGAGGCTGGTTCAGCTGAAGGAAACATATTTACCCACTCTCTCTCACTCAATAAAAATCAACCAAACAAAATGCGTAAAATAAACAGGTCTGGAGAGACTTCTTCAAATTACTGGGGGTAATCAAAAGGTTATATTTAAAAAAAAGGCAAAATATATTGATTAACAAATCTGTTGTTTCACAAACACCAAAACAATCTCAGAGGAACCAGTGTCAAGATATGTTCCCACATTGGTTGTACCCCAATTATTCAATAACTCTAACAAAGTAACCACAGGTTATAGAAAAAACCCTAAAATACATTGAAACAAAAAGGATGATTTCATTTCTTTGAATCAGCTCGTTTCTTAAGCTATCCACTGGGATTATCAGGTTGATGGAACACAAGGAAAACAAAAGCCTGTCCTCCAAGGGTTTCTGTAACAAATCAACTGAAGGGGGCCTGCCCTATAAAAGACCTCTCATTCACCGGTTTTCATTCACAAACATTTGGCCATGCTCCAATCACGCCCTGAATTCATTAGACAGCGAGAATAGCCACTGTTCGACTTAATGCGTTCTGAGAACACCAACTGAGAGGTGAATGACTCTGAGGCAGGTACAATGTGATTATTGATGACATATACACAATGATCATGAATGAACTCGTAATCATAGATACAGGCTTGTTCTGTGAAATAAAGACACCAGTCCAACAGTCGTCCTTAACCATCATACCAACATACTAATGTTCCAGTCATACTGCTTCAAGTAACAGGTCCAAAATTAAAAAAAGAAATCAAATTCATGTACGTCATAATATAAGTATATAGATTCAGGTGCCCAAGTCCAAGGATGTAACAGTATTCCTTAAGCCCTAAATAATCAACTTGCTGCAACCAAACGTATTCTCATGAACAGCTTCCAATTTAACGAAGGCTTGCTGATTGCTCTATTGTCACATAAAAACGACATGAGACTCTTGACATTCTGTTGAAAGTGCTACTTTTGAAAAAAGTTTGATTTGGATGAAAAAAAAAATCAAGTCCAAATTGACTAGGAATGAAGTTCAATAGATTTTAAATCTAATTCATTACTTGTGAGTAATCAAGTTTCATGGTGCTGAATGCATGTTGATTATGTTGAACAGTATCACCTCCCACTGAACATTGGTGCACTTTGTTCCCCAGAACAAGACTGATCATGTAGCACTATTGATGCCCTATGGATGTATCACAAGCTACCTACAAAAACTATGACAGATGATGATGATGTGGAACACGCGATGAAGCATACTAGACAACACAAATACACATAACTGTACAAATGCATATTTTTCAAGACTTGAACCGCTGAGCTACTTGAAGTATCACGAATGTAAATGCACAAGCTCACCTGTGATACAAACATAGTTATCTCCCTTGGTAAGACAAGGATATCCCCGTCCTTCCTTCAAGTCTCTGTACACCACTTTCCCTTTTCTAACAGTGTTTGTCTCACAGGGAATAGAAACAGCTAGTATCTAGTAAAAGCCATAAATATCAATAAACCTAGCCTTCTAGGAAGCAGAAAAGGTTACACATAGCCTTGCTAGTAGACCAATGTACACAATTGACATATCATCGTAAATACAGGTAAGGTAAAATACATAAATCTATAATATGGAACACACAGTACCATGTACAAGAGAGGTATTTCTATATAGTTATATGTGTAAATCAATCCTGATTTTTGTTAACCTGAGAGATGCCACAATGGGCTATACATTTGATTTGATTATAGATCTACACTCATGCAAAAATTAAATCATTCAAAATTCAAAAATAAAATCTCAAAATGTAATCGAATTCAGGAAATTATTTTCCAGTTCTGCAAGAGGCATTCAAATTTGGAAATCAGATTTACTCGTAAGTTACATTTAATCATCTTTCAAGAAAATAATTGCAATGAAGTGTAGTCTATGTGAGCACAGGACAGACAGTCCCTGGCAGGGCATAGAAGCATGCTGTATTTAACCCCTACCGGAACAATGGGATCGTATACAACAGGCTGGCCAACCAACCATATTCACTATGACAAGGGCCTACATACCCACTGTCACCATAACAACACCATTAGAACAATGCAGGCCTAGTCTTTGGTATACATGCAATATAGGCCTTAAGACTCATACTTATAAGGTGTTAAACTTCAAAGGTCAGCAAATATTAAAATAATAGCTAATTCCTGTGAGGCTGATTAGAAACCTGGAACATTCACTGTGCGAGAAGCAGTTTAACAAAATGTGGTAATTTTATAATATGGCTGTTAGTTAGATTTGACCGGCCAGTGAACCTAACTTGACATTTCAGTTACAAGTTGTACAACAAAGAAAATAGTCAAACAGTACAATGGTAAATAAAACTTGGAGAATCCTCCAAAATCTTATGCTATTTGCATCACGGTATCATTGAGCAAGATAGCACAAACTACAATGTTACAACTCTACAGCACAAAACAGTTCAGGTATACACATAGAGATAGACACGTGTTCAAATATTTTTTTGGGTGTTTCCACAAAATGCAAGTTGAAATGTCAAACAGAAGGTAAGTAGCGTATATTATACAGCACTATGCATGATGCAAACACTAAAATGTTGGTCAATCAGCAACTATGTATCCATGGTAACTGCAGCTTATAATTATAACTCTCTCTTCAAAACAGAGAAAGTGGCACCATCCTGAACAGAAATGAGCACGATTTCAGATGGATGGATTTATTATCAAAATGTCTAAATTATATACTTAAAGACACTTACACAGGTAAGTGAGAATTATCTTCATTATCCTTTACGAAAACTACAATCAACTCTAAATCGTTACCATGGAGTTCAGTTAAACTGAAATACAAACAATCAGCATATATTCACAAGCATTTCTCTTCAACACTAAAAGCACATATGCTCTAGAAGAGATGCAATATACTAGATTCATCTACAGACATAAACAAAGGAAAGAAAATACCTGAAATTCATTTGAAATTTTCTGAGGTAGGTCAAGTTTCTTTCGTCCATGTGTTGGAGAAAGGTCAGGATATGTACAAACACCTTACTCTATATCCACAGAAAGATAGAACACAGAGGAACAGGGTTACACTGAGATCAAACAGCGCTACCACTCTCCACTTGGGGATAGGCCCAACTTAAGATATTGAAATATCTGTCAACTATGCTTGTTATGAATAGGACACACCTACAAATAACATCAAACATGGAACAGGACAGTGCTACTCTTCATGAAATTCAAAGAAATTAAACACTTTTCATGGTAATTTGATGAGGAAATTGAGGTAGTTAAGAACACACTTCAAATTAATTGACAGATAAACTTACTCTATTGTATAGTAAAGAATTTGAATAAAGATTGTTTCTATAACATCATGACACCAATGTTTAAAACGTTAACAATAAACATCAACATCAATTTAAAAGTAAGCCCACATTCTCATTTGAAAACAAATCTTAATATCAATGTTTCTACTCTATAATAGATCTTGAGTAAGAAAATTAGTACTGTTATACTCATTACAATTAAAAAAGAAGTTGAAAATTTCACAAAATTTAAATATTTAATTTTTAGCACAAATATTTGATTAAATAGCATTTGAAAACTAAACCGCATAATATTCCTGAATTTCAACAATCACTACAGGCTTCCTATCACTGAAGACAACCATATTAATATATGTCATTATGAAATCATTTCAATTAATGTTGTTGAAAATATGACACAAAATACTCTCATAAAGCTATGTTGTGATTCTCCCTGAATTGTTGGCAGCCCTGCACCCTTAAAGGAATTAAGTTTCATGATCCTGAGCTCAATGATGAATGGTATATTCCTGAGGACTTCACAAATAAGAAAAAAAGAAAACATTTTAAAAATAAGTTATATTAATATATTACCTATAAATTTGAGGTATGACAGTCTGGGTAACAATCAAATACACTTATCTTGCTTAAGGTTATGAAGCTCACCTCAAAATTCATAGTCAAAATGAAAACCTGAACCAGGTTATTTACGTATGAAAACTTGAAATGCATTAAAGTCTCAACACATGAGACTGCGATAAGTATTTCCATTAAAAGTACTACTTCTACTTCCATGAGAATTTCATCAAGTTTTATTTATCATTAAAATACCCAATATATATTATATGATACTTTTATTCAAATTTACGTTGAAAAGAAAAATAAATTAAATTATTAGGTTCCATAAAATGTAACTACAAACAAACCTATGAAGATCAGGTAATTGAAGATGGACTATCCTTAGCTTATGCCAGATCGAAGACAAGATGAAGTCAATGTATTAATCATAAAATAATATTTGTATGTTCAAAAGTACATTAGACATTTGCCTCAATTGATTCATACCTGCAACATTCTGCTAATATTTTCCATTAACCTAACCTGTATATGAAGTTGCAAGCATTTCATCAACGATAAAATATTGGTACATAGGAAGATCAAGAATAAGAACAGTGCATTGTGGGTAATGACGAGAGATGCCGGCACATGCTCACTCGATCACATCAGGTGAGCCAAGTTACCTTGACAACATAACAGTCTTACAGCAGATGCTACATAATTCCTGATGTTAAATAGCAACTTATTTCACACAGCTATTCCATAATCATAATTTTGATTACATCCTCTTAAAGAATGAAAACATTAAATATGTCTTAGATTACAAATTTCACATGGTGTATAAATTGATTCTTGGTGTGTCAAAAATGTGAGATTTTGCATATTAGGTTAACAGTATTTTAATAATGAGGTAAGTTGTACTCCAACATCATTAACTATTAAAAGGCCAGACAATTTGTACTTGTTACTTAGAATAATTGAATTTAACATCCATTATTTCAAAATTAAATATAAGAATAAAATGAACATGTTAGCTTAATCAAGAAAATAAAATATCATTGCTATCATCTTTAATGGACAGCAAATGGAAGCCAGCACTTAAATTGTTTTGGGAACTTTGTCACTTTAATTCAAAAGATGAAAAATCAGAAAAACAAGTTCAACAAACTGCCTGGCCTTTTATTATTTGGGGGCCAAATTCCTGTTGCTACAGTTTCCTGCTTTTTTATGACGACACATCCAGCCATACATCAGTCTGGAATTAACATGGATGACAAGTACAGGTATTACTAGTTAGCAAATATGCAAGAGATCTTGGGGAAATTACTTCCAGGTGATAATTAGTTTGTAGATGTAGTAGTTCTTCATTCACACAAGGACAGAGGTAACCTGAATCTCACTGAGAGTATGTTATGCTTGCTTTGAAACTCCCTGAAGTGCATGGCTTGAACACAAGCCCTGTTCAGAATGTTTATTTGTATGAGATAATGAATAGGATCATGAGCTTAGGGATATAATGGAACGGTAAGGAATTATCAACAACTGAGAACATTTCAATCAAAGGAAGGACAGTATTTCACAAAACTGTTTTCTAGGATGGTTTGTTTGAAATACCAGTAAACTGGTATAAGCACCAAAATGGGTTTTATTTTATACAATGGCACATAAAGTAGCAAGGTTTTTATATTTTTTAATAAAAGAACATTATCTTCATCAACGAATACTTTAAAAAGTAAATATACATATTCGTATGTAAATTTAGAATTTAACCAATCTTGATTATTCAACCATCCAAAAATAACATTTGCTTCCATACTGTTTCAACCCTGAAAGTATGAATGGTTATTGTGAATATATTCATAGACTGTAACCACATACTTACTGTTGCCTATGACATGGCTTTAAGCTGACAATCAGAAACATAGCTCAATAAAAGTGGAAATAGCCTACCAGGAATTTTAAGATAGTATAATTCATTTTGAATGTTATGAACAAACAACCACACCATGTAAGAATGTATTTCTTAAAAAGAAATAGAATAATAATGAATAATAGGAAAAAATTAAACCTTTCCTCAGTTCATATAAAATATTCAATTTGTTGAAAAACAAGATGCAATAAACAAAAGAAAATATGTGGTGTTAATATCGTTAAGAAACTAAAACAGCTGACTTTTGAAAGCTTTGTACAGGGGTAGACCACTGTTCCCAGTGCATCCACTGAAGAATGAGCATATCAACTTCTGATAGTTATGAGTACCCGTACTTCATTCATGATTAAACTTTTTAAATAACAAAATTCCTAAAACATCTTTGAGGTAGCTTCAAATGCAGGAAAATCGTTACACTGAGGTACTCACTGTTCATGACAGGGTCAAGGAAATATCGTGAAATTTTAGTAATGTACGTCCCTGGCTAAAAGGCAGAGAATGTAAAACAAAACACAAAACAAAATGGATTCATTCGGAAAACAAGAAACTGACAAGACACAATAAAATGGGGGATACTAAAACTTCCATCATTATGAATCTCAACCCAAAAGCTCAGTGTCAAGTATTCTCTCACCGGTAGTTGCTAGTACAACTAACTTTAAAGACAACCATCTCAGATAATTTTTACTTCTCCGTAAACAAGACACCGGAACCACAAAATTCATGAAATCTCACTCCATAGTGTAAACAAATTTCTAATGGCACACCAAAACATGTACAAAAGGGACACCGCTCCCATGTTTTATCACTGTAATCTTGCAACCAAACACCTATGTTTTGCATTTTCGGTTACATCTCCTTAAAAATACAAGTTCAACCAATACATGATTGTCTCCCTTGAACAAGGAACTCTTCAATTAATAGAATTCATAGTAATTAGACATGGCAAGTTATTGTTACTATGACTAGCATAACAAAACGGACAGAAAGAATAACATCTAATATGACAGTTCGAAGAAAATTTTGTATAATAAATGCACCATATTTTCCTTTCCATCATGCAAACACAATTATGCCTGTCATTTGTCCCTAGTCGTGCCATGTGAGTTAGCTCCGTTGCACACTCAAAGTAAGACTTTCCTGCTTTTACGTCCCATCTTGCACGACCAGCCTGAAAAAGAAACAAAATATCGAAATCAATAGGAATTCTGAAGTATTTCACTGGGATAATGAGGCAGCCATGACAGATATTTTAACAAACACCAGCTATGTCACTGGTCTACAGACGTCACAGATCCAGCATATTAAAGTGAAAGTTTAATGCATCACAGGTGAGTGACTGAAAGTTTAATGCATCTCAAATGAGAGTGAGTGAGTTTAGTATTTACACCGCTTTTTTTTTTTAGCAATATTCCAGCAATATCACCACAGGGGACACCAGAAATGGGCTTCACACATTGTACCCATCTGGGGAATCGAAACCGGGTCTTCAGCATGACGAGTGAACACTTTAACCACTAGGCTACCCCACCGCCCCCACAAATAAGAGAGAGAGAAAGCGAGAGAATGTATACAAAATTATGCAAGTATTAGGACACGCGGTATCTAACAGAATGAAATGATTACTACTTCCTGAAAAAACTTTGTCAAGATTCCAAATAAATGAGGTTCGTCCATAATTGATACTTGTTCATTCACGATACACTGGAGTGGGTGGTTTGGGTTTTACACTATGCAATACCCCCAAAATGTAGACTTCATACTCTGTTACCAGGATCAATACCTTGGGCTGAGGACTGGACTACAGAATGTATAACAAGTACCTTTGACGGAATGTATAAACAGAGTTTATCTCTTGATTTTAATGAAAATTTAATATCCAAGTATGTTAATTATGATAATTATGATGAATACTTAATCATCATTTGTCATCTCAAAGTTATTAAGGGATTGTATATGAGAAGGTGACATTCAACTGCAGATACCATCAGAGGCAAATGGGAATGGCCGAAGTTGAACTTGTACATGAACTGTGTAGGAGTATCTTGCTTACTAAAAAATAACTGGATATCTATCTGGGTCAACTTGATCACTTGTAGTATCACTTATGGTTTATTTGGAGTGATCTCCCTTGGAAAAGATGGCTGATGTATTTTGCTTTGGACTCAAAGCTTGTATCATAACAGTTTGACAGGCAGAATGACTACAAACCAGATAGGTACAATTGAAAACGTTTCCAGCAGATCATTGAATAATTTTGGACGGACAGACAGACATGCTGACTTGGCAGGTGAGTGAGTGAGTTTGGTTTTACGCCGCTTTTAGCAATATTCCAGCAATATCACGGCGGGGGACACCAGGAATGAGCTTCACACAATGTACCCATGTGGGGATTCGAACCCGGGTCTTCGGCCTGACGAGCAAACGCTTTAACCACTAGGCTACCCCACCGGCCCCTTGGCAGGTGACTCATATTATAGCAATAAATGAAGCATTTTCTACAGTAAGAACTATACTGGGAAGCATGCAGGTTTTATCACGGTCTGGACAAAATTCTACAATCCCTCACGCCTTATACTCATCATTTCCAACTTGTGTCAGTCTCTGTGTGTCTGTCCATGTACACCATACATCACACAAGAACACACAGCAGGAATAACTACTTCCACGAGGAAACTCAAATGAATCCTTGAAGGTCATTTATTGATTTTCTCTAAGTTGGTGTAGTTATTTCTCGAGTGGTGATAGTTTCGTAACTAGTTATTTTTAACAATTGTAGTGTTTCTTCCAATATTGTTCCATGTCTCAACACTGAAAGACTTGATTTTACCAATGCGAGATAACTGAATTCCTCGAGGGAAAGTCAGTCACTCCAAATGACTCAAATCACACACCAACTACATGCAATGGAAATCACACACCAACTACATGCAATGGAGGTTCGACTATAACCCAGCAAAGCAAAGTTCTCTACTCCTCTTTTATGAATCACCATTAAAGCGACCTGACATGACACAAGACCCACTCAAAATCAAATCAGTTTGAAATTATTGTCCTTATGATGAAATGTAATATGTTTCAATTCCCCAGTCAATACCTTTTGACTTATCCTGCTGGTTAATATCACATTAAACAGACCTAATTCTATTAATTTCTTTCAGCAAGGAGACACACTACCTCTGTATTTTCTTGATGTCATGTAATTCAAAACGTTATCCTTCAAGGAGGGCTAATGACTTAATCCTTTTCCTTCATATCTGGCGGTCTTACAAGAAAGTAATTAATGTAAATGGCAGATAATTTACAAATTTTACCTTGATCAAGCTGAAATAAATAACATTCACCATTCTTATTCTTCTGTCCAATGTCTTGAGTCACAGTTCATTTACTGGGTTAATTTACATTTCACTGCAAATTAGTATATCATCTTTAGATAGCGCAATAAACTATTTTAATTGGAACTAGTATTGGGAAACCTATTTATGTGACCTGGATGAGTGAGTGAGTGAGTGAGTGAGTGAGTGAGTGAGTGAGTGAGTGAGTGAGTGAGGTTAAGGTGACTGAGGTTGAGATGAGCGGTGAGAGATGAGCGGGCGGCGAGCAACAGTATTTCAGTTTCCTGACAGCATTTCAGCTACATTTTGGGAGGAAAACATAATACTGGTTTGATGTGAAACAATTAGCACAGGTATGATGCTGAGAAAGAATTAAAATTCAGGTAAATAGGGGATTAGATACCTTTATCATAGGAGTCTCTTATGTCTAAGGGTTGTAACTCTATTGTCTAGTCTACGGTATGTAACTTTGCAGAGAATTGTGGCAGAAAAGGCAACAAAAAGGCTACATTCACATGCTACAGTAATCACAATTGACAAGAAATACAAAGCATACAGAGGAACATATAAATTTGGTGAAAAGAAGACTCCCAAATAATTAGAACTTACCACTTGTTGCAGAGGGCTTCTCACGAAGTGAGGTAACTCTCCTTGAAGGGCTGATAGTTTGGGATGGTGTTTGGGTACTTGACATGCCATACAATGTGGAACATGAACTCAATCCGGTCCTGGCAACGCTTCTGGCAGGACGGGCAGCAGAAGGGATGCTCTTCGTATGGGGAGTGCAGACTCTGATGCAGATGGTACATCGTGAAGTCATAGAAGAATATGTTGCAGTGCTCACAGTGGTGGATCCCTGAGTCGGCCATCGGGCTCGCTGAGGTAGTTGTCACATCCCGCTTCCCGTCACACTCCGACTCCACGCTGGGAGTCTTCGGCGGTGGCATGTGTTCTCCATTACTGGCCTTCAACTCTACATCATCCAGGTCCGATTCGTGGTTCTCGCTGCTGTTCTTGCTCCCCATGCTGAGGTCCATTACCTTGTCACAGGAAGACGTCTTGTCTTCTTGCTGTGACGGACTGCTCTCTGAGGTTGTGATGTGACCATGGGCCTGAGGTAGATTGTGTTGGTTAGCCACATAGCCATGAGGTGACAGGTTGCCGTTTCCATAGTGGTACGGAGAATAACCATTTTCGCTTGCTCTGCGAGCTTGCAGAACCGAGGGAGAATAGCAATTCTTACTGTATTCCTCTTTCCCGTATGTCATTGGAGGTGCAGATGAAGCCATAAGTAGGGGAGGTGACTGTATCATACCTGCAGAACCAGCAGACAGAGGTGTGTAGCTGGAAGGTAGTGGGCTTTGAAGGCTGTCCGAGGTGTGTGGGGAGGTTGTGGACAGGGAGCGCTTTTCCAGGCCGTTTCGTGTTTCCGGATCCGTCTCGCTTGGAGTCGAGGGAGGTGTTACTTGCTCCAACTTGATTGGGCTCACAGAGGTAGATTCCTTGGGGTTGTGATTAGGGACTGAGGTAGACATTGTTTCATGCGGTTTCTGTACCATCACTTGCTGAGGATGAGGATGGAAGGAGTTTACATGAGATGCAGCAGCCGCATTCTGCATGAAGCTCTCATATGTCAGTGCTTGCTGTAAAAGCGCCCTCTGTTGGAGAGCGAAAGCTTGGTAGGCAGCAAGGTTAACATGACTGTTTGGTCTGCCAGCGCTTTTATACCCGTAAAGCTTGCCACGCATGTGGACATTGCGCTCATGGCGACGCAGATCATTTGACTGTGTGAAGCAACGATGGCAGATTTTGCACTTGTATGGCCGTTCACCCGTATGAACTCGTTCATGCACCTTGAGATTGGAGGACCACAGAAAGGACTTGCCGCATGTCGAACACACGTAGGGTCTGTCAGCTCGGTGAAGTTGTTCATGTTTCCTCAAGGTGGCGACCTCTCGGAAGGAACGCTGACAGACATCACAACGATGTGGTCTTGGGCCGGAACTAGGAGGTAGTTTAATAGGAGTGAAGCCATTCCTTTCAGTGGTCTCTTCCATGGCTGCAAAGAGAAAAAATATAACCGTCAGTCGAGGTGACATAAATAACCTACTAGAAAACATTCACCACGGCTGTAACGTGATGAGATTACACTTTATCAGTAAAGTACAGATTCTGGCACTTTTGTTGGGTTGAATTCCATCTGGGATTCGAACCCACACGCTCAGTCAGGCACCTAATCACCAGCACACAAAAAGTTAGCCGTCTAACCCACTCAGCCATAGAACCTTCCTAGTCCCCATGCATCCATGACATCAGCCACATCAACAGCAACATCCTGACACAAGTGGAAACATCAGATTAAACGTAGTCTCCCCAACCCCTTCTTATATGAAGATCTCACATTCAACCCACAATGTTGAGTAAGTTGGGTTTTAAGCCGCTTTTAGCAATCTTTCAGCAATATCATGTCGAGGGACACCAGAAATGGGCTTCACACATTGTGCATATGTAGGGAATCGAACTCAGGCGTTCGGCATGACAATGAAGATATGGTTGACTGGAAAGCCAAATGTGCACTGACAAAACCCTCAAACTACTTTAGTTGACATTAATACTTGTATTGCCATCATGCCTTCAATTGTTAATGCATTTGTTTTTTGCAGGTTCATTCACGTGCTTCAAGCATCAAGGAACCTACAAACAGACCAAGCAGAACCCACTATGTGCTGTCATCTAGTGCTTTTTTTCTTCTCTGCATGAATCTGGCCTACACTCAAGAGCTCATTCGTGCATTGGGCCTTACAAATTTTATTACAAAATGCTGCTTTTTCAAATCGGATCTGATACATGCATTCACTGAAATGCTTGACGGCTCAATTTATACATCCTTTTCTGTTTGCAAGCCAACTTCAACGTTATGAATACACTTACAAGCTGCCCCTATTTCGGCAGTATTCACCACGTTTCAATCACAATCATACTCTGTGCCACACAATGGAGATCACATTGTGAGGGTTCCTCTTCTACAAAAGAGTGCATGTAAAGCACACAGCAGGATAAGGGATATTTCTGACATACAGGATCTGCTTAATTTAAGAAATATTTCAAACATTAGGTAATTGAAACGCATCAGATGTGTTCATATGAATGAGAATATATTTGGGGTCCACGAACATAATGTGTATTAAGCTAAAATGTGTTGAAAAGGCAGATTTTAGATTTTTTGCAGGTATATTTATTGATATCTGTACAAGAACAAGTCTTTGATCCAAGCGGATTTTCTTCAAGATTTTTAGCCATTCTTATATACTTGAGTATGCCAGAAATCAAACCCTTTCAAGTGTAAGTAAAAGATGTCAACAATTATTAGTAAGTAAAAAATATTCTTAACTTACTTATCTTTTAACATGCTTATGCATAATGCAGCATGAAATGTCAGAATACATCATTGCAATGTTATGTATATAGATAGAACAAGTATATATATGGATGACAACTTCTTTAATTCTAGAGCACGACATTTTGATACAGGTTCTTGTATCGTTTTCAAGCATGAATGTATAACATAACAATGATGGTGGAAAAATCTATTTTCAGATTGTCCAAACAAGTATTCTCAAGCCATTGTCAAATAGAGCTAGTAGATCATTTCAGAGTCATGTAGAACAGTAGGTTATCCTTCATATTTCCCATCACTGATGATATATTTCCGTATGTTACATGAGGTTAGCGGGCAGAGTGGTTAAAGTATTCTCTCATTACGATGAAGACCCAGGTTCAATTCCCCATATGGGTACAATGTGGAAAGCCCATTCTGGCATTCCCACTATGATATTGGAATATCGCTATGAAGCCCAACTCATTCATTCACCTTATAATACAATGAGCTTCAACAATCTCAAACAAAGGGGACACAAAAAACATTTGCCTGCAACAGCTGTTCTCACAGGTGTCTGTATATTCAACAGCAGCCATTGGCCTAATGCATACTGGCAGTAAACTCGGCCTCATCCCAATCTTTACAGTCGTGCATTCCTCTCACAATTACAGCTAAACAAAATATTTATACATCCCTAATTTAATTACACCTAACATCAGGTGAACAGAAACGACATCAAATTCCCTCCATTACCACATGAGAAGCATGGCCCTTCGGTGGTACACTTTATATTTTAGATCTATTTCATCAATATTTTACACAACTGCTTTGTGCTTGTGACCACCTAGTGTGAACAACCACAGCAACTCTTGTTGCAGGTCAATACTTCATATTCGTAAAGCTCTGAGGAAACCAACCACATCGTTTCTGTTAAAGCATTTTTCATCCACTGTTCGGGGAATATCCACTAATAGCATTTTTTAATCTGGAAACTCTACATAAAAAGTGTTTGTAAACCAAAATACTTGTCTTAGAATAGACAACCTGCATTCAAGCTGAAATAGATTCCATGAATACTTGTTTTTAGGGGATCAATATGAACGTGGAGCTGGTAAGTATTTAGTGTCTTACATTCTTAAGGTATGTATAGTGCACTTTGGCCATGTTTTGACAAAGACATTGCATCAGTTATAGAATATACTTCAATACATATATAGGATTAATGTCATTATAAACCCAGTTTCCTTGGTTATTTGCTACCAGTCACATCAACTCAGTTTTTTGTATGTCCAAATTTTATTAGCTTGATATGAATTTCGGATTCTACACCAAGTGTCTTTGGTAGGCATATTCTGTCATCTTGTTCAAAAATGATATTTCTTAAAAGTTCATACTGCGTCCTTACATGGCAATAATGTACAAATATGCACTAATGCCTCCTCTCCTGTTGTCTATGATAAACTGTTACTGTACTTCTACAAAACCACAAGTAAGATAATAACATGAGCTGGGGTATATTTAAATCCAATTTGGGAAGTCTTACTGACATGTGCTGAGGCTGAATATCCATGTATGATGACTTCTAGATACACCCATGCTAGTACAACAGTCCTCAACAGCAACCTCAATACTGACTGACTGAGTTTGGTTTTACGCCACTTTAAGCAATATTCCAGCAACATTACGGCGGGGGACACCAGAAATCGGCTTCATACATTGTACCCATGTGGGGATTCGAACCCGGGTCTTCGGCGTGATGAGCCAACGCTTTGACCACTAGGCTACCCCACCGCCCCTCAACCTCAATACAGTAAGTAGTTCATAAGTTCTTATGTCCAAAGATCACAGGCATACCAAAGTGACTTTTACAAAATGTGAAGATACATGGTCAGCCCTGCTATATGACTACATGTAGCTCTGACCATGAATACATATCTGACTTTACGATATAATAACTACAACTGTTCAATAACCTGTCCCATTTCCTAATACAGAAAAACCATAACATGTAAATAAAACTATTGATCCATCCTATGTTCCATAACCACATAGACATTGTAGACACTGAAACAATTTCATATGTTTTACATGCTTTACAGCTATCTTTTTCTTACATCTGCTTACCATGTAAATAAAAAAAACACATGTTGGAACATATTTCAGAATTAAAGCTACACCTCCCTTTTTCATTTTCTTTGTTTATTGACAAACCGCAAAAAAAAAGTTGAAAACATCTGCAGCTGAGGGTCATTGGAAGCCATCCAATCTCACAAGTTGAAACTAATACTTCTTCTTCTCGAAGAGAAACAAGGTTTACTCACAAGGAGCAAGCTAAACATTTTTCTATCATGGCTCTACTGGTGTTAGCCCACACACTGGTGTATCCTATAAATCAAACACACTATCTACCAAACAACTGCTCCCAGCCCTCACCAATAACCCCAGACAAGGAAAAGTGAGTCGAGGCAAAATGACCTTGGGATAGGTCATGACCTGAGCTGACCCGACACTGCCTGACCTGTCTGGCCATACCAGGACTGGCCAACAGGGTATCATTATAAATAGTCTGGAGAGTAGACAATACTGCCAGGCCAACATCGGAAGGCATGTAGCTGATGGCATGGATAGGCCGTGAGGTCATGCCCACTGGGTTCAGCTGTAAGCATAATGCTACCACTAAGCTGTATGGACTGTACATGTAGGCCAGTGGTGCATGGGGGTCCCTATCAATTATTCACTGTCCAGCTGTCTCTCTAGGGTGAATATTGTCCTCGCTCTGATGAACACAGCTTGATATACCATCTACTGAATGAGGTCAAGTATATAATGAGTCAGGCAGGGCAAGTATTCCTGCCTGCAGCATGTGCTGGAAAGCGGTCAGGGAATAAAGAAGCGAATAAAGAAGCGTGGCTGGGCAGGTGTGGGGAGGCAGTGTCCGGGACGGAGTATCACGCCCCGAAACAAAAGCTGGTCACTGTGGTCTACCCTGTGCTGCTACATCTTTGTCTATTGAGGACTAGGGTTACCTAGCCCTAGGGAGATGCTGAGGTTTATAGCAGTTTTTTCGCACTTACAGGCGTCCTCCGTTTCTTTGTTGGGCAATGATATTATTGACACTATTGTAGCAAGGGCTGTTCCCAGATCAAAATGTCACAAAGCCTCACTTACAAACATGGTGGTGTTTATACTGGGTCAAGTCAACATCGCATCCCAACTAATCTATTACATGGTGGAAAACAAAGGTCCCAGGGTCCTAATGTCAGATTAAACTGGGCTACTTTTGACTCTACCCCTTCCCCTGCAAACCATTTAGCATGAAACAAATAAAGAAGTTGTTATCCATATATTTGTCTTGTATCATTTAGCATTTGTGTGAGTTGCTTTTCCTGAATTTGTTTAGAATATTTGTGCAAATGTACATTGATCACTTACTTCAAAAAAGAAGTACCATCCCAACTTGTTTTTAAAAAAATGATTTTTTCATTGCCCTTTAGGCTCCGGTAACTTATTCCAGACACTTCTACAGGGTCTTTACATTCACAACATTAAAACAAGATATTTTGACCCATTTGTCACAAATATCCCCCCAATTTTCATTTATCTATTCCAGTCAAGGTAAACATTATAATGACAGAGATTCCACAAGAATGGCAGATATCACTACCTGCCTTGATAAACCATAGTTGACCTTCCCTAGTGAACAAGCATATTTAGAAATCAATGCCTGTGGCCTTAGTAGTTTCTACACACGTCTCATCGAAGTAGATTCTCCCTTTAAAAGATAACTTTCAATTAATAAATGCAGAGATATTTTCTCGTTCATACTGCTATTTCATCTGTGAGATCTGACAGATTATACATATTCACATGAATGTACTCAGTGGTCCTCAACTTTTATGAGCAGCATATATTTCCATAATTCAGAAAACATAATAGTGCCTGAAAATAGATCATTTTCTTAATCTGATGACACATGTATTGTGTAAGGACAGCTCCCACCATGACTACAGAGTGCATACATAATACATGAGGTTGACATCCACAGGCTCATGCAGTGGCTACATGCATGATGTGAAGACGTTAAAGTAGAACTGCCAACATAGACAAGAAAAACTTTCTTACTGACTTACTTCTTGTATTTAGAGAATTCAGATTGATAACTCCTGGTATTCTCAGAAGGTGTTTTAGATGTAAATTATTAATTAACTGTAAAGCGACTGTAATGCGATTTCTGCCAGAATTCTAGTACAGTGAGTACAGATTGAACAGACCTACACAGCAGGTAAATATTAAGCATCAATGCCAGAAGACAGTCTTAATCATCTGCTCAAACTGATTTCACTGGGCACATAAGAACAGAGTGGTGAAAGCCACATGAATGAATCCCTGAAAACCAGCTTGAATTACTCCCTGAACACCAGCTGATCACGAGGGTCCTTCCACCAGCAGCCCTTGCCATCCACACACAACACTAAAATACATGTGCTTGTATGTTGCCCCATGATGCACTTCGGCACAAGTCATTCTAAACAAAATCTTCATTTCATGTAGATGAGGGTACGTAATTCTGTTAATTTGTCATCCTACATCAATTACAGAAACACAAACAAGCTTCATTCTTTTTTTAAACTTCACAAGCTTACAAACAGATGATTGTTCCTTTCGAAAGTCCAACAAAACAAATCCCCAAAACATCTTTCCTTAAAATACCCATCAAATTGACAAAACTTAACCTAGAAACAATGAAGACCACATAACCCTATAAAAGTTTCGAAACATACCTCACAATAACAACCCATTAACACAATCTTGATTAAATGTCAGAAAAGGCTGCTGTTACATCTAAACTATCATGACACTGTGCCTTGAAGTGTACTGTTGAATAGCCTATCTTCCTGCGTGACAACACCATATCGGAGGCCAACCACTATACACCACATGATAAATAGTTTTACAGCAGCCGTTTTTTCAACATGCCATTCTACCCTACACCAAGAGTGCCTGCTATATCCACAGAGAGATATCACACACTGCATGCATATATCACGTACACACCACCTGTAACATGGAATAACAGTTACAGGCTGTATCCCACGTCCATTGACCCATGATGTTTCCCTAAGCACTCATTTCACAAATTTCATCGGCAAATGTTAAACACAAACATTATCGCAAAATCTCACCTTCCACGATCTCAAAGCCTCATCAGCAGGGTTCACAAACAATCATGCTCAGTTGCGAGGGAGGAATACTACATACGAACACTAACTGTAATGTGCCCTAATAACCTTCTCGGTCACAGCCACAACATAAAAACCGGAATCTTGCTTTTGTTGTCAGCATGTAGCAGGCACGTAATAACAATGCATGATTGCTCTTGCATGGGCTGAGATTAAAACATCCATTTTGCAGTGTATGGCTGTTCAGCCTTACTGGGGCTGCTTTCAGAATCAGTTGAAAGCTACTGAGGCTGGTTGGACAGATTGAAATGCTTGTACCAAAAAACGGACTTAGCTAGTCACTTGCTGATTGGTTGAGCATGTTACAGCATAGAACATGTTATCATTTTGAAGAATAATCACTTATCTCAAAAGAGTGCCTAAAAAACCAACATGTTAGATCTGTTGAAAGAATCACTTGAGATCACAAGAATTCACTTCAAGCATACCGCGTATTTCATAAGAACTAATTTATCAGTACTGAATTAAACATGAGAACACACTGCATCTGTGATGGAAATGCTGTAACCAAACACAACATGTTTAAATTTTCATGTCATTTGAAACCCAGTCTTGTAGATCCCATTGACATGTTACTGTTTAAAGAACATGTTTGACAGTCGCAGCAATCCTTCATTCATACGCCATGTGATTAATCATATCATTTACATCCATGTCTTCCCCAACTGCAACAATCAATGTCTGCACATCCTGTTAAATTGACAAACTAGAAAAAGGACGACATTTATCGAAGTTATAAGCTGAAATTTGGCATGAGCGTTTTCAAGCCCCAACCGACTGAAAAACAACTCGGCATCAGAAAAAAAAAACCCAGTCATGTCATTTGTTGTAGCTCCTTTTATGCACTTAAACCATCAGCAGGAACGGCAAAGCATCTAAACCATCAGCGGGCCCAAACATAATTCCTTTTGGGAATAGTTACATTCCTTAATTCATCACTGGATGCAAATGGTTTGCAACAACTCATCAGTCATCCAAAATACTTGGTGGGACTTGACAGTCCAAGACACTATTTCCATCATCAATTGAAATTATCTAAATACACATTTTATGTTCAATATCGCGCTTCTCCTTAGTCTATTACAGTAAGATGCCACATTAGCCTTTGGGTAAGCTGTTGTATGGTCTATACTTGGAGAAATTGCCACTTATGACAAAATGTGCACATCCACTGCTTCTGTGTGATCACTCTCAAACACAAATTGTGTAATTTGCTATGAGTTATCATTGTCGTATTGTTATGTGAGAGCAGGGAAAGACATGCTGAGGTCTCCAAGACAACCTGAATTTAGAATCCGACTTAGATAAAACAACACCTTGAAAAAGGAAGGAAAGCCTGAAGCAATGTAGGGTCTCATTTAGACTAACGCTTAGTCCCTGAATATATATAATTTTGATAGTAACAAACAAATCCATTTAATTTGAAAAGGAGCCCCAGTGAGTTGGGAGATTCCTGAACCTGAGGAAATCTAGACTTGCTTCATTTAGGGAGTCTGCATTGCAGGCAGGGCTAGGCAATAGGGAAATAATGTGGTTCAGGGACTGTGCGACAGGCTAGGTCTCATTCAACCACAACCTGAGTGCAATGATTGTAATTCTATTTTGAAGATTAGGAGTTACAAGCACATCGCTCATGGAACTAGCCCTCGTTGTTATATATGCATGAAGACTTCTTGACTTCAATCAGCCAACGTTTATTGTCCTACAAAAACCTGGATTGGTACGGAGAACCAGACTCATACAAACCAACATTTTCAAGCAGACCATTAGGACTGACTGACTGACTGATTTTGGTTTTACGCCGCTTTTAGCAATATTCCAGCAACATCACAGCGGGGGACACCAGAAATGGGCTTCACACATTGTACCCACCGGGAATCGAACCCGGGTCTTCGGCGTGACGAGCCAATGCTTTAACCACTAGGCTACCCCACCGCCCCCGGACCATTAGGAAGTAACACAGCAGGATGTTAGGAATATCAATACAAAGTCAAACACTGTACAAAACTGACATTGTCATACCCAAGTAATATCAAGTTTATACTACATCTTCTTGTCTCGATATTATCATTACTGGTCATATATTGTCTTTGAGAGGCATTTCATACGTTGTAAAGATGAAGGAAAACCAAGTTCTATGGATAGTCAACTTATAACAACTTGCTTGATAACGGTGTTAGTACCTACACCGAATAATCGCACTCATTGCAGTGAAGAAGTTGACTATCCATAGACCTTTGATCATACATTTCTAACTGTCAGAATGTGTAATGTGTCTAATTTGTGCTGTGTACATGGGCCAAGTGGGTGGATATGGACAATAAAATTTATCTCATATCATTTTTTATCTTTATGAAGCTTTAAAAGTTGACATAAAGATATATGTAATATGTGCACACTTGTCCTCAACAACACTTAATGACTATAAACTATTACAAAACTCCCCTTAGATACCACATTCAACAGCAATTTCATGGTCTTAACCTGTCACACAAATTTCCATTTCCAACGAAGATTTTTTCAATTAAATGTTTGACTGCAGCTTGCTATGTGGAGATGCCAATCAGGTTTTTATCAGTAGCGGAACAGAGTAACAAGTTTGCCTGGCAAGTTAGCCCAGTCACAGCTGTGGGACTTGATGAGTGTTCCGCAAAGGAACATCACTCCTTGGGATTAAAAAAATGTTTAATCTTCCCTTCCACAGATGTGCTAAGAAGCTGAAGAAACCATGTGTCAAGTCGACAAAGATCTTTCATTAAATTAAACGAAGTTTCACACCTTCCACTTTCTTCACTTGTAATAAAACACACTTTTCATCTTTGCTGACCTACAAAGCTCATCAGAGAGTAAAGTCGATCACAAATAAAGTATTAAAAACTGTCCCAAACTATAAAATTTCACTCCAAGCGTGGGTAAAGTCTCTAGCTGCAAACAACATACAGTAAGGGTCTTTCAACATTGTGTATGATATTGATAGTTGTATGGAAACAGTACAAAATCAATAGAGCCCATGGCACTTTGCTGCATATGCTGTTAAGACCAGTTCCAGGTTCCAGTCAGCATGGAGCCATGACACATTATGAATGACTGGTCAATATGTGTGTTCTGAAAGTCCTACTTTCTCGTTGGAATTCGCTTGACAGCACGATACAAAAAGAAACCATTTTCTCTGCTTTACTGGAGATTAAAAACCCATTTTTCCCCGCTTTTAGCGATCGTTTCATATTACATGCAAAATTAGCTAAGAGATTTTATGCCACATTGATCATGATATTTAGAGGAAAATACAGTTTAAACGATTTCGTATATTACATGAAAAATTCGCAGAAGAGATTTCCTGGACGCTGATCACAATATTTAGACAAAAGACACAGGAAAACTGTGATCTGTACTTCTATTGATGCCAGGACGGCCAATCAGAAAATTATAAAGGCATAAACATTCACCAGCCTGTCAATAACAATCAGAACAGGAAGAGATATTATCATGATTGTATCAATGCTGCTTAAAACTTAATCCTATCAACATAAATAAAATGAAAAATTCTCTGAAAACAAGAAACACTTATAATGTTAAAAAAGCTAATATCGACTTCAAATTTGTTATATTCAGTATCATCAGTCATAGGTTTGTATGTGACAATACAATCATAACTTGAGCACACATTTACCATACATGTCACAGTCTTACACAGTCATAAAACAAAACTTCAAAACACAGAATTCAAATTAAAAATATTAAACAACCAATAAACTACAGTCTTGAATCACTGACATTTACAGGTAAGATGATAGTTACCTGAACATGTGTGAGACAAATCCCTCATGATGAGATAACACAATCTACCTTGTCAATGGGCCACTGTCACTAACTGTCCTCACAGAACCATTTTACCCACACATGCCCTGGCTGTTCGACCTCCTTCCTACATTCACCGCGTAACCGAGATATTCCGATTGTTCATGGATCACCACTGTATCACTGGTCACATGACATGTCCAAGCTGTTCAACATGTCGGTGTCCCTGTGCTTTCTGCTTGAGTCAATAAACCTGTAGTCAATGTATTCTCCCTCGCATGACAACGCAACATGCAGCATTATTGATAGTTTTTAACGCTGCCTTTCAGTTCAACGCCTTCATTGCTGCTGAGAATTTCAACAAATGCTGGGACTGAATTAATCTTTAGGATAGACGTTCAATTTGTTGTTCATTTTTAATTAAAGAGGATATGATTTTCCGTTTACTGTCATTCATTTCAGCGTAAATGCCTGGTTGCTGACACGGTCAAAGCAGGATATTGATATATATTCTACATCCAATACAGATTAGCATATTGTGAATTGAAATTGTTCAATAAGGATATATACTGCCAGTGGGCAACGCATGTTCGTGTCAACAAGGTAACAAAGACGGACAGCAGGCACAATATCTGCTGACCTGCTATGGTAATGTGAGAACTAAACACAATACGTCACACACTGACGTTTCATATTCAGCTTGTTCAATATGGAAGTACATTTCATTATGTCAATATCTCACCTGGCTATTGATAAACAAGGCGGTGAAAGTAGGTCATCATGTATGAAGAATGATCAGGTCAGCCTGGCGTGACATGCCTCCTGCCTTCATCTACCCACACAACCAGTTATGTGGAAATGAAAGACAGCTCCATGAGTACATGTCACTGGGGCCGTCACTGAGGCACGTTTCATAAGATCAGTCCTTTTTTAGATAAAGGTCGTTAAATTAAATATGTATTTGCGATATTCTTTACATTCATGAAAATACTTCTTTGACTGGCATTCTAGAAGTTGAGGAGATGAAGAATGAGGACAATTTTTTTTATGGATATACAAATTCTTTAATCTGTATAGGCGACATTTCGACATAGATTCAATAGGTTCTACTTGCTTGCCGACATTAGAATCTATGTTGAAACGTCGCGTATACAGAATAAGAAGTTGTATATCCATAAAAATTGTCCTCATTCATATACATGAAAAATTTTTTTTATTACAATATTAACTTTTGTAAACAACACGCTTACGACCAACTTACGGACATTACAAACTGTGTATTTGGTCTACTACTTGCAGTATATTTGGTCAAAAAGCTTTTAACAAACTATGGTCACAACAAACAAAATTAGCGGTCCCTCCGAGTTCAATATCACTGTTGTGTACTTTATCAACTATTGGAAATTAATCTTACATCAGAAGACAACTATGAATTTTTTTTAAATATTACAAAAAATTCAATTTCATGCCTTCTTTAATATCTGGAATTAAAAGGAAAATATACTCATACAATTAAATAAAATTTCAGTGAAATTGATAGTAATGTCCTACCATTTGAGCCCTCTATTCCACATATTCCTGAGAGAACATACACGCTACACACCTCTGAAGGGCTTGAGTGATGTGTCAACAATAACCTGGCGATCCTCCTCCTCCTCCTCCCCGTCACGTGTACACACTCTACATGACCATCACAACAGCGTAATACCCCGTATATGCGTCACAAAAGCTTAAAAGAATCAAACCACACAAAACCATCTCTCTGTGTGCAACAAAAACCTCTTGTTCACATGTCCTCAGTCAGCTTGCTCATTATCAATCATTAGTTTTCACACGGACGATCGATATTCCATTTTGTAAACAATACCCTTTTCCAAAACTACCGAGCCCATTATGCATTATTTGAAATCGATGTGAGTTAGATGTTAGTCGCGTGGTGCGGTACCTAAAAGGCTGAATGATATGCTAGAATGGACAATAAGGCCACAACAGTTGATACTCATTTTCAAGCTCTGCCATACCTCCTATTGTCATTACAACTCCAAATGTGCTACAGATATCATTTATTTTCTGTAACAGGACAAATGGTTTCCCTACAGGATGACAAATCCAGGTCAACACCAAATCCACTCATCTGTAGAATATTATTCAGAAGCAGGTCACACGTACATAATAACACTTTCATAAGGAATCTCCTCTCAATTAATCATTCATGTGTTTTATGTCATTAGTTCTGAGAGAGACTCGGTTGGTTTCAGCTAGATTCTGTCATGATACAGCAGTAACTGAACTATGCTAAACAGCACTAAGCATTCACAAAGTACGTGTATCCATGGATCCATGGATGTGCTTGATGTGGAAACAACCCTAATGACACCTTTATCGCTACGATTCAGTTTGTTTGTCATATTAGTTTTTCTTAGTGCATACTTCGGGGAAAAAATTCAATATTATTTGATATGAAATTGTGATTCAGAGTGTATATACATTTTATTTTCCAACCTCAATGTGTGCCATGACATGCATAATTAATAGTGTTCAATACACTCTTCTACATGACTGCTTACCAACATCTGTTCCAGTAACAAAGGGCGATGGACTTTTTAATGAGTTCACACTGTATTGAGTACATACCTAATGCATTTCCCCAGGTCACCTACCAGATCAGGTGATAACAAATGAGAGCATGGACTGAGCTCACAAACATATGTGTTTGCTTTGGTCCATTTGTCATGGATCCTATGATCTATCCACTTCCAACCTATCTGTTCATTCACCTGTGTCCATCATCTGTCCATACTTACATCGCTTGATTTGGGTCAATTTATTTTTCCATTTACCCATCTTGCAGCCTACCCTTTCCCTCCATCCTTCAGTAATCAGACCTTTGGTTCATCTGGAATTATGATCTTTCGATCGTCCACGTCATGAGTAGTTTCTTTTCATTCTGTGTTCATTGATTACATCTGCGTCAATGTGTCAATACTTCTGTGTTCTTTCACCCTGCTATGACCGCCTCCGTGGTGTAGTGGTTAGAGCGTCCGCCCAAAGAGCGGAAGGTCGCGGGTTCGATCCCTGACCGCGTCATACAAAAAGACCTTAAAATATGGTACTTGTTCGTCCCTGCATGGCGCTTGGCATTAATAGGTACAACAAGGACTGGTCGGCTCAGAGTCAGTATAATGTGTCTGAGTGGGGTATTCATGCTTCACTGTGGCATGGTATCTCAGTGGGCTAGCACTATAAAACCAGCTTAAGTCTGGGCTAGTACAAGCAGCCGCACATACACATACACACGCATGCACGTCGTCATATGAGCGAAATATGCTCAAGCACAACGTTAAACCCAATTTCACCTCACCTCACCTTCACCCTGCTATCCATTTTCTACTGGTTATTTTGTAAGTTTCCAAGTGTACTGAATGTTTCATTAGGGCTCCTTTGCCTTTAGGCAGGAGACCTATTGTAATCGTTAATGTTTTTATTATTATTATTATTTATTATTCCGCCGGATTTTGTACCAGAGCTACAGAGAGCACCGCTGGACAGATTCGCTTGAAAAAATTCACCCAGATGCCCACCGAGGTGTAGATATTCCCCATTAAAATCTCAAGGTTGTAGGCCCAATACCAAAGGGCAGATAATTCAAAATTAATTCAAAATTTCAAATGCAAATGCAAATATCTCCAAAACTAATGCTCCAATGTTTGCCAAAGTTCTTGAGCAGATGCGCAATCAAAATGCCTCACAATATCGCCTGGACGGCTCAAGTAAGCTAAAATGCACCGTTTGGGACGCTATGTTGGATTGAAGTTTTGTTGATGTTTTTAAGCAAAATGCTGACTACTTTCCTCCCAAAATGTGCTGCACTGAAACTACAAGAGCTACGGCTTTCAAACGTTGTATACTTTGTGTCTATGCATGTTCCTACACAGTTACATCCAATGTGCCTGTGTTTATATGATGAAGCCATATTGACTTAACTTTTGGCGCAAAAGTTGTCTTCAAAACTTTCACGGGCTACTTGGCTATTTTGTGCCAAACGAAACTCACCACATACAACACTTTAAACGCTTGTTCTGAAGTGGCCTTTGGTTGTTGAACATTTTCTGTTCTTGGTCCTATGCCAAAAGTCACGTGATGCGGCGGCCATATTGGATTGAAGATGTTTATCGAAATTTGCAGATTTTGTTCGGTAGGCATTTTTCGCAAGCCATAACTCTGAATGTATGAACTGCAGAACGCTGTAAATGTGCAGATATACAATATATACCTCAAATATTAATGCCCATAAGCTATGTTGCGATATCTTGATTAGTTACGGATATCTAGATGTTTGCTTCTGTTGTTTATTTTGTACTAAAATGTATTTTCAAAAATCGCAAGCGCCATAACTATTTCAACTATGCAGCTAGAATCTGCCAGCACGTAGTAACTAAGTGTGTTAAACATTTTTGTTCTTGGGTGCATGTCAAAATGTGTATTGCTTGGCTGCCATATTGGATTTCGGCGTCAGATTCTGATGATACTACATTCTAAACAGCATAGCTGCTCAAGTTCTGCACAGAAGGCCGTAAAACTTGGCGGTATGCATCAACAGAAGATGCTTAACATTTCGTGGTTCTTACATGCATATCAAAAGTTTGATCGTTTTGTCGGCCATATGGCATTGAAAATTGCACAAATGCAGGGAAAGGGAAAAACCGCTTGAGACGTGCCCCAAATGAAAGAAAAAGAGTACCAAACAAACTCACCCACAACTCCAGGCTGAACACGCTAAATATGACGCAAACAGACTTTCAGCTACGTACCAGTCATCATAAATAATGCTTACATTCAAAAACCCCAAGTTTGGGCAGATTTAACGAAATAGGGACTTCTTTATATCACCGACGGCCCAGGGATACATTGCGAATGTGTCATAAGTTTCATCGACATTTACGGCACGAGCACGGCAGATTACCCGTGCAAAGCATGCGACAGTCTGAAGGAAGAGCGCAAGGACGATATCTCCTATAGAGAGACTACCACTGCAAAGCGTGGTCCACGCAGATATGGGAGATGATGTCGATTTCAGTTGACAATGACGAGCTAGCGCTTACACAAAATTAAACTACACTGCGGTGGAGGTCTTTAGGCAGTTTTTAAAGATTGTCAGTGATTGAACGTTCCGGGTCAGGGTAAAAGTTCTAGCTGTGGTCTAAGGGGCGTAACTCTGGTCTAGCTGAAGTAAGCGCTAGTAAAATCGGCTCCTGAAGTATTTCTCATTACTGACAATGATACGATCCATATCAGCTATAACCTTTACTGCTTTCGACATCAGGTACCAAATGTTTAGAAATGATCCAAGCCAAGGAGCCGTCAATTGTTGCTCGCAACTTTAATTCATACATGTTATTATTGGGAGTGAACAATGCCTTGTCAGGTTTTTAGTTATATTGTGAGATTTATGTTCGTTGATGAATAAAACCCTAACTTATGCATATCTTAAACAAGGAACAACGTGGTGAAATCCACAAGTAGCCCAATCAGACTGAATGTAGGGGATTCAAACCATTTCCAGGTCCTAGGACAAATAAATATAACAAAACCGAAAAAGCATGATTTCCAGCTCCATCTGCGAAGAATCCTGGTTTTCACATCCAAGCAATATTACCTTTCTGGTGACTGAAAACATGGATCAACAATTGTATGAATAATGACCATGATAATATTGAACCTCCTTGTCCTGTACATCATCCTTCTGACCATCATCCTTCTGTACATCATCCTGTACATCATCCTTCTGACCATCATCCTTCTGTACATCATCCTCCTTCTGTACATCATCCTTCTGTACATCATCCTTGTCCTGTACATCATCATTCTGACCATCATCCTTCTGTACATCATCCTTGTCCTGTACATCATCATTCTGACCATCATCCTTGTCCTGTACATCATCCTTCTGACCATCATCCTTGTCCTGTACATCATCCTTGTCCTGTACATCATCATTCTGACCATCATCCTTGTCCTGTACATCATCCTGTACATCATCGTTCTGACCATCATCCTTGTCCTGTACATCATCCTTGTCCTGTACATCATCCTTCTGACCATCATCCTTCTGTACATCATCCTTGTCCTGTACATCATCCTGTACATCATCCTTGTCCTGTACATCATCCTTCTGACCATCATCCTTCCGTACATCATCCTTCTGACCATCATCCTTCTGACCATCATCCTTCTGACCATCATCCTTTCGTACGTCATCCTTTCGTACGTCATCCTTCCGTACATCATCCTTCCGTACATCATCCTTCTGACCATCATCCTTCTGTACATCATCCTTGTCCTGTACATCATCCTGTACATCATCCTTGTCCTGTACATCATCCTTGTCCTGTACATCATCCTTCTGACCATCATCCTTCTGTACATCATCCTTGTCCTGTACATCATCCTTCTGACCATCATCCTTCTGTACATCATCCTTGTCCTGTACATCATCCTTCTGTACATCATCCTTGTCCTGTACATCATCCTTCTGTACATCATCCTTGTCCTGTACATCATCCTGTAGCATCATCCTGTACATCATCCTTGTCCTGTACATCCTCCTTCTGACCATCCTCCTTCTGTACATCATCCTTCTGTACATTATTCTTGTCCTGTACATTATTCTTGTCCTGTACATCATCCTGTACATCATCCTTGTCCTGTACATCATCCTTCTGTACATCCTCCTTCTGTACATCCTCCTTCTGTACATCCTCCTTGTCCTGTACATCATCCTGTACATCATCCTTGTCCTGTACATCATCCTTGTCCTGTACATCATCCTTCTGACCATCACCCTTCCGTACGACATCATCCTTCTACATCATCCTTCCGTACATCATCCTTCTGTACATCATCCTTGTCCTGTACATCATCCTTCCATACATCATCCTTCCGTACATCATCCTTCTGTACATCATCCTCCTCCTGTACATCATCCTTGTCCTGTACATCATCCTTCCATACATCATCCATCCGTACATCCTCCTTGTCCTGTACATCCTCCTTGTCCTGTACATCATCCTTCTGTACATCATCCTTCTGACCATCACATCAACCATGTCATTCCTTAGATGTTTTTTTTTTTCTTTTTTATAGGTGAAAATCCACATTAACCCATTATTAAGCAAAATGACTTTGTCCTGTTATATCTGATCCTTCAGCCATGATTTCATTTGCCTGGCTCCTTGTCTCTTCAGATTGTCTGTGGTGTCAGTCTGTTCAGTCCCCTGGCCACATGGCTGTGGATGTGTGGGCGTGTCTCTCGTGTCCACCTTGTGTACCTACCATGCCTGCAGTCAATATTATTTGGCACAAAAACCTATACATACTGCACATCAACATTCATGTCCATGTGAGTAGCTAAACTGTCTACCAAAGTCTCATGGTGCCAAACTTACCAAGTATATTTGTTTGTTTCATCACGCAATCCACAGTATTCAAGATGTATGAACGTGGCCTCTAAACAATTATGTCTCGACTAGACAATCCAGTGACTGACCACGAACATCAATCTATGCAATCGGTATTCAAATTGACTAAGTCTGTAAGGATGACCACCAGATGCTGCAAGTTGCCTCATGGGTTGCTGAAGATCAATTCAAACCAGAATCTTCAAGGGTTACGAAAATAGGGAAAATCAAGCCAAGTACATTGTACATACCATATGCAACATACTGAAATATTATGACATTTTTACATTAACCTCATGAGCCCAATCCCATTTTTGTTACCAAACATCCACACCAACATATATCTCTAAATTACAAAATTTGGTATAGGCATCAAGCAACCAAAATCACAAATCAGTGGAATAAAATATTCCAATGTGAAATATTTCAAGCGCTGACACCAATCACGAGTATATCGGTCAGGCTGGTGATGAGTGGTCAGGTGATTAGTATTCTGTTAATCACTGACCTTATTTCTGTGCGAGGCGGGCAACTGACCTGATTCCACAGACAGATCAGTTCAAAGACAGCATCCCGGAGGGAGACAAATCAATAGCACAAATTGATATACAAACTGACCACTGGCGCATGTAGCGGTTGCCACAGCAACGGGCCAGGTTGGACGTCTGACCCAACTCAGTGCACAGACTGACCAATGTTGGTCACTGTCCGCATCATGCGACTATCAGCATTTTGATGCAAATCGTTTTTCAAGAACTAGGTCAACCTCATCTGTTATCAATGTTTTCATAAACAAGATACATCTTTCTTTAATCAATCACTAATAACTTAAGGTTTAATCAATAACTGTGAACAAAATGCCACATTATGGGGATCATAATCACTTGATGTGGTAGTGCTTGTATCATTTCCATCATCTAATTTAATTTTGAAATATGTCCTAGATTTCATGACATGTGCTGTACTAACACCAGTAAAATATACAAACGGATACGCCGTCCTATTTGTCAACTGATGACAGGAAAGTAGCACAAAATCAAGGACTTACAAACCCATTGTCAACAATTGGGCACCCTGCAGCCCAAAATATTATCTTCTTACAACATAAGCCACAACAATGTTTAGTACAAGCAGTATTCCTGCGATATGACCCACAATGTTTAGTACAAGAGGTATTCCTATGATACAACCCATAACAATGTTAAGTACAACAGATCCTCCTATGATACAACCCATAACAATCTCAAGTACAACAGATCTTCCTATAATACAAAACACAACAATCTCAAGTACAACAGATCTTCCTATGATGCAACCCATAACAATCTCAAGTACAACAGATCTTCCTATAATACAAAACACAACAATCTCAAGTACAACAGATCTTCCTATAATTCAAAACACAACAATCTCAAGTACAACTGATCTTCCTATAATACAAAACACAACAATGTCAAGTACAACGGATCTTCCTATGACATGACCCACAACAATGTTTAGTACAACAGTCCAAACTTCATGCATGATGACAAAAGCGTATCTTAAGGTCAAACAGCCGTTGTACTAGTTACATTCTCTCCCTTAGAGCAAACACTCCTTTTTAGTTGATATACATTAACATCTACCAACTGCAGTTATCAAACTACAGGTGTCCAACTGTGAAACCACAATTAAGGACTTTATCTGTCACCTTGCCTTTGTTCATCTGCATCAGCATCATTCATAACATTTGAAAGTATGACCAAGCACCTGTTTAAGTAGACAGAGCTTCTACAACCACCTTGTCCTCCATCATTGTCCAACACAAGTCACAGCCCATTCTCTTTTCACAGATTTCCATTGAGGACAAAATCCTGATGGGAATTATTTGCTTCGAGATTCAAACTGAATGCATTCCTCTTACACTGTGCTGTCAGGAAAACCAACCACTCAATTCTTCAACATGAAAAATCCATCTTTTCTCATCATATTAAAAAGAACTGACAAATTCAAGTTTCATTTTCTTAATAAACTACATAAAAAACAGAACTGGCTTCTCTCAAAGACAGACTCTGGGGTTTTAAAGAAATTTGTCAAAGTAATGTAACTTTGGAGTTTTGAAAAGTATCTGCAAGTTATGCAAGATGGACATCTATAAAAGACAGATGACATTCCTAAAAGGAGATGAGAAGTATTAAATCCCGAATGTTCACTTTGAATAAAGCTTGACATCAACTAATCAAAAAGAGTACATATAAACAGAACACTGTTCCCATTAATTTTAAACAAAGTAAGCAAATGGTTCTTATTTCTTTGAACAAGCCCGAACAACATTGGGAAATTACTGCAAAGTTAACCTTAAATATTTTCATGTGCCCCTTTGTTCTGTCATGAAATTTGTCAGTAGGATAAATAAAACCTTTTCCTAAACTTGACCATTATTTTGAATTTTATGAGAAAGCAAGGCACTGACGTGTTGCCACTTAACTCCTCCCAACACTGCCCACTCAAAGATTATATTGGTTGACATCATGTGTTCGCAAGAACAACTCAGTAAATTCCATTTCAGAACAAATGAACTTAACACAAAAACATATTTCATTAATATCGAAAAGAAAAACTTCATTATCAAATCAAAGTAAAAAGTGACAGAAAGCATCACGGCAGGAAGCAGCCAGCAGAAAGTGACATGTATCAAACCAATATGGTCGAAAATGATTTTATCAACGCAGTAGTGAAAACTAAAACTTCTCCGAAATAAAGAAGCAGGGGAATAACCTTCACTCAACGTAATTCCCAGTGTGATGGCCAGAAAACAGATGAAATGCTCAATCTAACAAACACCCAAACTTGTGCAACCTTTATCTGAGGTCCAACAACTCAGGGGAATTCAGAGTAAATCGAGACACGCTGCTCTTTTGATAAAAAGCAGAGAGTAGAGTGTGCTTTACCAACTGCAAATCAACTACATAGAAATCAATGTTTGCTCCAATCATAATTGCTTCATTACAGCAATGCTTCATCTCGGTCAATACATGCAGCAATGCTGTCAGGAGGGAGGAGAAAAGAATTGCCAACTAGCCAGGAGAATTGAACTGAGGACCATTTTTGTTAATCATTTATCTCAGTGAAATTTCACTTCGACTCTAATCATTCTTGGAACGGAATTTTAAGAGTCACCTTAGGGCATTGAATGCAACAAGTTTACGAAGTGATACAAGAAACAGAGAAATTAATAAACAGCTTCATCCTGAAATGTCTTTTTAAACTACAATTTCTTGATTTTAGTCCATCATTTTAAGACACTGTTAATTTGAAAGTGGAACATGAATTTAATGAATGGCTTAATTTTTTCTCCTTATTATGGACAAATTTAGACAAGAATAGGCAGAGAATATTTACTGAAAGAACTACTGTTTGTTTCCAGTAATATTAATAATTCATAATTCCATAACTTTTTTAAGAAACATCACCTCATATTAAAATATAAATTAGAAGAACAGGAATTAAAATATCAGAAATAAATTTAACAAAATAACCACGAAACAATTCCTGCTCGGTTTTAAAGATTAGCCCACCTCTAATGGTTGAAAGCCAAAGCATAACAAGGATTTTGATTGAAATGCATATTTACTAACTTCATTTGAAAAAGGCACTTACAGAATGAAGAGATGAATTCTTACATTATAAATCGTGCATAGAGGTTTCTCACAGAGACTGCTGGTTAATATGGAAACGGTTTTGTCACTTCTGTTTATCTAATGACAACACTTCTTTGAAGCATGACTCTTAACATGCAAGCCTGGGGAAGAAAAAAAATATCCTATTCTACAGAAAACAATTAAAATGAGACTAGAAATTGTCCCTGGATATCTAGGGAAGATCTTACACCTGCACTACCAACACTACTTACACAACTGCGCTTTTTATAGTAAGAAGCTTACATTCTTTTTATAAGCCACGATCACAGTATTATCACAAAAGACATTGAGTCACATGATATTACTTCCTGATATATGATAATTTAAATCCCAAATCATCAGAAAATGAAATGCAGATATCACAAAACAAATTTCTACTAATTATTCAACAATACGAAATAAATTTTAAAAACTCACCAACTGTCTTGATGTTGTCCTTCCAAGAACCAAAAACTGGACACAAGACTAAGAGAACGAGGCACTTCCTCTAACCAAAGATATCCAACGTGACTCCAGTACGAAAAGACTACCAGAAAGCCGGAACCTTCCAATCACAATGATTCCATCCACAATCATCAATGCAATAATCCTATTTTTGACACCACCCCAAAAATATCCTAAAATTACACATACCCACGATAGGTTACTCCAGAACCAATTCTTATTTCAACACAACCTCGAGTCCACACATCAAATTACAGAGCAGGCCTCTTTATCCAATAGCGTTGTTCGTTGGGGACACCCTGGAATACCCTAAGTCCCAGGTGAGAACTGGAAGGTTTAAGAGGGTCGAGGGCTGATAATACCCTGACCAACGGGAATTATACCCACCTGTCGGAGCCAAAACAATTTGAAAATTGATACCTCTTTCGATGCGTAAATCATACGACATCAATGAATAAAGAGTTGTTTTCGCATGACATCTGACCTGTGGCTTTGTCCACCACTCACACCACTATCTTCTAAGAAATGACCACTTAACCCTGTTTCCCTCTAAACCAATAAGATGATGTCAAAATACCTTTGAAAATTTCAAACTGAAAACTGAATTTGGAAATCATCCAGCCATGAAAACCTTTGTCCATTAATATCAGATTGTACATGAACATGAACTAATGAATGAGCAGAGAGCCCACAGAACCTTTTCTATACATATGGTAATGGGGCCATGGCAGGTTTCTCACTTCCAACTTCCTCTGATTTATCTCTATTCTTCCAGATCTGATTTCTTTTAATTTTTCTAATGCTAGAATGATACAATCACTTTGAATTACATATAAATCATTTTGAATCAATAATATCAAGGTTCAGATCCACTTAATCAATCTGCCATTTCAGGAAAATTAAACACTTTAAATTCAGCCACAGCTCTTCTGAACAAAAATGGTGGGAAAAAATGTAATCAAAATATCAGAGTGCAATAAATACAGTGAAAAACATTCCAGTTTCAATTTATCTCTCTACAATAACATTTTTAAAATTGCTCCAATCCAATTTAGAAGTAGGCCTGCCTTGTTTCACAAACATCTATTCAAAAACAAGTTTCGATAGAACTGACAAACAAATCAATAAAGTCTAGAGAATTTGTGAACTTTTAGAAAAAAATTATCGAAGATTTATGACAAGGAAAAAAATGCATTTATGAATATTTCAAAGTGGACTCCAATTCTCTCCAAATGCATCTCCCAATGCTTTAATCAATAGTGTTCCAAAGCACATCTAAAACCTGAAACAAGATTGATTCAATAATTTTGGTACTAAATGTGTAATCTATCAAAAAAACATTAATGGATCAATATTTTCATCATAATCTACAACGATGAATGCCAGAGGCTCCATGTTAGTCTGAAAAAATATGATTTCGTGAAACTTGAAACCAAGAGAACCATTAATATTTCTTTTTTAAGCCAGTCCCTCCTGGTCAGATTCAGCTAGCAAGGTAGCAACAGTACTTCTGTCTCATTTTCAAACATTTTGTTTAATATTTCCCTGTTTGAGAAGATTTATGCTACAAAAAGCACTGTGTTACAATTGCCATACATATCTTGATCCTTTGGTAACAATAAGCAAAGTAAAACAACACAGAGAAGGTATGAAGTACGAAAACATCATGTACGATGAACAGTTACAAAAATATGAACTTTCTGATGGATGTTTAAAAACAGCATATTTTCCGGCAAAGTTTACAGAGATTATGAAGCCATCTGTAACAATGTTTTTTTTCATCATTGAACAAATACAGACGGGTGACCAGTACATACAATGAACATCAGTACACCGAAGGGACGCTCATGACTTAACAAAAGATTCCACGATGAAAAAATACTCAGAAACCACATAAAGGCTGCTCAGAGGCAGTGATTGGAAATAACGAGGTGGGATAAAAACAGTCCTGGAAAAACACTCAGGTCATTGACAGACGGCAGCATTCTTTCAACCAGTTTTTTCAAGTTTGGTTAAAATAAATCTAAGAACAAAACATATGGTTACCATGGATATTATCACATGCATTGAGCACATGTAACGCTCTGACGAGGTTAAGGAGCGGTTTTTCATATGGCTAGTTTGTCTGGTGGCTAGTAGGTATTGCAACACCCAGGTTTCCAATTCTGAGCATTTATAACTAATTCTGAGTATGTACCCAAATTCACAGACTCACCGCCAAGGTGAAACAAATTAGGGCCATATTCCGCAGTATGTTATCAAGATTACACAATGATACAAACAGATTCCACATTGGATTCTCCTTCTAAACAAGTGTTAATTACGTAAGGTAGGTGGCACTAGTTCTTTCTTTGCAAATACATTGGGACAATAGTTTATAAGTATTTCCACCAGAGGACTGTTGGTTGTTTCGTAATTGTACTAACTCTGGCAGCGTCAAATCAACACCACTCGGTCAGTCACTGCCACAGTAACGATTTGCATCCCTGAGTGGAACTTGGCGTCACCTATTGATTCGATAATATCTCTACAAATAACGAATTCCAAAGATATAAATCAAACCTCTATTGGACTCCTGTCAAAGAAACTAGAGAACTCTGTAGCCACTGAATAGTGTTTATTTTTGGGTAATGAAGAATTTATTCATCCAAAGTTGTGTTAATGAATTCCAGCCAAAGAGTCCCCGAAGGAAGGTTGCATGATGAAGCTGGCACTGAGACTGACTTGGATTCAAATTTGTTCTGGGGATTGCTTCTAATAAATCAAAACTGAAATGAAAGCATTGCTCAAGTTATTTGATATGGCACACACGTTCTCAATTGTTGTTTTTTTTCTTTAAATTAGGTTTGGTTACTGGACTGAGTATTTACACAAACATCGATCAGAATGATCCTGTGTAAATTATTCTATGATTTCATCAAAAAGTAAAGTAGTCTATCACCTTGGAAACTGTGTATGATCATATGAGCACAGGAACCAGTGTAATAATAAACGCATATATGCCCACGAAAACAGTATCGTCTTCCTCAATAGCCATCACTTCCTCCCTGCTTTTATCAGAGCCACCAGTGAATATAATCACAACTCATCAAATAGCATCAAAAACCAACAACAACCCTGATGAACGATCTCATCGCGACTGACTCTCTCTAATCCATGTAGAATGTTGAGATATTCAATTGATTGAACAGACTTAACAAACTGACTATCCCTGCACATAAAACAAGGCCTGGCAGAACAGGAAAACAATTTAAACCATAAAAGCCTATGTCCAGTGATTTTACATGTTCACTGACAGTCCATCGTTACTAATTGTCCAGAATTTGCTGAAGGGAAACATAATAGGTTCATAGAGTGCATAATACTCACAGAATCTTTCATACCAAGAGTTGGAGTGCATTACACTTGGCTGTGGACTTACCTACAGTAAATAACAACTCGACATAACAAATCCCGGAAATAACTGGTTACTTCAATATACTTCAATCTTAAAACAGTTAAACAGACCTTAGAGCAGCCACTGCTTGGCTGTTATTACACCCACAGGATGTACACGTTTTGAAAACTAAACCAATTTATAGCATGTTAACTCCGACTTCCACTTTCCTGACCTAACGATATGAAATAAGCTTTACAGTGAAGGTATGAGTTTGCTAAATGGAACCCACCTATAAACCACAGCCGCTACATACACCCCAGAGGCAATAATAAGAATAGAGAAAAAGTAAGGATACTTCAGAGATGTCGTTGTATCTTCATATAAGTGAAGGAGGTAAATTTTAGTATGCTGAGGGCGAAGTTGAAAATATCACCCGATAAACTGGAACTTAGGCAACAAAACCTATAGCGACGGGAGCATGGGTGGCAGCAACATAGCAGTATTAGTTATGCAGATGTTCCATATTTATTGCCTTTCACAACTTCTGTTGTAATCTTTGATAAAACAACAAAACCTTCATCCAGCTAGAATGCATTTTTTCACATTGATAAATCCTTTGTTGTAATTAAACTGGACAGTTTAACTCGTTTTTTCTCCTTTCAACCTCAAAAACATTTTTTTTATCAAACTGAAACTAAACAAACCATTAAGCAGTGAATTATTTCAATGTTAGGCAAATGAGGCTAAAGTACTGACACATTCATCCGACTTTTAAACTATGCAATTATCACATGACATTCATACAGTTACTGACTTGAATGAATTATTAATGTGCCTGTAGGCAAACCATAATATGACTGAGATCATTGTGCTATGACCAGAATATCGCTGAACTAAATTTAGAATCACCTTGAGAGGAAAGGGGCAGTGAGCAGGAGAAAAAACACAAGGTCTCATCTGACCTACATTGCTCCCTCGCTTGAAAAAGCCAGTTTTTTTATTATGCCGTATATCTAGCCTCCAAATCAACAGGACAAGACGCTACTGAATATACCAGTACATGTGAAGCTGTTGTCATGCATGACATTAGCCAACTTAAAGCTCAACTAGCTGTGTATATTAAGGGTTAGGAATCTCATCAGCAAATATTTTATCTTATCTGGGCGCAAGGCAGTTTGCTCTGGCAGAGCAGATAAGCCATACATGATGTTGCCTTATGTAGCTAAATGGGGGTTGCATGTTGCTGGCTAGAGTTAGCCTGACATGTAGGTCATGCCCATAGCTACTACAAAACCCTCCCTGGGTCACACATATAGTCTATTCCACATTCCTAGCCCATCCTGCATGAAAAAAGAAGTGGCTTTCTGACATTTATCAGCTTTAGGAAATGTGAACCGTTTTTCAAGGGTTCTGTGAGAAAAAGTTGGGGTTTTTGTTTGTTTTTTTCGCTGAAAGTAATGGATTCAAGCATGGGACAAGTTTGAATGAATCTGTCAGGTGATGTGGAAAGTTGGTTGTTAGCAGATCAACTTGGAGATGGATGCAGGGGGCAAGGGTGACAAAATGTCTCCAATATTCGTGTGAGCAGCTGACTCTTGACAGTGTTATCTGGGGAACATTACATTTCTATTTCTTCTGATTGTAATATCTACCAGCTGTAACATCACCTTCCCTCAAAACAAAATTACACACAAAAAACATTAGAGTGTGCAGAGAGAAATCAATATTTGTATCTATCAAACATATTCACAAAATGAAACTTACGCAACATACCCTCGTTACCTGGATCCTACTACATACGACTCAAGTCAAGTTAAAGAACCCATTTCTTTCACAGAACTACAGCTGATATGTGATGGCCATGACAGAATTAGTTCCTTAACTTCATAGATTAAATATATTGTGAAAAATCATCAGTTGGTAATTTGATACCAAGAGCAGTAAAATAAAAGCTACATTTATTTCAAAATCACCTTGTAAGTAGCCCTGTCATTCTTCAATTCAAGAATGTAAAACCATACTTTACTATTATTTGAAATTACATCCTCATTTGAACTCAGTTTTCTTTCAGTCAATAACCACTAAGTAAATAAGTAAAAAGCATATACGCATATAGGCATTGATCAATAAATATACTTTCTCTTCCCTGCACTGGACAACTACCGGCAATACCTCAGTTAGTCAGTGGCTGTATTTCACATCCCTTCAGTGTGCTGACTATCTCATCACGTAAAATGAATTAAAGCGACAACATTTTAACCAGTCCTGACAAACACGGAAAACATCACGCCAGTTATCAATACCATTTACTTGTAGGTCCGCAGGACGTTCTCTAAGCTTGGCTGAGTATATGGGTTAGGTCGAGTTTTTATGCCCTCTGAGCCTGGGGCAGATGCATTTTTCCCCTGGGCCACCGCAGTGGGTAAAGAACCAGGCTATGTGTTAAATATTTCACTATAATAGATATCAAGCTGATACTAATGGTCATTCACAAAACATAAACATATTTTTCAACAAACAGATGTTGCTTCTGATCACACAGGGTTTTATGGATCATGCTTTGAGTCTGAAATGACCCAATACCACAAAGGATATGTTTTAATATGCTCTACACAGAAAACGCATGCTTTACAAAATCTGCACTAACAATCTCATAAAGAGTCAAACCTATAATTTGAAGAAAACAAAGGCTCCAATGTGATAATTAATAATCATTAGATTAGTGAGTGAGTGAGTGAGTTTAGTTTTACGCCGGACTCAGCAATATTCCAGCTGCGGTCTGTAAATAATCGAGTCTGGACTAGACAATCCAGTGATCAGCAGCATGAGCATCGATCTGCGCAATTGGGAACCGATGACATGTGTCAACCAAGTCAGCGAAACTGACCACCCGATCCAGCTTTGTCGCCTCTTACAACAAGCATGGGTTGCTGAAGATCAAGATTCTAACCCGGATCTTCACGGGTACTTTAGATTAGTAATTTCAGCAGTTTGCACATATTGTATTTATACTGGCTACACCTCACTTAATGTAACACAGAAGTAACATTGTAATAAAGATGACATATGATAAGGTATGCAACACCTGATCAACTGTGGCCATCACTATCCCTACATTATCACCACAATAACCTTTCAATATGAACCAGGCCGTAACACAACAAACAAAATACCTACAACTGCAGACAATATATGGTAAATGGTCCTTTTGTAAGCGTGAGTCAATAAAAAATAGTCCACATGTGTATAACTGTATGTGGAAATAGATTGTCTTAACGGTCACCAGGCAACATTAACACCTACCAGATAGACTTATGTGTGTGAGAACTATCATAACTTCATGAAATTATGCATTCTGATTGGTTTGGCACCTGTACCAATTCCACATTAGAAAATAATTTTGTAACGGCTTTTGTTACAAAAGCTGTAAAATAATCAAGATGTTATAATGTAACATATAGTAGTACAACTTATATATGTCAGGGTAGAGACTGTAACATATAGTAGTACAACATATATATGTCAGGGTAGAGACTGTAACATATAGTAGTACAAAATATATATGTCAGGGTAGAGACTGTAACATATAGTAGTACAACATATATATGTCAGGGTAGAGACTGTAACATATAGTAGTACAACATATATATGTCAGGGCAGAGACTGTAACATATAGTAGTACAACATATATATGTCAGGGTAGAGACTGTAACATATAGTAGTACAACATATATATGTCAGGGCAGAGACTGTAACATATAGTAGTACAACATATATATGTCAGGGTAGAGACTGTAACATATAGTAGTACAACATATATATGTCAGGGTAGAGACTGCCATCTGGTAGAATCGGAGATTCTACCAGTAGAGATTGCGATCGGAGTCTCTACAAGTAGAGACTGCGATCGGAGTCTCTACTGGTAAAATCTCCGATCCTACTAGTCGAGATTGTAATCGTAGTCTCTACTGGTTGAATCGGAGATTCTACCAGTACATTTTCCAATTCAACTGGTAGAAACTCCGATCCTACTAGTAGAGGCTGCAATCATCTTCAACTGGTAGAAACTCCGAGTGATCTGTGGGTAAACAACAAAGACACTTTTTCTGAACAGTACTATGCATTTTATTCAGATATAACACTAGACTGTTTCCACTTTTACAGATATATTAAGACTAAAAATACAAATGTGACTTGAGAGATCATATTACAATATATACATATATTACAAAACTGATTACAAGCAAGATCAATTGCATAATCAGTGTTTGCCCTAGGCATAAAAATTTAGGAATCATCATGACTCCCTGGTGTCATGAGAGGGAGTCATGGACATGTCTTTGGGAGTCAACTTCTTTCATCAAGAGATCAACTGTTATTGTTTAATAGCAACAGGTCCAAGTAAGGCAGGTCAGGTATTTAATCAGCACTGAGCACCAGGTCATTACCCCATCTGCCATATCCCCACCTGGTCATTTCCCCACCTCTTTGGAAAGCAGTGTTTTTATAACAATTACTGATCATAAGTTTTGAAATACATCTGAATGAACTTCCTACTTTTAACTGAGACTTTGACAACAAACATTTAACACCTCACTGTAAACAATATCAAAATAAAAAATAAAAATGGTTTGTAACACTGTATTTACATCATGAGACCAAGCTGCCAAATTTGGACTCCACTCAAAATACAAAAACAAAATACCTTACTCCAAAACAGACTTAACAAATAAAGTTAACAAGATAACAATAAATAAGTTCAATTATAACTGGCAAATAATAGGAAAACATTATCCTCACTTATTATACTTGCTTGCATAAGCTTGCACTTGCTTGCATAGGTTATTCCATATACAGTGAAGCCTCGTTAATCCGGACGGTTGCGTTTCTCAGTAAATTCGTCCGGATTGCGAATAGTCCGTACTACTGAATCAAGACCCAAGTTGCTTCCCTAAGAATTACAAAAACGACACGAATATGGATAAAACAAATAAGCATTTAATGTAAAGCTTAATTCATCACATCAATAATTTTACCGAGTGACATCCGCATGTTGATCCGACGTGTCTGATCACGTCCTGCCTCAGCACAGGTGAGGTAATGTCTAACAAGCGATCTATTGTAGTATGCCTTGAATGTCCGAATTATTCCTGCATCCATCGGTTGAATATGAGACGGTATTTGGTCACATTTCGCAAAGTTAGCGAAGCACACTTCGACTTGCAGCATTATTGTAAAGCAAAATCACTTTTAGTCCACGTGACCGGATCTGTCTGTCAAAGTACATTAACCAATCACAAAACAGCTCACTTGTCATCCACGCTTTGTATTGTGGTGTCAATCAAAGTGTAAATGTACAGTATCTTCAGTCGGAGCTTTTATGTCTAATTAAAACAACAACCCAGTTGGCCAGTTATTTAAGTAAACATCGCATCGGCGGTGTTGTTACGGTTCGTGAGTACGACTTACAGCGTCCGGACTGTGAAGCAATTTACTGTTTATTTTACTGATTGGTGACAGCTACTTACCGTCCGGTTCCGGAAACCGAATTTCCGGATTATCGAGGCAAATTATATAGGCATAGATTGGTAACAAGCTGAAATCGCCCGGGAGGCGAGACATCCGGATTATCGGAGTCCGGACTAACGGGGCTTCACTGTAATCGTTAATGGTAGAGACTCCGATCGCAAACTCTACTGGTAGAATCTCTGATTCTACCAGATCGCAGTCTCTACCCTGACATACACACTGTATACTCACAACAATTGAAAATATTTGTTACTGAACGCCACACTTTGAAATATTAAAACTATGTGGAATCAGATAATCCAGTGACACTAACACTACAGCCAACACACCACTAATGTCGACCACAGAACATTTTGAAAGCTGAAATGCGTGTATTCTTCATAAATATGACGCCCCGTGAAGATCCAGGTTAGAACTGGTCTTCAGTAACCCATGATGTCATAAGAGGCGACTAACGGGATTGGGTGGTCAGACTCACAGACTTGGTTGACATGTTATCGTATCCCAATAACGTAGACTGATGCTCATGATTGTCTGGTCCAGACTCCATTATTTACAGATCACCGCCATATAGCTGGAATATTGCTGAGTGCGGCGTTAAACAACAAACCATCCAACCAATCATAAACATGACCTCTGAACAAAAGTGGTGTGCTGCTATTTGAAAAGCAGGTAGAAAGAGATGGTCAACTGTGAAAAATTTAGGCACAATTTTCTTCGACCCACAATGTATTATTTTTCAGAACAGTTTCATATCAAGCGACCAATAATGTTTCAGACAAAAATCCTAAAGACAATTTTGTTTTTCTAGGATTTATCGAACACATTATTCAGACATATTGAGACATGATGGAGCTTGACTCTTGCTGTTCTTTCCCCACAGATATTAACCATTGATATCATCCACAGATATCATCCATTGATATCATCCATTGATATCTGACTAGGTGAGACAGCCTAACACAGCTCAGTTGCCTTGTCAATGTGCATCCATGTGACAGATGCCACAGGTGACTGCAAGCAGTGTTGTAAGTGCAGAAACAACTAGGTGGCCAGGTTCATACTACCATGGTTTCAGGATGTGTGCAGGTGGCACGACCCAGAAGGTGTGAGGCACTCCCAGTTGTGCTCTACTACCTGTGACCCTTCACTGCGCAACAAAAGGCCTGCGGTACTTGACATATCTGCACCTAGACAGTTAATGTATATATACCATACTTCACCGATACAACATACTTCAATACCTGGATAGTTAATTTATATATACCATACTTCACCGATACAACATACTTCAATGCCTGGATAGTTAATATATATATACCATACTTCACTGATACAACACATTTCAACACCTGGATAGTTAATATATATATACCATACTTCACTGATACAACACATTTCAACACCTGGATAGTTAATTTATATATACCATACTTCACTGATATAACACAGTTCAATGCCTGGATAGTTGATATATATATACCATACTTCACTGATACAACACAGTTCAATGCCTGGATAGTAAATTTATATATACCATACTTCACTGGATCACTTCAATACCTGGATAGTTAATGTTTTCAATTATGAAATTGGGTTTAACGTCGTGCTTGAGAATATTTCGCTCATATGACGACGTGCATGCGTGTGTATGTGTATGTACGGCTGCTTGTACTAGTCCAGACTTAAGCTGGTTTTATAAAGTGCTAGCCCTCTGAGATACCATGCCGCAGTGAAGCATGAATACCCCACTCAGACACATTATACTGACTCCGAGCCGACCAGCCCTTGTTGTACCCATTAATGCAAGGGCCATGCAGGGACCAACAAGTACCATATTTTAACGTCTTTTTGTATGACGCGGTCGGGGATCGAACACGCGACCTTCCGCTCTCCGGCGGACGCTCTAACCACTACACCACGGAGGCGGTCTTCATTCTTCTTCAGACTGTAACTATGATACGTTAATGATAGAATACAAATAAGGTCTCCATGTGATAGAGGATACAACACACAAAAAGTGTTGTCATGACAAGAAATAACAAAAACATAAAAAAATAGAAATAGCCTGAAATAAAACTTATTCACAGTCCAAATATTATTAAACCATGCCAAAATGTACAATATAACAAATATTGTCTTTAGAATAATGCAAAAGAGATGTAAGTCAGTCAATCCACTAACAAAACATTGACCAAATTTCATTACATTTTATTTGAAAAATGTTTTATTATGGCTCCCCAGAAGAGCTTGCATCAGACGATTTGGCATCATTATCGAAGCTATTTCAGTGAGAGGTGGCGGGGTAGCCTAGTGGTTAAATAAAGCCTTCACTAGTCATGTTGAAGACCCGGGTTCGATTCCCCACAAGGGTACAATGTGTGAATCCCATTTCTACTGTCCCCACCGTGATATTGCTGGAATATTGGTAAAAGTGGCATAAAACTAAACTCACTCACTCATTATTTCAGAGACAGGGCTCGATTTAAGAGATGTTAATCCACTTGCACCAGGTGCAACCTAAGACAAAAACCTAGTTGCACCAGTCAAATTCCAGTTGCACTGTTAAATGCAATATGTAATATCAGAAATATGCTACTGAATTATTTAGATGTGTTATTCAGAAGTTTACCCACTCAAAAATTGACTCGCACCTAGTGCAAGTTAGACAAATAACTAGGTTGCACTTTGTAATACTGGGTTGCACCAGTGCAAGTAACAAAGCACAAAATCGAGCCCTGAGAGATGTTCATGAGATGCACGCCAGATGCTGACAAACATTATCTGCTCAGTAAAGGTTGAACTTAATTATTACACTAAACATTATTCACAAACCACATCAGCTCATAAAACCAATGTATGATACCTGCCTGTACATATTGTGGCAATACAGAATGGCTATTTGTTTCAACTAAATTAACCAGCAGAGGTAGAACCAGAGATAGGTTACCACCATACGGTATAGAATGACATACGAAACGCTCTGGGAAATTAACTAAACATAAAAAACAGGCCTCTGAAACACATAGCATCTGAAACTGTACGTTTGGATGAATAGCCCATTATTTTTTCCCACAAAAAAACCCTGTTCTTAATGAAGTGATTAACTCTAGTGATACCACAAAGACAATTCATCATTAAGAAGGTTTAGCAAACAAGAACTGCTATGTTAACGTTCTACTTTCCAAATACGTTCAAGGTATATTGAGTGTTCCTCATTCCAGTCTTGGCTCGTCACGCCGAAGACCCGGGTTCGAATCCCCACATGGGTACAATGTGTGAGGCCCACTTCTGGTGTCCCCCGCCATGCTGTTGCTGAAATATTGCTAAAAGTGGTGTAAAACCAAACTCAGTCAGTCAGTCATTCCAGTAAATATTCATCTTTGTATTCTAAACAATGGCAGACAAAAAACATATTCTTGATACTTCGCAACTGAAACTAATGCTGCTAATGTTAAGTCATTACAATCTGTAGGCGGCTATTAGCCAAATCCCCATTTTTTTCATCCAAATGCTGGTTGAATTAAAACAGCAGAAAAATAAACACATCATGAAAAACATGACATTCTTATACATGACAGAAACAAAACAAAGCACCCATGTTGATGTTGCAGTTTGTTGATGCTGGCGGGTGTTGTTGCGACCATGTTGTCTGTCACGGTTGTGGAGGGTTACATCATGAAGCATTCACACAAGCCTTGAAGTGTCCCACTCAAAAAGGGTCACCAAACGAGTCTGATGCCCTTTGGAGGAAGCTAGTTTATTAAAACTATTAAAACCACAAGCTAAGATGAGGTTGTGACAAAGCTGCACAATACATCTGGTAAAAGAGAGAAACAGTGAGTGAGTGAGTGAGTATGGTTTTTACGCCGTTTTTAGCAATATTCCAGCAATATCACGGCGGGGGACACCACAAATGGGCTTCACACATTGTGCCCATGTGGGGAATCGAACCCGGGTCTTCGGCGTGACGAGGAACGCCTTAACCACTAGGCTACCCCAGCACCCCAAGAGAGAGAAACAAACCCACCAGCATTGTGTTCTGGCAGAACCAAGGATTGCAGCTTGCACAGTAAAGACAGGCAATAACTGAGAAGACATGTTGAAGCAAGGACATACTATATCAACAAACTCTTTCATGTATCATTAAAATGTGATTTCATCAACAGTCCTTGAGCACAAAAGGAGCACATCGTAAATTTATCATGAAGATGGAGGTTTTATAGACAAAGGTTTGAGGGCAAAAGTTTGCCACCTGTGATTTCCATGGACACCAAACCAAATATGCAACACGAAGACTAACATCAAGGTCACAGTGATTTATCATTACATTCAGTGTCACAACAAAATCATGAACAATTGCCAAAATTTACTGCTATGAAACCTTTAACACTGAATAGTAAATTGAGAAAATAAGTAAATTGCTCTTGTCAAATAAGCAATTCAACATGTACTAATACGAGCCAAAATTGTACATCTCATGATAATGAGCATCTACACAGTATAAAGAAGTTATATATCCACAGAACTATCATCACAGAAACTTCTAGTGGCCATATGAAGAAGATAATTGAGGGGCACCTGAGTCTAATCCCACAGTCAGAGGTTCCTGGTGAGCCCAAGGGACACAACTCTCTACAACTCAGCCACTTGTTGGCTTCCCCCTCCCTGTATCAAACCCCCATAATCTAGTACAGGAAATATACACGTAGAAATCACACTTGATTACCCACAATGCCTTTTGCATACATAGCAGGTATGAGCTTGACCAAATGAACAGGAATGAAAACAGAAATGGAAGTGTATTAGCGGTCTCCATGACAAGGAAGAAGGAAAACTTTCTACTTTACAATGGCTTGTAATCTCCACTTGTGAAATGACATTCGTATTGACTTAAATTGTCCCCTCCCACTTAAACATCATTATGAGAGCACCTGCCAAGTATTTGTTCTCTCAGGGCTAGGGCACTGTATGTAGCCAGCAAAAAAGGAAGTCTGACAACTGGTAGTCTAGATCAAGTACATGTACATTGTGTACCACTGTGACAAGCATCCCCCCCAACCCCAACCCCCAGATAATGACATTGTGTACCCATAAAATGAAATAAGTAACAGTTTCATCTTTCCCATTCTCTTCCCACAGAGGTTACTCCTGTCATATCTTCCTATGTAAACTCTGTTCTAATATGGCCCTTTCATGGTGTGAGCGTTCAAGACTCGTGACTGGAGGCAATCAGATTTAGTTGTGCAATCAGTGACGTTGTTTCAAAAGTGATCATTCGCAAAGGCCTCGATAATTTCCGTATACTTCGAGAAAACTAAACCTCTTCCCCTGCGCTATGCGCAAACGTTTCTGCTAGACAGAACTCAGTCATGTTATGGCGGATCAGTGGCGTCTCCATCGCCCTCGTTGACAACGGACAAGCTAGCCATTAAACGTCTTGTGTGTAACATCAACACAAATCCCCGGCAGATGGGGGATATTTGTGGCCTCACATTTGCTTGTGTTAGTCAAGTTGAATCTAAGTCGATGTAACACGTGTTCTGATTGGATAGAAAGAAGGGAGATAATTCGTGTTGCGATCTTTTGCCGCCAGGGGATTTTACGAGAACCGGGAAATATGGCTGTATTAGAACAGAGGTTACGTAGGAAGATATGACAAGTAACCTCTGTGGGAAGAGAATGCATCTTTCCAAACCTGCAATAATAACCTGCTACTGAATAACATTGTCGCAATGTACACCACTAAAACAGTTAAATTCACCTTACGCAACTTGGAGCCTTTGCACCCTTTAAGAACACTATTTTTTTTATTACCAGGGATAGAAATATTTTTTGTTGCAAATGTGCCTTAGGGCACCAGACAAATATTTTAAGCGTGCCTTTCAGATATCAAGTGTGCCCACTTGTTATCAGAATAAATGACAATGATGATGATCATTTTGAATTTATTGTTAAATAAAGAAATGGGTTTATGAGCATTTAGATATGTATGGCATTATTCAATTTGGATTTTTTTTTATTGTTTGGGGGATTAAATGATTAAAGGTGAGTTATGTTTCCAAGAAATTAGGCATGCCATAAGGGCACCAAGAACATTTTTTACTGTGCCATATCAGTATTTACCGTGCCATGGCACACTAATATATGGGGTATTTCGAACCCTGATTACTATAGAATATCTCACTAAAAAAACATTACATTTTGAGCCATGGTCATAAGTAGGTTTTCCACCATACAGTGGAACCCTACTATCTGTTGGTTTAGCGATTTTTCAGGTATGTGCAGTGTGTAACATAGCTTTGCTAGTCAGTCAGGCTAGCTATGCCTGAAAGTTACTAGCCCACAAAACATTACAAAATAGATGAGAATACGATATTCTTGGCATGACATGGGTTCATGATTAAGCTGCTAATATGATGAGCATTTTTATCAGACCATGCTCTTGCATGGAGAGTGATATATTTACAAAATGACCCCATGAAAATTCACTAGCCAGTTGGGTCAGTGACTGTGGAGGTTTACTGTCCCGACTGGATTTTTACTGGCCACATGCTCGCTTGCTATTCTGAACATACAGAAGTAATGAGCTGTCATCACTGGTGGAAGAAATGTGATTTTTCAGATTAACAGGTCAAGTGGTTTCTGAGGAAACAATGTTTACAGAGACAGGAAATACATTTTTCAGGAAATTAGAAAAACTGAAAAGTCTAATTAATGTAAAAATTCAAAAATACCACAAGAAACAGAACACATGTATTGAGCCTCACTGCTAATGGCACATACACTGAGTGAGTGAGTATGGTTTTACACCCATTTCAACAATATTACAAAAATATCAAGGCAGGGAAAACCAGAATGGGCTTCACACATTGTACCCATGTGGGGGTGGAACCCGGATCTTTGGCACGACGAGCAAGGGCTTTAACCACTAGGCTAACCCACCACCCCGCACAGACACCAATTTTTATTACATTTTAAACAAAACTTTCCGCTGTGCCATGGCTTTCAGCCCTTTGAGAAAATTCATGTGTCATGATTGGTATAAACAAACATGTCAACTTTCAGTAAGGTGAGTTAAATATATAAGCTACCCTTTAGCCTCTAATGTGCTTAGTATGACTGACTTGTTGATAATGTTCACCTCATCACCTGCAAATACCATGCAGAGGATTACCGACACATTAGCACTGGTACGTGACTTGGGACTCAAGTGTGACTAGAGGCATTATTACACTCATAACCAAACACCAACATATTCAGATGTTTCGGAAAAAATATTTCAGTTCCATTTATTGAGATCACGGTGTGAACTATCATGCAAACATCGTAACCATTTCCACGATGAAAAAGTATTCAAAACCTATAAACTGTAATAGGTATAAATAAATTTTAAAAATACAAACTGTAATGTACAGCTTCCCAAACAGAGCTGCTCACTCCTTGATACTAATAATTCTTAAAGGTCACATGCAACCGAAAAATCAAACATAATTAAAACACAATTATCACTTATTCATGACATATAATATACATTGCTGGTTACGAAAAAACATATAAACAAAATTATAAGCGTACAATCGCAAATCGAAAGTGCAGAATTGTGTACTTCGGTTTACTTCCCAAGAAACGAAGCAGCCGGGATACCGAACCCAGTCAGAGCGGGTGGCTGTGCACTCAAGTGTAACGGCTGGTTCATTTGCAGATGCCTTCACGGCTAATTGTGTGTATATATATAGAGAGAGATGTTGGGTTTTGTAAATACATGCTCATTTTTTGTGTATAACATTTTGCAATCAACAGACATCATAACATGTCATGTGTTCAAGTATCACACCTGCCTGTCTGTGTAATTACATAATGTGACAGAGACCGAACTCGGGCCATAAATCAATGCATTTTGTTTATGGTGTATCTAGCCTGATTAGTGTTAAGTTCAAATTGCATGTGGTCAGTGATAGCAGCTGTGTATTGAATATTGTCATTAGCAGACAGGCAGGCAGACACACAGGTGTAAATAAAACAAGACATTGAGTTTTGTCTGTGACAACGACATATCTATATCACAGTTAGAAATTCTGTCAACACTAAATAATGACATTGCTTTTAAGTATCGAACTGAGAAAGTGTCTCGGTAAGAAGAACGTGTGGTGAAATAGACAAATGAAATTATATAAACAGTTAATTTACTGTCATAACATATAAAAAGCTCGCGCCTGTGAGGTATCAACAAAACATTAGAAAAATAGCTCACACCAAAGCCTTCACCGAGTATTCACCCGACAACCCGCTTCCAAGCTGCGTGAACCTATTTACTTGCGCACGTCCTATGAGCGCAGCCCAGCTGTTGAAACCCGTTTTCCCCAGAAAAGTCTGGGGAAAATTAGTGAAACGTTTGAACTCCGATTTCGCGCGGTTTTTTTCATCGCGTTATTTTTCAACTTTATAAGTTGAATTTGCATTTTTGACGCTTTGTTTCGGTATGTCCATACCGAAAGGTATCAGAATCTGCAAAGTTGTGTTTTACGTTGCATGTGACCTATAAATGACAGTCATTGTAATGTCCTTATTTCAAATTAACCTATTGCAAGTAATCAGAGACCACATGATGCTATATGGTTTCTTAAATCAAAAACCTTTTTAACTTGCTATTAATATTAATATAGTTTTGTAAATGTAAGAGCAAATCATTTTTTAAATATATTTGAAAGGTATAAAAACTACCAACTGCCTGGTCCGTGGTGCTTCTCAGGGACCAATCTTTTACCTTGTCAGTAAAACATGGTTGCCTTTCCACAAGGTCTCAAGTTCAATTGCTGAAAGCATCATGATCTGACATGAAAGATTGTGTCATCTTCTCCTTCGGTCACTGTTGACTGTCACACTGTCAATCTGATGTAAAATAACTATACAAAATGTCTGCAAATCAAATGAAACATCAGAATGCAAATTATTCACCAAAACAATCACAGATCTTCACAGGCCAGACCTTGAATAATGCAGCACGGACCACCTTGGATCCCCACAGGCCAAACCATGAATAAAGCAGCATGGACCACCTTGGATCCCCACAGGCCAGGTCATCAATAATGCAGCATGGACCACCTTGGATTCCCACAGGCCAGGTCACGAATAATGCAGCATGGACCACCTTGGATCCCCACGGGCCAGGTCATGAATAATGCAGCATGGACCACCTTGGATCCCCACGGGCCAGGTCACGAATAATGCAGCATGGACCACCTTGGATCCACACAGGCCAGGTCACAAATAATGCAGTATGGACCACCTTGGATCCCCACAGGCCAGACCTTGAATAATGCAGCATGGACCACCTAGAATTTTTGTGGGCCAGGGATTGAATACCATAGCTTGGACCACCTTGGATCCCACTGGGCCAAACCATGCAGGTTCTCACATGGACCATTGTTGATCTGAGCAGGTCAAGCTAAGAAGGCTTCAAAATAGAGCAATGCTTCTTGTCACTGACACTCAACAGCAAAGTCAGTCCAGTATCTGGTTGAACCAGCCCCACTGGACTAACCAGTCACCCAACACCAGACAGTACAGACAAACATGGGCTACCACAGGTGAAGGCAGCTGGAGAAGAATGACATCCTTATCAATCTCAGTCTTTGTTCTCAGGTAAAATGCTTGTATGCAAATTTTTTTTATAAAAATAGTACTATTCATGAAAACTTTAAAAACTTACACTTTTTGTGTTTAATTAAGGATGACAGTACACTCATACCTTGAATGTGTGCCAACTGGATGGCTTAAAGAATGTCTGCGGATGACTCATTTTGAGATTTATGGAGGGTAAATACTACTGATGCCCAGAAGGTGATACAAGATACAAGCCTGCTTGTTGCCCCCAGTATATCTACAGGTGGACGACTTGAAAGTTACATGGCACAGATGACTCTGTTAAACTACTCTGTTGCAGCAGTGACTTGGCAACTGATCAATGCTTTCACTTCAGAGCATAATGACACACTGTCATGTCATGATAGCTGCTCAGTGTTTGAAGGGTATAACTGGCATAAGTTCATTTATCAAGAACAAGGTCCATGCCTTCTGGATATGGTAAACACAGAGACATGTCATGACAACTGATCAATGCCTTCTGGGTATGGTGAACACAGAGACATGTCATGACAACTGATCAATGCCTTCTGGGTATGGTGAACACAGATACATGTCATGACAACTGGGTATGGTGAACACAGAGACATGTCATGACAACTGATCAATGCATTCTGGGTATGGTGAACACAGAGACATGTCATGACAACTGATCAATGCCTTCTGGGTATGGTGAACACAGAGACATGTCATGACAACTGGGTATGGTGAACACAGAGACATGTCATGACAACTGATCAATGCCTTCTGGGTATGGTGAACACAGAGACATGTCATGACAACTGATCAATGCCTTCTGGGTATGGTGAACACAGATACATGTCATGACAACTGATCAATGCCTTCTGGGTATGGTGAACACAGATACATGTCATGACAACTGATCAATGCCTTCTGGGTATGGTGAACACAGATACATGTCATGACAACTGATCAATGCCTTCTGGGTATGGTGAACACAGAGACTTGTCATGACAACTGATCAATGCCTTCTGGGTATGGTGAACACAGATACATGTCATGACAACTGATCAATGTCTTCTGGGTATGGTGAACACAGAGACATGTCATGACAACTGATCAATGCCTTCTGGGTATGGTGAACACATACATGTCATGACAACAGATCAATGTCTTCTGGGTATGGTGAACACAGATACATGTCATGACAACTGATCAATGCCTTCTGGGTATGGTGAACACAGAGACTTGTCATGAAAACTGATCAATGCCTTCTGGGTATGGTGAACACAGAGACATGTCATGACAACTGATCAATGCCTTCTGGGTATGGTGAACAGAGACTTGTCATGACAACTGGGTATGGTGAACACAGAGACATGTTATGACAACTGATCAATGCCTTCTGGGTATGGTGCACACAGAGACTTGTCATGACAACTGATCAATGTCTTCTGGGTATGGTGAACACAGAGACATGTCATGACAACTGATCAATGTCTTCTGGGTATGGTGAACACAGAGACATGTCATGACAACTGATCAATGTCTTCTGGGTATGGTGAACACAGAGACATGTCATGACAACTGATCAATGCCTTCTGGGTATGGTGAACACAGAGACATGTCATGACAACTGATCAATGTCTTCTGGGTATGGTGAACACAGAGACATGTCATGACAACTGATCAATGTCTTCTGGGTATGGTGAACACAGAGACATGTCATGACAACTGATCAATGTCTTCTGGGTATGGTGAACACAGAGACATGTCATGACAACTGATCAATGTCTTCTGGGTATGGTGAACACAGAGACATGTCATGACAATACATCAATGCCTTCTGGGTATGGTGAACACAGAGACATGTCATGACAATACATCAATGTCTTCTGGGTATGGTGAACACAGAGACATGTCATGACAACTGATCAATGTCTTCTGGGTATGGTGAACACAGAGACATGTCATGACAACTGATCAATGTCTTCTGGGTATGGTGAACACAGAGACATGTCATGACAACTGATCAATGTCTTCTGGGTATGGTGAACACAGAGACATGTCATGACAACTGATCAATGTCTTCTGGGTATGGTGAACACAGAGACATGTCATGACAACTGATCAATGCCTTCTGGGTATGGTGAACACAGAGACATGTCATGACAACTGATCAATGTCTTCTGGGTATGGTGAACACAGACATGTCATGACAACTGATCAATGCCTTCTGGGTATGGTGAACACAGAGACTTGTCATGACAACTGATCAATGCCTTCTGGGTATGGTGAACACACAGACATGTTATGACAACTGATCAATGTCTTCTAGGTATGGTGAACACACAGACATGACAATGATCATGACAACTGATCAATGTCTTCTGGGTATGGTGAACACACAGACATGTTATGACAATACGTCAATGTCTTCTAGAGACATGTTATGACAACTGATCAATGTCTTCTGGGTATGGTGAACACACAGACATGTTATGACAATACATCAATGTCTTCTGGGCATGGTGAACACAGAGACATGTCAAGACAATACATCAATGTCTTCCGAGTCTGATGAACAGAAACAGACCTGAGTCATTACAATTGATCAATGCCTTCATGGTATTCTGAACACACAGAAATGTCTTGACAATAGATCAATGTCTTCAGAGTTTATCAAATACAGAGGCATGACATGAGAATTGATTAATGTTTTCAATTATTTATGAACCCAGACATGTCATGAGTACTGATCAATGCTGTAAGATTTAATAAACACAACCAGATCAGTGCTCTCAGGGTCCACACCAAGTGGCTATATCATCCCAGCTGAGCAATGCCGCCAGGTCATCATGACATGACCAGCTTTTAAGAATCCAAATATAATTACCTGTTTTGGGTAAAATAATTAACCAGCACCACCCAACAGAGTGAGTGAGTGAGTTTAGTTTTACACCGCACTCAGCAATATTCCAGCTATATGGCGGCAGTCTGTAACTAATCGAGTCTGGATTAGACAATCCAGGGATCAACAGTATGAACATTGATCTACGCAATTGGGTACTGATGACATGTGTCAACCCAGTCAGCGAGCCTGACCACCCGATCCCATTAGTTGCCTCTTACGACAAGCATGGGTTACTGAAGATCAATTCTAACCCGGACCTTCACGGGTAACCTCCCAACAGAAGCTCCACTTCATAAAACTTGAGTGGTGAATATTTCAGCGGTGATCTCAGTTACCTGAACACATGTCCCCACTGTATACAGGATTGTAGAGCTGACACGGTTACCTACGACTAGAACTGAACTAGTTTTGTCACTCTCATGTTTATTGTTGTATAAGGTGGTTCTCTCAAATCATATTCACTTTTATTCACTTAATAACATAAAACATGATAAATCAACACATTTGAAAAAAATGGCTGCTGCATGCTCATAATCTCTTGTTATTTCAAGGATTATTTCGCAGGATTAACAGGTGACAATACATATCCAGCTGACTACTTGCCATGCACCGGATTAGACAGCTGATTAGAGAGCTTTTAAATGATGATAACATGTACTAGCCACAGATGGGACTGAGATTTTATGCCGGTGTTGACAACTTGCTTGATTGGACAGTTGCCTTTTTAGACAGCTTCCACTGTACTGATTAACTGCCTACACCAACCCTACTTTAGACAATGGTCTGAAACATTACGATTTTAAAGAAATGAAAACTATGTTCATCCAAAGTGAGCTATGAAACTAAAAACATGTAATTTGTTAAATAATAAATCATTCTTGTCAAAACAATCTTTTTCATCTAATTGATAGTAAAGTGATCGATTCCAGTGAGGTGATGAGATTACCTCCCTTCCCTATCTGTTCTCTGGCTTGTCATAACAAGGTCTTGCTTGGATGACTATTTCAGAGCTACATCAATCTCAGTGATGGTAGACACTTTGTTTCTCAGTCCCTGAACTACATTATTTTCCCTACTGCCTAGCCCTCCCAGCAATGCTAAAGGTCTAAATGGAGCAAGTCTAGGTTTCCTCACGTTCAGGCTGAATCTCCCAACTCACTGGGGCTCCTTTTCAATTTAAATGGGTTTGTTTGTTACTATCAATATCATATATATTCAGGGACTAAGCGTTAGTCTAGTAGACACCCTGCAGAGAGGGCTTGTGAAAGCAGCAGCAGAGCACCACATCTGGTTACCTTGAACAAGGCTTATGTAATTCATACCTAGTCAATAACCTTCATCAGGACATTCCTCAATTTTCACAAATTTCTATTCCTTGGATATGTTAACAATTTCAAATTTTATTTTGCATGTACGAGACTACTGACAATTTCTACAGGGATGCCAAACTACCTCAAAATATGCTTCTCTGAAAGAGGAATGGATTAGGCTGATGAATATACAGGCTACCGTGATATGCATGAATAACTACATTATGAAAACTGGGTGACCTCAATCTAACGATCACAACCTTGATAAAACTACATGCTGACTTTCGGCCTTTCCATGATACTAATCAAACTGACTAGGGACGAATGTCACTGTTCCACATCACCACCCTGCTGTTGTACCGGCTGCATGCACGAGATCTCACTGCTGATAAACCTGACTACAAAATGTAGTGATTGGTGCAATGAGCATCGCACTATGTCACCGCGGTGTGTTGACACAGAATAACATGTCTCTGATAACCCCATCTGTTAAGCTGCATCTCAGTGCAACTACAGGTTTAGACTAACGCTTAGTCTCTGAATATATATAATTTTGATAGTAACAAACAAACCCATTAAAATTGGAAAGGAGCGCCAGGGAGACCAGAGATTCAGAACCTGGGGAAATCTAGACTTGCTTCATTTAGGGCTTTGGCATTGTAGGGAGGGCAATGCTCTAGGGAAAATATTTTGGTTCAGGGACTGTGAGACAGACTACAACAGGTTCCTTGAGATAATGTCTGACCCCAAATGAGGGTTACGACCCTCATGTGATTGAGTGAGTATAGTTTCACGTCACTTTTAGCAATATTCCAGCAATATCATGGTAGGGGGAGACCAGAAATGGGCTTCACACATTGTACCCATGTTGGGAATTGAACAGAGGTCTTTGATGTGACCAATGAACACTTTAACCACTAGGCTACCCCACCTCCCCGTCGTGTGACATTCAAACTTTGATCCTGTAAGGATTCAAATCCTGGTCTGGAGCAATGTGCATGAACACTTCACCTACTGAGTTACCCCAGTTAAGTGATGTCTGACATCATATTTTACAATTAAGAGGAGTTGGGTTCAACTCTGCTTTGGACAATGTTGCAGTGGTACCACAGTATGTAAATGCTGAAAGAAAGCCGGAAGTGACGCAGGTTTAGGCATTTACCACTGTGCTAGCACCACAAGGCAATGGTGTGGCACAATGTGCTGACAATCACAGACCAGTAATCACATATCAGGGAAATTCTGGGATTCAGAGATATTTTAGCAACACCGTTTGGTGAACGTCACCAAATGGCTCCACAAATGTGTTCCCAAGTGGAACATAAAAACCTAGGTCATGTGTGAGCATATTGTTTGACAGGCACTCTAGGATTTGGTGAATAAACGAGAGACTGTACAGCATTAATTAACAAATTCTGGATTACTGAATAAATTGATGTTTCAGTGTACATTCGGAGCGGATACAGCTTTTTGAGAAAGGGGGGAAGGGGTGGGAGGTGACACTCTAGAGAACGTGGGGGTGCACACTTCATTTTCACAAGAGTTTCAAAGGTCATTTAATAAACTTTCAGGATGAGGGGGGGTGCTCATCCCTGCTCCCCACCCCCTCTGGATCTGCCTATGAGATTCTGACACACAGACATCAAGCTGGATTAGAATATACACAGAAATAGCTCTGTTGGAATAAACAATATAGTTGTTTAATTCTCATCTATATCAAGTTAATAGCTCCTGCACCTCACCAGGAATTCAAGTGCATCTAAAACAGCTAACAAGCTCTGCTTATCTCCATATTTGCTGTACTCATATGTTGTGTACAAAACATACAGATCAACATGGGTAGTACTGTGGTTGCTATAGTTACCCAGGGACTTAACTCTATAAAGTTAATGGCAGTACCATGTTCATTAATCACTCTAAAATGAAAATCCATACACAGCCAGCAGGATCTCGCTATGCTCATTATCATGATTACAGGCTAATGATTTATCTTATTCATTATTTCTATGTCGTAAAAACGAGCTTTTGTAATAATTAGGTTCAGAAAGCAGGAGTTAGGCTTTGGGTGTAAGTATGACATTGTTAAACAAAACCTTTAAAACAATTAACCATTTATTTAAATAGCCATCAATGTAAATCCAGTAGTTATGTGCCAATAATGTTTCCAACATGCAACTCAGGTCCATACTTCCCATTTAATACCATTAGTAATACTAACATGTAGCACACAATGTTAAACAATTAATCAAAGTGCATTTACCCAAGTAGAGAAGTAATATATATGTAATACAATGTGTTTCAGAAACACTAAACATGGTATATAATACACATACACATCATGGCTATACATTAATCTTTATTGCTGACATGCCACTTGAATACATAGCAATATAACTTATATATAATATTTGTACATAGTTTCATAACAATTGTAAATCACAAATAAAAGTTGTTTGTGCCCGTCCAATTTCATTTTATTCATTTCCTTTTTCACAAAATGAGTGGATTATCAACAGTTTAACCAAATCTGCCATGCTGATATGTTACAAGATCAAAGTTTCTTTTTTTTCATACAGTTGTCATTAATATGCTGATAAAGAATCACAGAACAAAGAAAATTATATCAATCTTCATAAATGTCAAAGTGTCAGGTGTGGTTTTTGTTAGTTTTACCTCTACAATACTGCGCCTATCAGTAAAAGGAGCCATCGATCTGGGTGTATCAACTGATTTTCTTAAATCGCGTTTGCTGTTTACAATTTAAACTGTCCATAGATGCTGTTAACACCTTATGCTCACAATACACATTAAATCCCGTAATGGTGTGTTAACTACCATTAAAACATTTTAATTTTCCTGAACATCGCGCCAGCTGTACGCCAGCTTTCCGAAACCGACTATAGCAAGTAAACAGCTCGGTGGATGAGCGCACATTGCAATGGCCACATGCAACGGGGAAGAAGAGCCCAAAGAAAAAAACCGACCGAAATAAACAAAACCGTCCGTGTCAACTGTATAACAAACCATAGCCATGACATCTACATCTATTACCCCCGATTATTAACAACTTAAAGAAACTGTATTAATACAATATAATATAACAACTTAAGTTACTGGATGTTTTGACAATGTTAGCGGGCAAGCCTACTGGCACACATGCGAGACCACCTGCCCTCAGCCTTCCCGGAACATTTCTCACTGACATCGGTCGCAGGAAAAAACGCAGATATTTCGGACTCTACAAACGAACCAAGAGTTCAGTTTTAACGTTTCGGGGTATAGTGTAACTCACCTTGGACGGCGCTTGTTCCCAACAAGATGCGAGCATCCGAAATTAAGACATTTGGTGTGCCAATGGAGTCTTCATGCTTTCACACCTTCCTCAATCGAAGAGTTACAGTGACCTAGTTACGCGCACGAGCTCATGACCTAAATCCGTGCACAACCGATGAATATACCCAACTGCCTACATCAGCAAATATTCAAAGATTATTGGCTGGTTTGGTCTAAGATTCCGGGGTTTTGAGAAAATGGCTGGGATTGGTCGCTTGTGTGCGTTATGATAATTGAAGATATGAAAGCGGGGCGGTAAGTTTAGGGAACTGAGCATAATCTAAACAAGTGTACACGGTCACCGGCGATCGAAACACGAGCGCAATTTGCCCATAAGATCAAAAGATAAGCCGCTGCTTGGTCCGCGGGCGTTTAAGGGACATTATTAAAAGCAGCAATCGACAGGCTCTCAACAAGCGGTGATGTGTCCTCTGATACCCTGTTTAAAGGGATCCGCTCTAATAATTTTTTACTCATCGAATTTGAAATGAATAAGCCTTAATTCGGTGGGGATTGAATAAGTTTTTTTTTTTTTTTTTCCACCTAATTATATGCATTTATGCATTATGCACGTCAAGCGTAAAATGTTAATTTTCTCGTGCTTTTTAAGTGCTAAACGGCGATTATAATGTCTCATAGTCACCAGAAAACAGTCTACCGCCGGCATGCACATGCTTAAACTGGAGGATAAATAGGAAGCGAGTTCAAACAACCCCGTAAGCTCAATATTTTTGTAAAACTATATTCTCAGTCAATACTGGTATTTATAAAATAAAATATTGATTTACCAATGAGCAGCTTAATTTCACTTGAACAAAAAATACCCATAAAAACGGAAAATATACACATAAATATACAAACTGAAATTATTAACATATGTTTATACCATCTGAACAATGTACAAAACTATGATAATACGTTTAGATAAGAGCAAGTTTATGATAAGCAGATGATGATGTACGCACCAGTTGCTGTCGTCGTCTGTATGTGCTGCTGCATGCCGTCACCGCTGCCGCGCATATCTATAACATGATATATACAGGTTATAGATATATAAGGGAACCACCCTCTCATCAACAGGTGTTACCTGCAGTCAACGCTGTGGCGCGTGTGCTCTGACCACGTGATTCCATGTCACCTGCAGGGATATCTACACCAGCAGCCCGACTAAACACTCCACGCATATGTATGATCATTGCGAGATAACCTATGCTAGATAACATGTAGGTACGATGTATTCCTACAGGGGCGGATACAGCTTTTTGAGAAAGGGGGGTAGGGGGTGGGGTGCACACTTCATTGTCACGAGAGTTTCAATGGTCATTTAATAAACTTTCAGGACAAAAGGGGGGTGCTCACCCCTGCACTCCCCCTCTGGATCCGCCTATGTTCCTACAGCGTGTTTTTGCAAAAATGAATATCAGTTTCAAATTGTATATTTATTTTCGGGATTTATAATACATCCTGCCTGTTATTTCTGCAGCCAAATGATATACTTGTTTAATCATAACTGTACAAAATATGTCAGTTTCGAATCTGCGGACATTGGTAATGTGGCAAGACTTAAACGATCCTTCTATTAATGCACTGCCGCTCGGACCGTTTGGACATTTGGGGTGTCGGTGGAAATCTATGTGAATTTTCCTTAAAATATACTGTCATTCTTGACATCTATTAGCTATAGGTAATTAAAATGATGAAATATTTTGGCTTTGGAAACTCCATCCACACTTATAAAAGGATACGATGTACCAAAACTACATCTAAGTGGCTGAGTGGGCTAGATTGCTGAGAGCGTGTGTGCGTATGTGTGCTAGGTGTGAATTCCCAAATATAACATGTTACATTTGACCACTTGTTAAATGGCACTGCTTATTCAAAACTGGTAATACAGTGTGGACAGCTCAACACGAGGAACACAGTAATGTGCTCCATGTTTCTATTTGTTATGGTATTTAGATAAGGTATACCCACTCGTTACCTATCTCATAGGTGATGCCCCTGCTCTCTGTGGGCAGAAAAGCGGGGTGGGATACCCAGCTGGCAGAGATGAGAAGGTGGGTAGCCAACTGCAGGAAGAGGAGAGTGGGAGATACCCAGCTGGCAGAGATGAGAAGGTGGGTAGCCAACTGCAGGAAGAGGAGAGCGGGAGATACCCAGCTGGCAGAGATGAGAAGGTGGGTAGCCAACTGCAGGAAGAGGAGAGTGGGAGATACCCAGCTGGCTATAGGGGGTGGCTGGGATACCTAGGTTGGAGAGGATGGTGGGTGGATACCCAACTGACGGAGTGTGGGAGATATCCAGCTGGCCGGGGTGTGGCTGGGATACCTAGGTGAGTATGGAGGGTGGATACCCAACTGGTCAGGGAGCGTGGGAGATACCCAGGTGACTGAGGTGAGGCTGGGAGGGATGGAGGGTGGATACCCAACTGGTCGGGGGGCGTGGGAGATACCCAGGTGACTGGGGTATGGCTGGGATACCTAGGTGGGATAGGATGGAGGGTGGATACCCAACTGGTCGGGGGCGTGGGAGATACCCAGGTGACTGAGGTGAGGCTGGGTGGGATGGAGGGTGGATACCCAACTGGTCGGGGAGCGTGGGAGATACCCAGCTGGCTGGGGTGGGGCTGGGATACCTAGCTGAGAAGGGATTTAGGATTGGTACCCAACTGGCAGGGGTGGGTTTAGGATACCCTGCCGGAAGGGGGTGAGAGGGTGGGAAATTGATGTCTGATCGGCACGGGTGGGGATGGGATACCCGACTGACAGAAGGGGGAGGTGGATACCTATTGTAAATGGTATAGATTTTGATATTATATATGTACTAGTGATATTTTGGCGTGCTTAACAGAATTCAATAACTGCACCAAATGCACTTACAAAGGCTTGTGGAAAAAGAATGTCTGTGTAACGGAAACAAAGAGAAACCATTATCCCGTGACAATTAGTGTTTTATGTGCGCCATGAACTGTTGATAAGTTCATTGTTAACCTGTCTCTGACGCAGGTATACTGGTTGTACACTGGGGTTGTGGAAGTGTCAATACATTGAAGGATCTCCCTTGTAATCGATGGACACTGCAGAAAGGGATGTCCTTCCGCATTAGGAGAACAAGGACTGTCAACAAAGTGCCTAATGCTACTTATCTGCAGTAAGCGTAGCCGGTCAACGAACTGTTAAGAAGCGCCCCCACGTGGATCTCGTGGCTGATAACTGATTAATATTGAAAAGCATATATATTGAATCATATTCACATGAGCCTTCTGTTTCAATATGAAAACACAGCTGTGTGTCGTCGTTTTTCCCACGTGGCACATAGTCTGAAAATACCCTTTATAATGACTGAAACCTGCTAAAACATGTTTTAATAATACAACATATCTTTAACTATGAGCAACATTTGCTCGAGTTGCTCGTCATAAAACAAATACGTTTCAATTTTCTGTATTGATTATCGACGTGTGTTGCGGCTGATCGATGCATCTGTTCACACAGCGGTGTTTATTTGAGCATGCAGCCCAGTATACCCCATAATAGATACAATAGAAAGGCTTTCATATTTTATGGAAAACAAACACTCTTGATTGTCCGTTAGGTATCGGAGCTCTACGGAGACAGTATCCTCCACATCCCTGGCAGATGCTAGGGCGATCGGGTATTCTTTTACAAGATAGTATTGACCCACATTCGGCTTCACAGATATATTTGCAAATATGGTCGTTGATTGATAACAAACGTTTACCAAACCAGCAATTATCAGGCACCCCAGGCAAATTAACCTCATACGGCAGATATCACATACATTCAGCCACATATATCCAGTGACTATACCATATAGCAGATATCACATACAGTCGACCACATATATCCAGTGACTATATCATACAGCAGATATCACATACATTCGACCACATATATCCAGTGACTATACCATATAGCAGATATCACGAACATTCGACCACATATATCCAGTGACTATACAATATAGCAGATATCACATACATTCGACCACATATATCCAGTGACTATATCACATAGCAGATATCACAAACATTCGACCACATATATCCAGTGACTATACCATATAGCAGATATCACAAACATTCAGCAACATATATCCAGTGACTATACCATATAGCAGATATCACATACATTCGGTCACATACATCCAGTGACTATATCATATAGCAGATATCACATACATTCAGCCACATATATCCAGTGACTATATCATATAGCAGATATCACATACATTCAGCCACATATATCCAGTGACTATATCATATAGCAGATATCACATACATTCGACCACATACATCCAGTGACTATATCATATAGCAGATATCACATACATTCGACCACATATATCCAGTGACTATACCATATAGCAGATATCACATACATTCGGTCACATATATCCAGTGACTATATCATATAGCAGATATCACAAACATTCGGTCACATATATCCAGTGACTATATCATATAGCAGATATCACATACATTCGGTCACATATATCCAGTGACTATACCATATAGCAGATATCACATACATTCAGCCACATATATCCAGTGAATATACCATATAGCAGATATCACATACATTCGACCACATATATCCAGTGACTATATCAGATAGCAGATATCACATACATTCGACCACATATATCCAGTGACTATATCATATAGCAGATATCACATACATTCGACCACATATATCCAGTGACTATACCATATAGCAGATATCACATACATTCGGTCACATATATCCAGTGACTATACCATATAGCAGATATCACATACATTCGACCACATATATCTAGTGACTATACCATATAGCAGATATCACAAACATTCAGCCACATATATCCAGTGACTATACCATATAGCAGATATCACATACATTCAGCCACATATATCCAGTGACTATATCATATAGCAGATATCACATACATTCGGTCACATATATCCAGTGACTATATCATATAGCAGATATCACGCAGACATTCGGTCACATATATCCAGTGACTATATCATATAGCAGATATCACATACATTCAGCCACATATATCCAGTGACTATACCATATAGCAGATATCACATACATTCGACCACATATATCCAGTGACTATACCATATAGCAGATATCACATACATTCGACCACATATATCTAGTGACTATACCATATAGCAGATATCACAAACATTCGGCCACATATATCCAGTGACTATATCATATAGCAGATATCACATACATTCGACCACATATATCCAGTGACTATATCATATAGCAGATATCACATACATTCAGCCACATATATCCAGTGACTATATCATATAGCAGATATCACATACATTCAGCCACATATATCCAGTGACTATATCATATAGCAGATATCACATACATTCGACCACATACATCCAGTGACTATATCATATAGCAGATATCACATACATTCGACCACATATATCCAGTGACTATACCATATAGCAGATATCACATACATTCGGTCACATATATCCAGTGACTATATCATATAGCAGATATCACAAACATTCGGTCACATATATCCAGTGACTATATCATATAGCAGATATCACATACATTCGGTCACATATATCCAGTGACTATACCATATAGCAGATATCACATACATTCAGCCACATATATCCAGTGACTATACCATATAGCAGATATCACATACATTCGACCACATATATCCAGTGACTATATCATATAGCAGATATCACATACATTCGACCACATATATCCAGTGACTATATCATATAGCAGATATCACATACATTCGACCACATATATCCAGTGACTATACCATATAGCAGATATCACATACATTCGGTCACATATATCCAGTGACTATACCATATAGCAGATATCACATACATTCGACAACATATATCTAGTGACTATACCATATAGCAGATATCACATACATTCGGCCACATATATCCAGTGACTATATCATATAGCAGATATCACATACATTCGGTCACATATATCCAGTGACTATATCATATAGCAGATATCACATACATTCGGTCACATATATCCAGTGACTATATCATATAGCAGATATCACAAACATTCGGTCACATATATCCAGTTACTATATCATATAGCAGATATCACATACATTCAGACCACATATATCCAGTGACTATACCATATAGCAGATATCACATACATTTGACCACATATATCCAGTGACTATATCAGATATAGCAGATATCACATACATTCGACCACATATATCCAGTGACTATATCATATAGCAGATATCACATACATTCGACCACATATATCCAGTGACTATATCATATAGCAGATATCACATACATTCGGTCACATATATCCAGTGACTATATCATATAGCAGATATCACATACATTCGACCACATATATCCAGTGACTTTATCATATAGCAGATATATCACATACATTCGGTCACATATATCCAGTGACTATATCATATTGCAGATGATATCACATACATTCGGCCACATATATCCAGTGACTATATCATATAGCAGATATCACATACATTCGACCACATATATCCAGTGACTATACCATATAGCAGATATCACAAACATTCGGTCACATATATCCAGTGACTATATCATATAGCAGATATCACATACATTCGGTCACATATATCCAGTGACTATATCATATAGCAGATATCACATACATTCGACCACATATATCCAGTGACTATATCATATAGCAGATATCACATACATTCAGCCACATATATCCAGTGACTATATCATATAGCAGATATCACATACATTCGGTCACATATATCCAGTGACTATATCATATAGCAGATATCACAAACATTCGACCACATATATCCAGTGACTATATCATATAGCAGATATCACATACATTCGGTCACATATATCCAGTGACTATATCACATAGCAGATATCACATACATTCGGTCACATATATCCAGTGACTATATCATATAGCAGATATCACATACATTCGCCGCATATATCCAGTGACTATATCATATAGCAGATATCACATACATTCGGCCACATATATCCAGTGACTATATCATATAGCAGATATCACATACATTCGGCCACATATATCCAGTGACTATATCATATAGCAGATATCACATACATTCGACCACATATATCCAGTGACTATATCATATAGCAGATATCACATACATTCGGCCACATATATCCAGTGACTATATCATATAGCAGATATCACATACATTCGACCACATATATCCTGTGACTTATATCATATAGCAGATATCACATACATTCGACCACATATATCCAGTGACTAAATCATATAGCAGATATCACATACATTCGGTCACATATATCCAGTGACTATATCATATAGCAGATATCACATACATTCGGCCACATATATCCAGTGACTATATCATATAGCAGATATCACATACATTCGACCACATATATCCAGTGACTATATCATATAGCAGATATCACAAACATTCGGTCACGCATATATCCAGTGACTATATCATATAGCAGATATCACATACATTCGGTCACATATATCCAGTGACTATATCATATTGCAGATATCACATACATTCGGCCACATATATCCAGTGACTATATCATATAGCAGATATCACATACATTCGACCACATATATCTAGTGACTATACCATATAGCAGATATCACAAACATTCGGTCACATATATCCAGTGACTATATCATATAGCAGATATCACATACATTCGGTCACATATATCCAGTGACTATATCATATAGCAGATATCACATACATTCGACCACATATATCCAGTGACTATATCATATAGCAGATATCACATACATTCGGCCACATATATCCAGTGACTATATCATATAGCAGATATCACATACATTCGGTCACATATATCCAGTGACTATATCATATAGCAGATATCACATACATTCGACCACATATATCCAGTGACTATACTATATAGCAGATATCACATACATTCGGTCACATATATCCAGTGACTATATCATATAGCAGATATCACATACATTCGGTCACATATATCCAGTGACTATACCATATAGCAGATATCACATACATTCAGCCACATATATCCAGTGACTATATCATATAGCAGATATCACATACATTCGGCCACATATATCCAGTGACTATATCATATAGCAGATATCACATACATTCGGCCACATATATCCAGTGACTATATCATATAGCAGATATCACATACATTCGACCACATATATCCAGTGACTATATCATATAGCAGATATCACATACATTCGGCCACATATATCCAGTGACTATATCATATAGCAGATATCACATACATTCGACCACATATATCCTGTGACTTTATCATATAGCAGATATCACATACATTCGACCACATATATCCAGTGACTATATCATATAGCAGATATCACATACATTCGGTCACATATATCCAGTGACTATATCATATAGCAGATATCACATACATTCGGCCACATATATCCAGTGACTATATCATATAGCAGATATCACATACATTCGACCACATATATCTAGTGACTATACCATATAGCAGATATCACAAACATTCGGTCACATATATCCAGTGACTATATCATATAGCAGATATCACATACATTCGGTCACATATATCCAGTGACTATACCATATAGCAGATATCACATACATTCGACCACATATATCCAGTGACTATATCATATAGCAGATATCACATACATTCAGCCACATATATCCAGTGACTATATCATATAGCAGATATCACATACATTCGGTCACATATATCCAGTGACTAAATCATATAGCAGATATCACATACATTCGGTCACATATATCCAGTGACTATATCATATAGCAGATATCACATACATTCGGCCACATATATCCAGTGACTATATCATATAGCAGATATCACATACATTCGACCACATATATCTAGTGACTATACCATATAGCAGATATCACAAACATTCGGTCACATATATCCAGTGACTAAATCATATAGCAGATATCACATACATTCGGTCACATATATCCAGTGACTATACCATATAGCAGATATCACAAACATTCGGCCACATATATCCAGTGACTATATCATATAGCAGATATCACAAACATTCTGTCACATATATCCAGTGACTATATCATATAGCAGATATCACATACATTCGGCCACATATATCCAGTGACTATATCATATAGCAGATATCACATACATTCGACCACATATATCCAGTGACTATATCATATAGCAGATATCACATACATTCGGCCACATATATCCAGTGACTATATCATATAGCAGATATCACAAACATTCGACCACATATATCCAGTGACTATACTATATAGCAGATATCACATACATTCGGTCACATATATCCAGTGACTATATCATATAGCAGATATCACATACATTCGGTCACATATATCCAGTGACTATACCATATAGCAGATATCACATACATTCAGCCACATATATCCAGTGACTATATCATATAGCAGATATCACATACATTCGGCCACATATATCCAGTGACTATATCATATAGCAGATATCACATACATTCAGCCACATATATCCAGTGACTATATCATATAGCAGATATCACATACATTCGACCACATATATCCAGTGACTTTATCATATAGCAGATATCACATACATTCGACCACATATATCCAGTGACTATATCATATAGCAGATATCACATACATTCGGCCACATATATCCAGTGACTATATCATATAGCAGATATCACATACATTCGACCACATATATCCAGTGACTTTATCATATAGCAGATATCACATACATTCGACCACATATATCCAGTGACTATATCATATAGCAGATATCACATACATTCGACCACATATATCCAGTGACTATATCATATAGCAGATATCACATACATTCGGCCACATATATCCAGTGACTATATCATATAGCAGATATCACATACATTCGACCACATATATCTAGTGACTATACCATATAGCAGATATCACATACATTCGGTCACATATATCCAGTGACTATATCATATAGCAGATATCACATACATTCGGTCACATATATCCAGTGACTATATCATATAGCAGATATCACATACATTCGACCACATATATCCAGTGACTATATCATATAGCAGATATCACATACATTCGACCACATATATCCAGTGACTATATCATATAGCAGATATCACATACATTCGGTCACATATATCCAGTGACTAAATCATATAGCAGATATCACATACATTCGGTCACATATATCCAGTGACTATATCATATAGCAGATATCACATACATTCGGCCACATATATCCAGTGACTATATCATATAGCAGATATCACATACATTCGACCACATATATCTAGTGACTATATCATATAGCAGATATCACATACATTCGGTCACATATATCCAGTGACTATATCATATAGCAGATATCACATACATTCGGTCACATATATCCAGTGACTATATCATATAGCAGATATCACATACATTCGGCCACATATATCCAGTGACTATATCATATAGCAGATATCACATACATTCAGCCACATATATCCAGTGACTATATCATATAGCAGATATCACATACATTCGACCACATATATCCAGTGACTATATCATATAGCAGATATCACAAACATTCGGTCACATATATCCAGTGACTATATCATATAGCAGATATCACATACATTCGGTCACATATATCCAGTGACTATATCATATAGCAGATATCACATACATTCGACCACATATATCCAGTGACTATATCATATAGCAGATATCACATACATTCGGTCACATATATCCAGTGACTATATCATATAGCAGATATCACAAACATTCGGTCACATATATCCAGTGACTATATCATATAGCAGATATCACATACATTCAGCCACATATATCCAGTGACTATATCATATAGCAGATATCACATACATTCGGCCACATATATCCAGTGACTATATCATATAGCAGATATCACATACATTCGACCACATATATCCAGTGACTATATCATATAGCAGATATCACATACATTCGACCACATATATCCAGTGACTATATCATATAGCAGATATCACATACATTCGGCCACATATATCCAGTGACTATATCATATTGCAGATATCACATACATTCGACCACATATATCCAGTGACTATATCATATAGCAGATATCACATACATTCGACCACATATATCCAGTGACTATATCATATAGCAGATATCACATACATTCGACCACATATATCCAGTGACTATATCATATAGCAGATATCACATACATTCGGCCACATATATCCAGTGACTATATCATATAGCAGATATCACATACATTCGACCACATATATCTAGTGACTATACCATATAGCAGATATCAAACATTCGGTCCACATATATCCAGCGACTATATCATATAGCAGATATCACATACATTCGGTCACATATATCCAGTGACTATACCATATAGCAGATATCACATACATTCGACCACATATATCCAGTGACTATATCATATAGCAGATATCACATACATTCGACCACATATATCCAGTGACTATATCATATAGCAGATATCACATACATTCGGTCACATATATCCAGTGACTATATCATATAGCAGATATCACATACATTCGACCACATATATCCAGTGACTATATCATATAGCAGATATCACATACATTCGACCACATATATCCAGTGACTATATCATATAGCAGATATCACATACATTCGGTCACATATATCCAGTGACTATATCATATAGCAGATATCACATACATTCGGTCACATATATCCAGTGACTATATCATATAGCAGATATCACATACATTCGACCACATATATCCAGTGACTATATCATATAGCAGATATCACAAACATTCGGTCACATATATCCAGTGACTATATCATATAGCAGATATCACATACATTCAGCCACATATATCCAGTGACTATATCATATAGCAGATATCACATACATTCGGTCACATATATCCAGTGACTATATCATATAGCAGATATCACAAACATTCGGTCACATATATCCAGTGACTATATCATATAGCAGATATCACATACATTCGGTCACATATATCCAGTGACTATATCATATAGCAGATATCACATACATTCGACCACATATATCCAGTGACTATATCATATAGCAGATATCACATACATTCGACCACATATATCCAGTGACTATACCATATAGCAGATATCACATACATTCGGCCACATATATCCAGACTATATCATATAGCAGATATCACAAACATTCGGTCACATATATCCAGTGACTATAGCAGATATCACATACATTCGGCCACATATATCCAGTGACTATACCATATAGCAGATATCACATACATTCGGCCACATATATCCAAGCAGATATATCCAGTGACTATCCATGACATATAGCAGATATCACATACATTCGGCACATATATCCAGTGACTATATCATATAGCAGATATCACATACATTCGACCACATATATCCAGTGACTATATCATATAGCAGATATCACATACATTCGACCACATATATCCAGTGACTATATCATATAGCAGATATCACATACATTCGGTCACATATATCCAGTGACTATATCATATAGCAGATATCACATACATTCGACCACATATATCCAGTGACTATATCATATAGCAGATATCACATACATTCGACCACATATATCCAGTGACTATATCATATAGCAGATATCACATACATTCGGTCACATATATCAAGTGATTGAACCTACACTCAGCAAACAGATCACATGTCTGAATCACAAAGCATACCTGTATCATATAAACAGTTATGGACACACATGCACACTTCCCATGCCTTTTCCTGGTCTACACAGATCAACCGCACCCCCACCCCACCCACCCCCCTCCACCAACAATACCTATATTCAGCATCTGTTTGCCGCTATCCCCGCATCCGTCACCTACCAACACTTCTACCCCACCTTCCCCGCCCCCAACCACTACACCGAGAATACATTGTATAGATCACACTCCTAGATAATTAATGCAGGTACCATATGACACACAGGAAAACATTACAACCAATTACATAACAGCATTTCTTGTGTCTCAAAAATGCACTGCGCAAGGTGTGGTCGAGTAATGAAACTACAGATATTGATCGTATACTAGTACATTTAATTTGCTCGAACGATATTTTGTCTGACAGGCCAGTGTGAATAACTCTGTTTTATAAAGATACGAACATTTTGACTGACTTAAAAGAACGGTTTCGATGAATTTATTTTTTTGTATCACGTGAATTAATGTTGTCAAATATCAACATGTAAAACATAATACATGTCAGTCACTCTGACACGCTGTATTACAAATACATAGCAGTCATCACATATACCATATACTCGTGGTGTCATGGACGCGGTATTCCCACCAGTTACCATACTTTACCAATTAGCGGTTGTTTCAGTCTTCCAAGTGAGTATTTCTCAGGTCAGGCTGAACGTCATTTATCATGGATGATACATGTGACCCCCCAGCAAACACATGACTACTCTTATGTCGATACCCTAGATATGAGTAGTTTATTGGAGCAAATCTGATATTAATATTTGTAGGCGCGCGGATTGTATTTGGGCAAAGTAGAGGTAAACCATGGGCGGATCCAGGAATTGTTTAGAGGGGTTCGAACCCCTGAACCTGCCATTGGCTCCGCCAACGCCAAAAAAAAAAATCTTCAATGTGGTCTTAAGTCATTTTCAGGGGATGGGGGTGGGTGGGGGTCGAACCCCTGAAACCCCCTCTGGATCCGCCAATGTAAACAGAAGTAATCAGGGACGGTCACTAAAAATACAGAATAGTCTATAAGCAGAACCGAGCGCATCCCTACCTACAACCCACCGGCACCCCCACCCCCACCCCTCGCCTCCCTCTAGCCCCCTCTCTCTCTCTCTCACACACACACACACACACACAACAACACACACACACACACACGCATACACCCACAACCGCGCATCCTCTGTAATACTGATGTAAATGACCGGAAATGTACTTTGATGATTGAAAGGGGCCATTTAAATAATGGGACGGCCACCCTCTTTGACGTGGTTGATTGCGTGAAAGTGCAATCCGTCGGCTTAGATTGTTGTTCCCAATATCAATCATTAGATTGTCTTGTCGCTTATTCCCAGGTAAGACAGCTAAAAGAACAAACACAAATCTTTAGTTAGCTTATTAAACCATGCAACGACATTACTCGAGCAGTACCAACAGAAAATGAATTCGGATTATATTCACGCTGAAATTCCGGGTTCGAGTCTTACACTCTTGGGTATAAAATGTGAAGCCCAATGCCGGTATCCCCACTGAGACGTGGCTGCAACATTGCAGCAATCAGTACCAAACCATAGTACCGCACTCACTGCTTTCGAAATTCTCATGACCTCATTTTATGGCTGCTTCATGTGTATAATTAGGTTAAATCCCCTTTCCCAACGCCTGTTGAATACTCTTGAAAGAAAGTAAGGGATCATGAAATAGCGTGAGCGATTGAGTATGGTTTTACGCCGCCTTTAGCAATATTCCAGCAATATCACAGCGGGGGACACCAGAAATGGGCTTAACACATTGTACCCATGTGGAGAATCGAACCACGCGTGACGAGCGATCGCTTTAACCACTAAGCTACCCCACCGCCTCTGTCATGAAATACAAATATTATTCCAAATATAACAGGATGGGTGTTAACGACGACCACCCTATACATGAATGTTTACGTCTGTGTCCTGTAGTCCGAACACAGCAGCGCCACACACGGGCGTGTTGTCTCATTCGTGGTTTGTTGATCTCTGCAGACCATTATTGTCATCGTAATGATACTAGGCATCATACAGTTCTGATGTACTTGATTTTATCCATACTTTGTGAATGTACACGACACGACGTCTGCAAAAGCGTCTACCGCATTTCCGTGCTGGAAAGCGGCAGAAGTCACCATGCAATACTCAATACGTCTAATGTTTCACAGTCTACGATGAGCAGACTATAAAACAGGTTCCATCAAACCCAAACGTTTCACAGTCGACCCCCATCCAGGGCGTCCGTGTCAACGAAAGAAGTAAAAGATAGATTGATTTGAAACCAAGAAATCGTGCTCAAACGGCGAATCAAATTGCTGCCCAACTTTCATCAGTTTGCTGGAATAGAGGTATGGGTCAGAAGATGGCAATCTGTAGCCCATCTCTTTGCTCGAGTGGTGCCGCCCATTTCAGTTCGTCATAACGCGAGCAGACGTCAGTGATGAACAAAACAAACGAAATCGTCGTTGGCCACGTGTGATGACTTCTTTGATTGGCATTCTAGAAGTTGGGTAGATGAAGGATGAGGACTATTTTTATGGATATACAACTTCTTTATTCTGTATAGGCGACGTTTCGACACTAGCTTGACAACGACATTAGAATCTATGTCGAAACGTCGCCTATACAGAATAAAGAAGTTGTATATCCATAAAAATAGTCCTCATCCTTCACGTGTGATGATTTCAGAAAAGTGCCGATTCACTTTGCACGTGGTCATGTTTGGCGACGTCCAAATGAACGTCATGACAATGTAAACCTGAGACCTCATGATTCGGTGGGTTGACACCACTGTGGGGGAACCTTGCTCCATATTGCGCAAGGAAGAGTACAATCCGGCCAACATACTGATACCCGTTGTTGATTGTTTGGTGGTTAATCATATATATAAATTATAAGTAAATATATTGTCCATGTGTAATGCGCATTTCTCCACGCATAATGCATGCTCGAAGCGCCTAATATTTAAAGTCACACAGCACATGATTAAAATAATATATTTGATACACTTCGACATGTAGTGTAGGCTTTTGGTAACTGTTAGGTTTTCAGATATATCATATAGCTGTGATATTGCCGAGTGTGTGTTAGACAACAAACAAACACATCATAATGATGTGCCTTGCTGCCCATCTATCTTTAAACATCAAATCAAACGTCACTTTTCCATAATTATCAAAGAATGTTAAGTATTGTACCCAATAACCTACGCTTAGATATGATGCAACAGCAAAATAACTTTCCCGTTCTGTGAAAAATCTGCCTCCTTCAGAATGTGTAAACACCATAGGCGGGTCCAGAGAGTGTGTGTGTGTGTGTGTGTGTGTGGGGAGGGAGAGGAGGAGAGAAAGCCCCCTTTTTTCCCGAGAGTTTATTAAATAACCATTGAAACTCGGATGAAAATGAAGTGTGCACCCCTCTGCCTCCTTTTCTCAATAGTGTGCACCCCCCTTTTTGATAAAGCTGTATCCGCCCCTGAACACCGTCACGAAAATACATGTTGAAGTCGTGTTTTGTGATCACGTCGTCTGATGAAGGGGTAGAATATACCCCTAAATGTCGTGTCCATTAAACTAAAGATGTTGACATCCATAAATTCTTGCCTTTAACGCATATATCGCTAAGACTTTTGAGACGCTCCCTGGTTTCGACCGTGGGCAGTTATTAAGCATAATTCGTACCCTGTGTTGGTCTGACATAGTCTTTGACCAAGGAGGTCTGCGGTCTTGACTGAGTTGACGTTTCAAAGAGTAAACAAGGCCCGTTTGTCACCGTCCCTCTAGTGGCAGATTTGTCTACTGGTTGTCTGTGTGAATCATCCATCACAGCAGCTACACGAGACACTGGACAGAGCAAGTAGACCAATGAAACATGCAATGTAGGTACCAGACAGCGCCAGTAGACCAACGACTAACGGAATATGGGTACCAGACAGCGCCAGTAGACTCAATGACTGACGAAATACAGGCACTAGACAAAGAGCCAGTAGACCAGTGACTGACGGAATATAGGTACTAGACAAAGAGCCAGTAGACCAATTACTGATGGAATATAGGTACTAGACATGGCCAGTAGACCAACGACTGACGAAATATAGGTGCTAGACAGCGACAGTAGTCATATGGCTGATGGAATATAGGTACCAGACAGGGCCAGTAGACCAACGACTGACGGAATATAGGTACTAGACAGCGCCAGTAGACCAATGACTGACGGAATATAGGTACTAGACAGCGCCAGTAGACCAATGACTGACGGAATATAGGTACTAGACAGCGCCAGTAGACCATATGACTGACGGAATATAGGTACTAGACAAAGAGCCAGTAGACCAATGACTGACGGAATATAGGTACTAGAGAGCTCCAGTAGACCAATGACTGAGGGAGATATAGGTACAAGACAACGCCAGTAAACCAATGACTGACGGAATATAGGTGCTAGACAGCGACAGTAGTCATATGGCTGATGGAATATAGGTACTAGACATGGCCAGTAGACCAACGACTGACGGAATATAGGTGCTAGACAGCGACAGTAGTCATATGGCTGACGGAATATAGGTACTAGACAGCGTCAGCAGACCAATGACTAGGAGGGAGATATAGGTACAAGACAACGCCAGTAAACCAATGACTGACGGAATATAGGTACTAGACAGAGCCAGTAGACCAATGACTGACGGAATACAGGCACTAGACAAAGAGCCAGTAGACCAATGGCTGATGGAATATAGGTACTAGACAAAGAGCCAGTAGACCAATGAATATGAGTTGTTTCAGGCAACGTTTAATAACTAATTAGGCTTAAGAATCGTCTTTAAAAGCCAGTTGGTCTGTAAGAAGATGATATTCAACTTCCATCTGCATCACGGCATCGGTGACAACAACAACAACGACAAAGTGGTTAACGCATGATCGAGTACCGCTAAAGCTAATGGAACCAAGGTGCAATACATTCATCTGCCTTTACGGTTGTTTGTATTCCACGTTGGTCAAATCACCCGCGTGCTACATATACCTTCGTGGCATACTCGCGACTGGCCATCGATGCTTCGGTCCAAATTAAAAATGATCGCAATTTCACAAAACAACACTATCATAAGTTTTATCTGCAAACGCGATTATCTGCGATAACTAGAATAGCTATACAATACGGATGACAAATCATTAGGTGGCTGGCTAGTAAATTCTGAAGGGACATTTGCGTATCCAAAACATAAAAAAGTAATCTCGTAATAACGACTTTAAATTTCGCTATAACGACTTTCAAAACTTGTTATAACGACTTTTAAAAATCGTAATTATGTCCTTACATTTTATACATCGCCATAGCTAGTTCACAGTACCACACACTAACCTAAGTGTCCTCACATTTTATACATCACGATAGCTAGTTCACAGTGCGGAACGGAGCGAAGAATATCTGTGTCTGAGCTTAACTCGTTCAGGATCTATAACACATGGAAGGGACTCGGATCTCACAACATACCCACAAGATCCTGAAACATAATTATGGTTAGACCTTGAATATGTTCAAACAATTGTGTGGAAGCCATGGAGTTTTAGCATCCTATACCCAACGGTTAGCAGAGCAGATACATACGCTAACAGTCAGCCTATTGTTGCTACAATGGTGAAGTCACATAGAGATTTCAGGACATTTCATTGCAGTGAAATCAAGCAGGTATGCCTTGTTGTAGCATTTAGTTGAGAACATTGATATTGTCTTGTATTGAGATTTATACAGATCTAAACATATTAAAATATTTCATCAACCTATTATTTGTTTTTCGATCTGTTCGATATACAGGGTCGAGTGTTTGTGTGTGTGGGTGGGGTGGGTGGTGGTGGTTGTTGTACAATGTAGTGTGTGTGTGTGTGTGTGTGTGTGTGTGTGTGTGTGTGTGTGTGTGTGTGTGTGTGTGTGTGTGTGTGTGTGTGTTTGTGTGTGTGTGTGTCCTAGTATATATGTCGTAAGCAACCTCTGTGGTTTTGGTGGCAAATGAGGTAATAATGACAAAACTAGACAGCGTTCCTTTATTTTTTTCCAGTTTTTTATCACCACAGCGCTATTCAAAGCTGGTGATGAAAAATGGAAAATATTAAAGGAACGCTTGATTTTCCCTGTGATCCTTTATTTCTTTCTCTCAGTATATAGTAACAATTTACTCTGTCAAAATGTATGTAATTGAATTATGTAATTGAATTCGGTTTGGAATGGGTCCTAAATACATCCTCATGCAAGAACTGAAGAGGGTTACGCACTTAGTCTGACAAGTTTAAGGAAGGACTCAGTACTGATGCTGTACCTATGTAACCAGTTCAGAGCAAGATGTAGACGAAAGCCAGTGCTGACGAACATAACAGCCAGTGCCTACTTTCACAAAGCACTAAGGTGATCGTAAGTCAGTAAGGTAACCTTAGTGCAATGTTAAAGAATTTAGAGTTAAGGTTAACCTAAGTAAAGGCTGCTTCGTGGAAGGAGCCCCAGGGCCTATATTTTCGAAGCTCTCTTAGCGCAAAGATAGTCGTAAGTTAATGCTAATGAATGGCACTTACGACTATCTTAGCGATAAGAGAGCTTCGAAAATCTAGGCCCAGGGCTATACATATTCGGAACACGATTTGGTTCTTAGCACGTTTGGATTATGGACACGTTTCGGGATTTCCAAACATGTAGCATATGGACATGTTTAGAGATTTCAGAATTCGTAAATTATCAAACACGGTATAAATAAGTATGTAGCCTATATACACACTCTGGTATTCATTTAGATATATGAGAAGATACATGCGTGAACAATTTCCTCTATGTGTAGGGGACACTTTCCTTTCAGAGTTTTACAAACATGGCGTCGCATTTGCCTATCACAGATCGAGTCAAAATTATGCATTGTGACCTAAAATTATTTCTAGAATAAAAGCTACTGATATCAAAATTATTATCTGTGATCTGTAATTTCAGTATTTCCATGTCGACCTCTGTGGCTTGCGCCGTTGTAAGAATATATAACAGTATACCTCGTTTATCGATGTGGCTAAACATGGCGACTGAAAGACTTAGGAATCGTTACCCAAGAACCCCATGCACAAGCCTACCACGGTGTAAAAGAGGTTTCAGGTAAACTAAATTCATTCTTTACTGTGTGGACTATAACCATGCATATGTGTCACTGTCAAAGTGAGTGAGTATGGTTTTACGCCGCTTTTAGCAATATTCCAGCAACATCACGGCGGAGGGCACCAGAAATGGGCTTCACACATTGTACTCATGTGGGGAATCGAACCCGGGTCTGCGGCGTGAGGATCGAACGCTTTAACCACTGACAAAACCTATGACCATTTGCTTTACACCGCCCACTCTAAGTTGGGCCAATGCGCACTTGTTGGCCTGGCATTTGGGTCATTTTGGTACACACAAACCTTCTTTGACCTTTAACTTTTCTTCAAAGTAAACTATATATAAACTGTGATCCTACCCATGCGGCAGTAATGACGTAATGAGCGTGCGAGAAATATGGAGAAACTAACTGAGAGAGATGCGTACTGCAACCGATGAGCGATAATTAGCATTTGTGCGTCGGAGCGTAATAGCACAGGGACGCCATTAATTGTATTACAACAGCCCGGGTCTCCTCGATAGGGGAAAGTTAAATGTCGTTGCTGCGGATAATGCCATGTTATAAATGACACGTTCCACAATTACGTTGAACATAGCCGCGATGCGTAGTCTCCACATGTCAGTTTAGTAAAATGTTGGATCAAAAGAGAAAAATATCTTTTGTTTGATTGGTGTTTAACTCCGCAATCAGCAAATGTTCCACATCTTGACGGCGGTCTGTAAATAATCGAGTCGGAACCAGCGATCCAGTGATCGACACCACGAGTAATCACTGACTCAAGTGGGAGAATATGATATCCACTAACGAATTCAGCGAGTCTGCCGACCCTCGTTTATTTTATTTTAATTTATATTTTTATATTCTGTTGAAGAGCTTTTATGCATTCGCTCTCGCAGTATAACATGTAGTATCATGGAGTAAATTAATATATTACATATAAGTGAATAAACTCCACGCTGCCAGTGAAATCTTGCCGCAGCACGAATAAATAAGTAGAAGTGAGTGACTGTAGGTACAACGCAGGTATCAGTGCGTTGTGACAAGTGCTGTGGTAGGAACAAGGCAGGGATGAGTGCACGCCGACCGATATTCTCGTTGGGCCAAGCAGAGGCCAGTGCGTAGTGACAAGCTTAGTCTGTCTCACAGTCCCTGAACCATATTATTTCCCCTACTGTCAAGCCCTCTCTGCAGTGCTAAAGCCCTAAATAAAGCAAGTCTAGATTTCCTCAGGTTCAGAATCTCTGGTCTCCCTAGGGCTCCTTTTCAATATAAATGGGCTTGTTTGTTACTATCAAAATTATATATATTCAGGGACTAAGCCTTAGTCTATGACAAGCTCTGAGGTAGGACCAAGGCAGCGATGAGTGCACGCCGACGGATATTCTCATTGGGCCATATCATATCACATCATATCACATTAGTGTGAAGGAAGTTAACTTGTGCAGATGTCCATTTAGGAGATAAACATACTGTGTTAGAAAATTAGAGGTTTATAACGAAATTATAATAGCTCTAAATTTGAATTAAAAACGAACGTGTAGCGTGAGGTTTTAAATACAAAATTTTGAGCTATTATTATCTTATCTCCATTCTACCATAGCCGTGTTATTAAGATTTAAAACAAACACATACTGTACATACTGTAAAATTGGAAAATCAGAGGTGTATAACGTGATTATATACCTACTTTGATTAACCAATCACAATCTAGTATTCACTGAAGGCATGGTAGAATTTAGTTTTTGATGCAGTTTCAAATTTATTTGTACTTACATAAGAGGCAAATATGTTGACTTTACATTGGTCAAAAGAATTACAAGGTGCAAGCAATTCTGTTTTGGACAACTTATACCTAGCTGTGTACACTTTTCGTTGGAATCGACCACATATCCTAATAACAACAGTCGATCAAGATGTAGTATGGCACTGACCAGTGAGTCAGGTTGATTATAAGAGTAGGGGTGAAGTTTCTAATCCCAATTAGCCTACATTATTTTTGTATGCGAAATGGGATGTAGGCGAATAGAGACTAAACCCCAAGCAGAAGCCAGTGCGTAGTGACGAATATTTTCGTTGGTGCACAGCAGAGAGGGGTGGACGGTGACCGATGTTTTCACAGGTCCAACGTACTAGTAAGTGCTTAGTGACGAGTATTTTCGTAGAGGCAAGGCAGAGAGGGGTGTGCGGTGACCGATGTTTTCACAGGTCCAACGTACTAGTAAGTGCTTAGTGACGAGTATTTTCGTAGAGGCAACGCAGAGAGGGGTGTGCGGTGACCGATGTTCCGCAGGTCCAGCGTACTAGTAAGTGCGTAGTGACGAGTATTTCTATAGGTCCGACACAGACACGAGCGCGTAGTGACGAATATTTCTATAGGCCCAACGCAGACACGAGCGCGTAGTGACGAATATTTCTATAGGCCCAACGCAGACACGAGCGCGTAGAGACGAATATATCTATTGGTCCGACACAGACACGAGCGCGTAGTGACGAATATTTCGATAGGCCCAACGCAGACACGAGCGCGTAGAGACGAATATATCTATTGGTCCGACACAGACACGAGCGCGTAGTGACGAATATTTCGATAGGTCCAACACATACATGAGTGCGGAGTGACGATCGTAACCAATGTTCCCCCAGGTCTTGACACCATAATTACGAATGTAACAAATGATAGGTGGATTATTGCTGTGTAGTATTGCATTTTTTTCCCGATTAGATTAGATTTTTTTATAGGACCAAACAGGGATGACTCCATAATGACGAATTATGTGACACGAAGAATTTAAGGACGAAGATTTTTGTGACAACTGAATTTCTATGCCATATAGTTGCGCGTGCGGTGACCACCGTGTTTGCAGGTTCCTGAGACGACCAAAGACAGACAAATGTCTGTTTCTTTGGAATGATGGTACCGAACGGATTAAACAGCGCCCATGGCAGCGCCAGTTCCACCGTTACTCTCCCGCCATCGCCGCCTCGATTGCAGCACACAAGACTCACAGCGTCGAGTAGCTTGTTTCACGACAGAGTGAGCTGCCCACGACGTCGAGGAGAACCCGACACCGCCACGACCTAGACGACGTGGTCTACGAGACGTGGTTGCAAGTATCATACCATCAATAGACCTGTCGATCACAACAGGACAGTCAGACTGTGGGCAAACTTATTCATTACTCATTATCAATAACGTCAGCTCCTGGCATTTCCAGCACACGAAGATCCATCTAGGGTGATATGTCTTGTCATGGGATCCGTACCTGACATTTGTCGTCTGTGACACAAGGGGTATAAAGTATCGTGTCCAGATGTAGATATAGCAGTCGGCGTTACCGGTAGACCAAGTTGTGCCAGGAAGACACGCCTTCTTTGGCCAGGTGTCATGACAATTATAGGTATAGAAGGCTATCCAGGTGTGGTGGGTAGATAGTACAGGTGCGGCATGTACATGGTAAGGGTGTGATTGGTAGATAATCCAGTCGTTGTACATACATATTATAGTGTCAGAAAGATAGTCTTCGTGTGTCAGGTAGATAATCTTCGTGTGGTACGTAGATAATAAAGGTGTGGAAGGTAGATAATCAATGTGTGGCAAATAGGTAATCTTGGTGTGGTAGATAGATAATCAAGTAGTGGAAGGTAAATGATCAAAATATGACAGGTAGATACTCAAGGAGCGGCAAATGGGTAATATTGGTGTGGCAGGTAGATAATCAAGGTGTGTAAGGTAGATAGACAATCAAGGAGCGGCAAATGGGTAATATTGGTGTGGCAGGTAGATAATCAAGATGTGAAAGGTAGATAGACAATCAAGGAGCGGAAAATGGGTAATCTTGGTGTGGAAGGTAGACTACCAAGGAGTGGTAAGTAGGTAATCTTGGTGTGGGAGGTAGATAGATAAACAAGGAGTGGCAAATGGGTAATCTTGGTGTGGGAGGTAGATAATCAAGGTGTGGAAGGTAGATGATCAAAATGTGACAAGGTATATACAATCAAGGAGTGGCAAATGGGTAATCTTGCATGATGACAAGGTGTGTAGGTAGTACAATCAAAGAAAGGTACGGCAGGGGTAGATAATCAAGATGTGGAAGGTAGATAGACAATCAAGGAGCGGCAACTGGGTAATCTTGGTGTGGTGTGGCAGGTAGATAGATAATCAATGGGTAAAGGTAGATGTGTAAGGTAGATAGACAATCAATCATGGGTAATCTTGGTGTGGCAGGTGAGATAATCAAGATGTGGAAGGTAGATAGACAATCAAGGTGTGGCAACTGGGTAATCTTGGTGTGGCAGGTAGATAATCAAGGTGTGTAAGGTAGATAGACAATCAAGGTGCGGCAAATGGGTAATCTTGGTGTGGCAGGTAGATAATCAAGGTGTGTAAGGTAGATAGACAATCAAGGAGCGGCAACTGGGTAATCTTGGTGTGGCATAGGTAGATAATCAAGGTGTGTAAGGTAGATAGACAATCAAGGAGCGGCAACTGGGTAATCTTGGTGTGGCAGGTAGATAATCAAGGTGTGTAAGGTAGATAGACAATCAAGGTGTGGCAACTGGGTAATCTTGGTGTGGCAGGTAGATAATCAAGGTGTGTAAGGTAGATAGACAATCAAGGAGGCGGCAACTGGGTAATCTTGGTGTGGCAGGTAGATAATCAAGATGTGTAAGGTAGAGATAGACAACAGGGTAATCTTGGTGTGGCAGGTAGATAATCAAGGTGTGTAAGGTAGATGGCAGCTGGTGTCTTGGTGGTGGATAATCTTGATAATATAGATGTGGAAGGCAGGTGGCAGATGGGCAATCTTGGTGTGGCGGGTAGATAATCAAGGTGTGTAGGTAGATAGACAATCAGGTGTGGAATGGGTAATCTTGGTGTGGCAGGTAGATAATCAAGATGTAAACCAATCAAGGTGTGGCAAATGGGTAATCTTGGTGTGGCGGGTGTGGTAGATAATCAAGGTGTGTAAAGGGTAGATAGACAATCAAGGTGTGGCAAATGGGTAATCTTGGTGTGGCAGGTAGATAATCAGGTAGATGAACAATCAAGGTGTGGCAAATGGGTAATCTTGGGTGGCAGGTAGAATAATCCAATAGGTAGATAGACAATCAAGGTGTGGCAAATGGGTAATCTTGGTGTGGCAGGTAGATAATCAAGGTGTGTAAGGTAGATAGACAATCAAGGAGTGGCAACTGGGTAATCTTGGTGTGGCAGGTAGATAATCAAGGTGTGTAAGGTAGATAGACAATCAAGGTGTGGCAACTGGGTAATCTTGGTGTGGCAGGTAGATAATCAAGGTGTGGTAAGGTAGATAGACAATCAAGGTGTGGTGGGTAATCTTGGTGTGGCAGGTAGATAATCAAGGTGTGGAAGGTAGATAGACAATCAAGGAGCGGCAACTGGGTAATCTTGGTGTGGCAGGTAGATAATCAAGGTGTGTAAGGTAGATAGACAATCAAGGTGTGGCAAATGGGTAATCTTGGTGTGGCAGGTAGATAATCAAGGTGTGGAAGGTAGATAGACAATCAAGGAGCGGCAACTGGGTAATCTTGGTGTGGCAGGTAGATAATCAAGGTGTGTAAAGGTGAATGGCAATCAAGGGCAGCGGCAACTGGGTAATCTTGGTGTGGCAGGTAGATAATCAAGGTGTGTAAGGTAGATAGACAATCAAGGTGTGGCAACTGGGTAATCTTGGTGTGGCAGGTAGATAATCAAGGAGCACTATGTAGGTAAATTATGTGGTAGGTAATCAAGGTGTGGTAGTTAGATAATCAAGCAATGGTGGGTATATATATGATATATATACTAAGAAAACCAAGTATGTGCATGTACAGTCAGCAACATAGTTTAGCTGCGCTGGAAGTGAGTGAATAGCCGAATTCTCTGTGATCATTATTTCAGGCATACCCGATATTCGATACCACGATCACACTTTTACAGCAGGTGCGTTCGTTAAAGATAGGTACCTAAGTAAACATTCAAGGTGTATTCAATCCAGTTGAGTAGGTTGACAAACCAGTTGAGTAGGTTGACAAACTAGTTGAGTAGGTAGACAATCCAGTTGAGTAGGTGGACAATCCAGTTGAGTAGGTAGACAAACCAGTTGTGTAGGTAGACAATCCCGTTGAGAAGGTTGACAATCCAGCTGGGTAGGTTGAAGAACCAGTTGACTAGGTTGACAAACCAGTTGAGTAGGTAGACAATCCAGTTGAGTAGGTTGACAATCCAGTTGAGTAGGTAGACAATCCAGTTGAGTAGGTAGACAATCCAGGTCTAAGTGGACATTCAAGATGTGAAAGTTGAAACAATCTAGTGATGGTAATTTACAATCCAAGTGTGAAGGCACTCAATTCAGGGGGCGGTAAGTAGATAATCCGAGCGTGTTGGCAGACAAGCCAGTCGTGGTAAGTAGATAATCCAAGTGTGTTGGCAGACAAGCCAATTGCGGTAAGTAGATAATCCAAGTGTGTTAGACAAGCCAGTCGTGGTGAGTAGATAATCCAAGTATGTTAACAGACAAGCCAGTCGTGGTAAATAGACAATCCAAGTGTGTTGGCAGACAAGGCAGACGTGATAAGTAGATAATCCAAGTGTGTTGGCAGACAAGCCAGTCGTGGTAAGTAGATAATCCAAGTGTGTTGGCAGACAAGCCAGTCGTGGTGAGTAGATAATCCAAGTGTGTTGGCAGATAAGCCAGTCGTGGTAAGTAGATAAACCAAGTGTGTTGGCAGACAAGCCAGTTGCGGTGAACCAAGCCAGGAAAGTAGATAATCCGAGCGTGTGTTGGCAGACAAGCCAGTCGTGGTAAGTAGATAATCCAAGTGTGTTGCAAACAAGCCAGTCGTGGTGAGTAGATAATCCGAGCGTCTTGGCAGACAAGCCAGTCGTAGTAAGTAGACAATCCAAGTGTGTTGGCAGACAAGGCAGACGTCATAAATAGATAATCCGAGCGTGTTGGCAGACAAGCCAGTCGTGGTAAGTAGATAATCCAAGTGTGTTGGCAGACGTGGTAAGTAGATAATCCAAGTGTGTTGGCAGACAAGCCAGTCGTGGTAAGTAGATAATCCAAGTGTGTTGGCAGACAAGCCAGTCGTGGTAAGTAGATAATCCAAGTGTGTTGGCAGACAAAGCCAGTTGCGGTAAGTAGATAATCCGAGCGTGTTGGCAGACAAGCCAGTCGTGGTAAAAGATAATCCAAGTGTGTGCTGGCAGACAAGCCAGTCGTGGTAAGTGAATCAATCAGTTGAGTAGGCGATCCAAGTGTGTTGGCAGACAAGCCAGTCGTGGTAAGTAGATAATCCAAGTGTGTTGGCAGACAAGCCAGTTGCGGTAAGTAGATAATCCGAGCGTGTTGGCAGACAAGCCAGTCGTGGTAAATAGATAATCCAAGTGTGCTGGCAGACAAGCCAGTCGTGGTAAGTAGATAATCCAAGTGTGTTGGCAGACAAGCCAGTCGTGGTGAGTAGATACTAGTAATCCAAGTGTGTAGGCAGACAATCCAGTGGTGGTAAGTGGACAATCCAAGTGTGTAGGCAGACAATCCAGCGGTGGTAAGTGGACAATCCAAGTGTGTAGGCAGACAATCCAGTTGTGGTAAGTGTTGTGTTTAGCAGACACTGAGAGGGTGGCGAGGCGACAACACAGGTGTCCTAGGGGCTTCACCTTCTGCAACTTAATGTAGTGGTTCTATTCTCACAGCCCGACATTGGTGTTAACCACCCATTACACCATTCACTGGTTTAGGATTTGATTACTTGTAATTGAGGGCAATTTGCTGGTTCCCGGGTCGACCTCCGCGGCTCTCGTAATTGACGGGCATCGCCGTTCCTGCCCCGCACTCTCTGTATCATGTCTTCCAGTAATGGTTGATGTACGTGTTCCCGAACAACGTGGGACTTGCGATCCACTCTCTGTACCATGTCTTCCAGTAATGGTTGATGTACGTGTTCCCGAACAACGTGGGACTTGCGATCCACTCTCTGCCTTGGTACTTAGGTTTCAGACTTGTTTCATGTTTTCACGCTTCAACAAATACCAGCAACGTACCTGTCTGATTAAGGTCATCGTCATTGTACTGACCAGTATAGTGGTCGTGTTGTCAAGCCTTTCACAGGGGGTTCCTACTGACAAGACTTTTTCATAGTGTTAAAAGCCTTTTTCGACATGTTAAGAGTAAAGTATTTTTTCGGGATTCCTATTCACAAGCCTTTTTAATAGTGTTAAACCTAGCACAGAGTATTTGTACTGACGGCCTTTCTTCTTATTGTCAAGCCTAGCATAGGGTATTCGTAATGATAAGTATTTTTCGTAGTCTTAAGCCTGTCACGGATCTTTCGTAGAGACAAGCCTTTAAATGTTAAGCCTAAAAAGGGGGATTCCTTATTGACAAGCCTTTTTTGTAGTGTTAAACCTAGCACAGAGTATTTGTACTGACGGCCTTTCTTCTTATTGTCAAGCCTAGCATAGAACATTCGTAATGATAAGTATTTTTCGTAGTCTTAAGCATTTCACGGATCTTTCGTAGGGACAAGCCTTTAAATGTTAAGCCTAAAACGGGAGCTTCCTATTGACAAGCCTTTTTAAAGTGTTAAGCCTAGTACAGTAAAATTGTACTGGCAAAGTCAAACGCAGGACATTCATGTTCGGCTTCCGCACTTCCCCGCCGTGATGCTGCTGGACTGTTGACAAAGGTCGTGTCAATACATACACAATCTCCCAAACCATTCTATTTTATTTCCAGAAGTAACGGCTATCACACTTCATAATTACCACAATTACGAGTGAGTTTGTTTGGTTTGAACAGTATTTCATGTTGGGATATAGAGAGCAGGGATTCTTCTGACAACCGTAGAAACCCAATCAGGGCGAACCGACCATATCAACAATGTCAACAGCCATATCTTCATAGGAAGCAGCTCTATACAAGAATGTCAGGCAAACCATGCTGTCCTCCCATCGTTATTTTGGACACACGACACTATATCAGGCTACATAGGCGCTCACCATCGGCCGGCTGTAAAAAATGCATTAATGCAACATAGAGAAAGTTATTGTTAATCTTAATCAAATGGTTCAGACAGAAGAATCACTGCAGCACAGAGTGTTAGTCATAATGGTCGTTGTATTAGTGACTGTTGTATTAAACATGAGGTAGTTATAGCAGTTATACACCAGGATACCACTAAGCCCACACATGGAGGGCATTATTCATGGAACTACTGAAACTAATGCTTTACCAAACATACCACAGTGCCAACGGAGTGTTTATAATAATTGCATTTCATTATCATTTAAGCAGACATCTAGACATATTTCCTAAACAACATCATGGACGCGTCCGTTTAGATCAGGGTATGTCGGATTCCATTAATCGTTGTTGAAAAGCTAGACAATGAAAGCCACAGACCATTTATCTGGATTTACCTTCAGTTCTAAACATTGACAAGGTTCTGAATTATTTATCTTATTCTCAATTCCACCTTGTCCACAGTGTCCACTGTTTACCATTAATTCTTCATCCTCCCATTCTGCATAACTCGTCTTCAGTGGAACCAAAGACAGTCTAATGCCCCACCATCACGCTCCTCCGATATGCGTGTATGCAAATTCCTGTCGCTGCCTTCCAATCATGCAAACTAAATATTGATTGGTCAAGCAAATTCAATCAGTGACCAGCGGCTACATCTGTAAAAGCCGGAATCAATACCAAATAAGTATGTGTCCAGCTCATGAATATTAATGAGGCTGGAGTGAGCCTTGGTAGCGGTCAGTCGTCATGGAGAATTACTAATGTCCAGACAAAGTCGATCGAAGTGGGCTATTTGTGGCCGTAATATTTCAAGTCTGGTCTTGGACATGGACTTCATTATCATCGGTCGTTAGAAAAACCTTCTCAGACTTTCGCCGGTAAATAACGATAGCCGTTGTAAAATAAGCCAGATCTGAGGGATTTCGAGACAGTTCTACTCTTTGAAGCTTTTGAGCAAGAAGATATTAGTATTAATGACCAGACGGCCAACGACAAGGTTTCCTGGCTTCGGCTTTGTCCGTCAATTTGACCACTGCGTCGGGAAAATCCCATGACCAGCGCTCCGTCCTCAGCATAGTTCTTCCCTGAATACTTGTAATGGTGGTTTTAATGAAAGGGAAATAAAACAGAGACCGATGGGAGATAGACTCCTCTGTAACAAAACGTTGTGTTCTGCTGATGGCCTGTTTTCATAAAGCTCTACATCAAGCAGTAGGTATCTTTTGTAATCCTAGCTCAGTGAACTGTACTTTTGACGACGGCCGTTCATCCAGTAATTCTTGCGCTCAACCGGGAGACACACATTAATCACATGGCCATTGTACACAACGTCATCAAGATCTTGCTCAACAATATATCATCGCCGGTTGTGATAGTGTCCGTCGGTATGCCATTGACTGTAGCGATATGTTGAGAGGCTTAATATACAGTGTTTGAAGTAGCAGTACCTATCAGAATTGAACATTAAGAGACGATCCATTGACAGTTGAATGTCCATGATGGCCATGTTTGCGTCACTGACCACATACATTGACTGTATAATGAGAAGGGCTTTGCCATGGCAGAGGGGGGTTGTAAAGTTGTCTGATAAAGCCCTTGGGTAATGATAAGTAATAACGGTTCGTATATATGACTTGCATTAATTCCATCAAAGCATGAGTTTTAGCGGGAAAATACCTACCGCGATCAACGAGTCAGTGATAATCTCAGCTCTCTGGGGAGTATGTAACCCAGTAGGAAGAGTATGATGTTAGTGTGGCAGACAATGACCGTATAGATGCAAACGATTGATCAAAAGCAACAAGTTTAAATATTAATCGCTGACGTTAGTACTTCAAATTATCGTATACATAATCTACCAAAAAAAACCAAACATATCTTCTGATCATCTCCAATATAAGTTGAACATGATGGCATTAAAGGTATACCAGGCAACAGAGATGTTTCCCCTTCACAACCTTCCCTAGCTATACAGTAACCTTCCCTAGATATACAGCAAACTTCCCTTGCTATACAGCAACCTTCCCTAGATATACAGCAACCTTCCCTAGATATACAGCAAACTTCCCTTGCTATACAGCAAACTTCCCTAGATATACAGCAAACTTCCCTAGATATACACCAAACTTCCCTAGATATACAGCAAACTTCCCTAGATATACACCAAACTTACCTAGATATACACCAAACTTACCTAGATATACACCAAACTTCCCTAGCTATACAGCAAACTTCCCTAGATATACACCAAACTTCTCTGGTTATACAGCAAACTTCCCTTGCTATACACCAAACTTCCTTTGCTATACAGCAACCTTCCCTAGATATACAGCAAACTTCCCTTGCTATACAGCAAACTTCTATGGTTATACAGCAACCTCCTATGATTAGCAACCTTCCCTAGATATACACCAAACTTCCCTAGCTATACACCAAACTTCCCTAGCTATATAGCAAACCTCCCTAGATATACAGCAAACTTCCCTAGATATACACCAAACTTCCGTGATATACAGCAACATTCCCTAGATATACAGCAAACTTCCTTAGATATACAGCAAACTTCCCTAGATATACAGCAAACGTCCCTAGCTATACACCAAACTTCCCTAGATATACACCAAACTTCCGTGATATACAGCAACCTTCCCTAGATATACAGCAAACTTCCGTGATATACAGCAACCTTCCCTAGATATACAGCAAACTTCTATGGTTATACACCAACCTTCCCTAGATATACAGCAAACCTCCCTAGATATACACCAAACCCAAACTTCCCTAGATATACACCAAACTTACCTAGCTATACAGCAACATTCCCAAAGCTTCCCTAGATATACACCAAACTTCCCCTGGATATACAGCAAACTTCCCTTGCTATACACCAAACTCCCTTTGCTATACACCAAACTTCCCTAGCTATACACCAAACTTCCCTTGCTATACACCCAACTTCCCTAGATATACACACCAGGCTTCCCTAGATATGCAGCAAAGCTTCCCTAGATATACAGCTTCCCTAACTTCCCTAGATATACACCAAACTTCACCTAGCTATACACCAAACTTCCCTTGCGACACACCACACTTCCCTAGATATACACCAAACTTCCCTAGATATACACGAAACTTCCCTAGATATACACCAAACTTCCCAAGATATATTTCAAACCTCCCTAGATATACACCAAACTTCCCTAGATATACACCAAACTTCCCTAGATATGTAACAAACTTCCCTAGATATACAGCAAACTTCCCTAGATATACACCAAACGTCCTAGATATACACTTCCCTAGATATACATCAAACTTCCCTAGATATACAGCAAACTTCCCTAGATATACACCAAACTTCCCAAGATATATAACAAACCTCCCTAGATATACACCAAACTTCCCTAGATATACACCAAACTTCCCTAGATATGTAACAAACCTCCCTAGATATACAGCAAACTTCCCTAGATATACACCAAACGTCCTAGATATACACCAAACTTCCCTAGATATACACCAAACTTCCCTAGATATACACCAAACTTCCCTAGATATGTAACAAACTTCCCTAGATATACAGCAAACTTCCCTAGATATACAGCGAACTTCCCTAGATATATAACAAACCTCCCCAGATATACACCAAACTTCCCTTGCTATACACCAAACTTCCCTTGCTATACACCAAACTTCCTTTGCTATACACCAAACTTCCCTAGATATACACCAAACTTCCCTTGATATACACCAAACTTCCCTTGCTATACACCAAACTTCCCTAGATATACAGCTAACTTCCCTAGATATACACCAAACTTCCCTAGCTATACACCAAACTTCCCTTGCGATACACCACACTTCCCTAGATATACACCAAACTTCCCTAGATATACAGCAAACTTCCCTAGATATACACCAAACTTCCCAAGATATATAACAAACCTCCCTAGATATACACCAAACTTCCCTAGATATACACGAAACTTCCCTAGATATGTAACAAACTTCCCTAGATATACAGCAAACTTCCCTAGATATACACCAAACGTCCTAGATATACACCAAACTTCCCTAGATATACACCAAACTTCCCTAGATATACACCAAACTTCCCTAGATATGTAACAAACTTCCCTAGATATACAGCAAACTTCCCTAGATATACAGCGAACTTCCCTAGATATATAACAAACCTCCCCAGATATACACCAAACTTCCCTAGATATACACCAAACTTCCCGAGTTATACAGCCAAATCTGCATGGTTGGAAGGTAAATGTAGCCAGCATGCTGTTGCAATAGGACACTATAGCTTCAACAGTCTCTCCATAGCCCATTTATCTACTGATAATATACTTTATACACTGATTAATGTGTTGATGGTCATACCTTCTGAGGGTTATGTAACGCAAAGTCACGCCCTAGGCTGTCTCCCACACCCTAGACAATAAATCAACTCCCACTCAAGTCTAGAATGTTTTGGCAAGTCTAGTTTTCCTCAGCTGTAAACATTAAGGATTCTCTGCTCTCCTTTTGTATTTGTTGTGTAGGGAAAGGTGTATTATATATTTGTTGAATATGATAACTCTGGGACTAAAGGTCGGTCTGGCTAGGCTCCAATTGTTCCAACTCTGAGGAGTTTGAGCTCTCCAACACATTAACGCTTAGTCCCTGAATATATATATATAATTTTGATAGTAACAAATAACCCATTTAAATAGAAAAAAAAGCCCCGGTAAGTTGGGAGATTCTAGACTTGCTTCATTTAGGGCTTTAACAATTCAGGAAGTGCTGGGCAGTAGAAGAAATAATATGGTTCGGGGACTGTGCGACAGACAAGCTCTCCAACAGCTGTCCTCGGTAGTCGCCGTCAGGGGTTTGATTTGAGTCTGAATGTGGCCACGTCAAGTGTTACTGGTGTTGAGTGACGAGAGGAGGGGTCACTGGTATCGATGTTGGTCAGTAATGGGTAACGGTTCAGAGGTTGAAGTCTGGCCATGTTGACGAGGGTGGTTGGCTGGTTCATGTCGCACACGATGCAGCAACTCCCCACCAAAGCATATACCATCCAAACCATTGTCATGGATAGTTATTTGTCTGTTTAGTGTCACTCTGCAAGAATTAAGGTTACATTACATGCTCACTTTACATCATGGGCGCTGTCGTTAACGTGACCCTATTATAGGTCGTGTTCGACAAACTCTTCATTTACAACAGATATGACTAAATACGTACGTTGTATAGATTAAAGGTGAGGTGAGGTGAAATGGGGTTTAACGTCGTACTTGAGAATATTTCGCTCATATGACGATGTGCATGCGTGTGTATGTGTATGTGCGGCTGCTTGTACTAGCCCAGACTGAAGCTGGTTTACAGTGCTAGCCCACTGAGATACCATGCTGCAGTTAAGCATGAATACCCAGTATACTGGCTCCGAGCCGTCCAGTCCTTGTTGTACCCATTAATGCCGAGCGCCAGGCAGGGACCAACAAGTACCATATTTTAACGTCTTTTGATATGACGCGGTCGGGGATCGAACCCGCGACCTTCCGCTCTCCGTATAGATTAAAACAGCAGCATCCCCTGGCTGTGACCGTCATGGTTTTCACGGGGACAATAAACTCCAAGGCTAAACCTGCAACTCGATAACGCATGGCATGTTTTGTTTGAAAACCTTGACAATCAACAGAACATAGTTAACACGACGTGTGGACAGGTCATTGATTGTGAAGATAGGGTGAGTGAGGGAGTGGACTCACAACCTGACGCCAGTACAACAGCCGTTGTTGTTTTAAAAATCATGTCAAGTCATTAAACAAGCCGATCGATGCATTTAGTGACAAATGTTTTACAATCGAACACCATTCTCCCGAGTTCGACTGTACTAGATTCCAGGATGAGATTCCACAACAGGTCATCCACCAAGGAGAGTATAGTAAACCCTGACGGTTTGCTCGCCAGACAATCGCCCAGGTGAAGGTATTTTCGAGTTAACGAATCATGAGGAACTTTCAACTCAAGGTGATCACCGAGAATATCACTGTACCCATGTTTGGAACCGAACCTTGGTTCCGATCCAACCCTTTGAACAGGAGGCCACCCTCATCTTCGCGAAATAACGGATAGTCTGTCTCACAGTCCCTGAAACACATTATTTCCCTACAGCCTAGCCCTCCCTACAATGCTAAAGCCCTAAATGAAGCAAGTCTAGATTTCCACAGGTTGTGAATCTCTGGTCTCCCTGAAGAAACAGTAACGACAAGAAAAGCATGAAAAACGTCTATGACGTCATCCATTGTTTTTGAAGGTTGCTGGCATTGACATAATCAGGTTGTTCCAGGGAACAACGCTGCTCAAGACCAACGTTATAACAACCTGTTTCATTGAAGCAGTTATGTAAAACAACCTGTTCCTTCTTAACAAACATCTACCTCCAATTCAATTACCTGCTCCCGGCGGCGACGGGGTGGCCTAGCGGTTAAAGTGTTTGCTTGTCAAGTGAGTGAGTGAGTGAGTTCAGTTTTACGCCGCACTCAGCAATGTTCCAGTGTATGGCGGCGGTCTGTATGTAATCCAGTTATCAAATCATGAGCATCGATCAACGCAATTGGTATACGATGACATGTGTCAACCAAGTCAGCGAACCTGACCACCCGATCCCGTTATAGTCGCCTCGTACAAGCATGGGTTACTGAAGATCAATTCTAACCCGAATCTTCACGGCTATGCGCGTGAAGAACCGAAGGTACGGGTTAGATTTCCCACATGGGTACAATGTGTGAAGCCCGTCCCTAGCCCCACAACACCCCACCCGCAGTGATATTGCTGGAATATTTCAAAAAACATTGTGAAACATACAAATTCACTAGAATAGCTTCCAATCGCGGGATTCGAACCACAAACAGCATGGCATTTCGTTATTCATCCGAAGTCAACATTGTTTACTGAGGCCTTTCGAAAACATTGTGAAATCAACCTTCTTGAATTATAACTTGGAATATATCATGTCATGCTTTGGTTTTGCACACTTGTAAATTATCTGTAAACTTTAATATGACATCGCCTCTGAACGAGTTTATTCATGTATTTATTGTCTTAAACCTGAAGAAAGTTGTAGCTCAGCTATTGTTGTAGTCATGAATAACACGTCTTGCACGAGCGAAAATCAATTAGTGCCGGTCGAGTCCACTTTCGTTTGTAGGGACAAAGTAACTTATATTGTTTGGGACTGTAGGAACCGGGAAAAGAAAGGTAGGGATAATAAGACGCCCTGCCCTACTTCCAGTCCCAAGCACAACTGTTTTACACTGCACATGGTTTCATGGTTATTAGCCTCAAGAAGGATTGTTGTGATCATGGTGGTGTAAGTGGCCAGTTACTGTCAACATGTAAAGATTAAATCTATCTTAGCGACGTTTTTGCAACTCTCCAGCGCCTTTTAAAAAAGTTCAACTGCTGCCCGTATACACTGAGCTTCTGTCATGGCCGTCGACGCTATATTGCTAATCATGCCGCTACCGGCAGCGTAATGAGCTAGTGACCTACTTCAATCCTGTCCTACTTGGAAGACACTGTACGTTTCTCTGTATTTACTTACTATGTAAGCAACAATACAACTAGAAACCATACCGGGGACCCATCAACACATGCCTATCACGTCCCCTCGAGGTCAGCCAAAAGTCAGTCCTCTCGGCAGCTCGGGAAATGTGTTCCTTATGTATGGCAAACCACTGGTGTGTGTGGTGTATTGGTTTTTGAACGATAGCAGCGAATGGTGTTTTTTCTGTGACACAGTTTTAACATTGTTATGTTACGTCATGGGGTATTAGTCCGATGCAGGGTAATCGATAATTGCCTTAATAATAACGTAGATAGATCGATTGTACAAATAGTTGTACATAGTTCATACCACTGCTGCATATGTAATATGTGGGTTATACAACTGTTGTAGGCCGTACATGGTTTATATAACTGTTGTAGGTCGTACATGGGTTATACAACTGTTGTAGGCCGTACATGGTTTATATAACTGTTGTAGGTCGTACATGGGTTATACAACTGTTGTAGGCCGTACATGGTTTATATAACTGTTGTAGGTCGTACATGGGTTATACATCTGTTGTAGGCCGTACATGGGTTATACAACTATTGTAGGTCGTACATGGGTTATACAACTGTTGTAGGTCGTACATGGGTTATATAACTGTTGTAGGTCGTACATGGGTTATACAACTGTTGTAGGTCGTACATGGGTTATACATCTGTTGTAGGCCGTACATGGGTTATACAACTGTTGTAGGTCGTACATGGGTTATACAACTGTTGTAGGTCGTACATGGGTTATATAACTGTTGTAGGCCGTACATTGGTTAACTGTTGCATGTAGTGTATTGGTTATATAACTGTTGTATGAAGTATATGGGTTATATAACTGTTGTATGTAGTGTGTGAGTTATATAAATGTTGCATGTAGTAAAGGAGTTATATAATTGGTGTATGTAGTAAAAGAGTTACATGTATATAATTGGCGTATGTAGTATATGGGATAGATCACTCTTGTAGGTCGTACATGGGTTATACAACTGTTGTATGTAGTAAATGAGTTATTTGACTGTTGTATGTTGTATATGGGTTAGAAGAGAGAGAGGTCAGCACCCCACACCACTAAACAACACATCACCACACACCACTACACCACACCCCGTCACACCCGAGATCTGACTCTTACAACACCTCACACCGCTCTTTTTCGCTTGTTTTGTTTTAAACATATTTGATTCACAAAAGGTGAATGGGATTGGGTACAAGTTTTCCAACTCAGGACTCTGGACTCTGACTCGAGGCTGCTAATGCTGGTTGATTTGTCCATACAACGTCCAGCGTGCACAGATCGATATAACATATTGTGAACGTATGGAGGCCGATATGCAGTGCAATGCTCCTCACTTTGCAACATGCTGTGAACAGAAATATTTCCAGGAGGACAAAAATCAATTCCCAACATGTCGGATCTGGTTTTCCGGTCAATCAATTTCTGTATGCAGTAATACTCCAAAAACGTCCAGGGAAATTGATTCTCTTTCATGTCTGCTTTTGTCTCTCTATCCGCTGAGAGTAGAAATGCGTCTTTGAAAAACAGTTCAAAGAGTAATAATAATCCGAAGCCTGCATGGCAATCGGCATGTTTTAGAGGGGATACTATCTTGTCAATTTCAGTGGGCTTTGACCAAAATTGGCATTCACAGTGGACGTGTAGATTTCAATGGAACTGGCATGTTAGGTCTGACTACATTTAGTAGGGCCCGAAAAGAGAGCAAGATAATTGGGGCAAAATGGGCCCTTGGTGTATTTTTCTCATATGATTCAGCTCCGTGGCCGTAACTGTAATTGCACCTTTGGGAATGACCGATTCCTCATCCCCAGCATACGGGCCACTAACATATTCCCGTACTTGCACAGGGTTCCAATAAAGTTTTAACTGAAGAAATTGGATTTGCCCCATTGAGCTAATATGCCCATAACGACGTTGACCGAGGGTTGTCCAATTGCTCTGTCATCAAACATTTCAAAATTGCGAAATTCCAACATTGAACGAGAGCTCTAAGCACAACCTAGTTTCCAGTGATGCATATCTAATCCTTGTTGCGAGTTAGTCAGCGGGTAAGAAATACAGGTTGCATCTCATGCACGCATAATGGCTCCGTACGATTACGCCCTGTCGCTATGGAGTCTACGATAATATTTCTCCATTCACAAAATAAAAACACAAGTATTTTTGTTGCTCTATGTGTAAATATATTCCGTTCGCCAAGGCGCTTGTCGTTCCCCTAGGGATTGTCATTTAGAAAAGGGGAAAGGTTTCACCTTATATGCCAGCTCTAAGACATATTACCTTCAGTTTTGATTTCAGTAAGGAATTGGGTCAGCTTGAGAACCACCTTCAACCACTTAATCACATGAAGGAGCGCATGTCATGCTAATTCTTTTATCTGGGGATAATGCTACTCCACCTGGGGACGTGACCTCTGACGTGGCTGTGCCACTGAAGCACCATACAAACGATTGTGGAAGCAGGGCAGGTGAATAATCCCCTGTATTGTAAATCTGGCAGCTTTGGATAATGCAAGTGCCTTTAATTCGATCATTCATGTCATGGTTATAACCGGCCCTTCGCAAACATTCATTGATAATGGAAAACATAAACATTCTGTAGCTAACCTTACTTAGTGACGCCGGTACAAGACTTAGTGACACCGGTACAAGACTTAGTGACACCGGTACAAGACTTAGTGACACCGGTACAAGACTTAGTGACACCGGTACCAGAACGTTCTTCACGTTTTTGTTCACTAGATCTGGAAACGATAGGAACAAACAGCTGTGAGAGGTCTGAACACTTTCATAAGGGCTTCATATAGTTTTTCTTTAGGTTGGTGGACTATTTTTTAACATGACTTTACTTTAAATGTGATGTATGCAGGAGACGCAGGTATTTGGATGATACGATGTCATTTGGAAAATAAATACCTCGAATAATTCTTCTCACCGTAAATTATTTTCTACAAAAGTTACACAAATTTAAAAGAGGTTCAATTTCTGGAGGACGTGCGTCGCCTTGTGTAAAAACCTCCGTTGTTACCAATCCTGCAGAGTATCTATTGTATAGTTCATATGAGCAACTACAATGTGTGAAGCCCATTTCTGATGTCACCCGCCGTGATATTGCTGGAATATTGCTAAAAGCGGCGTAAAACTAACTCACTCACTCACTCATGAGCAACTATATCAGGGAAGTTGCCGTATACGTATAAATCAAAATTATATAAGTTGTCAGATACAGGGCCTATGTATCGTTGGTATATGCTGACGTCCATACCTTATCAATACTACCATTTTACAAATCGTGCGTCTACTTTAACATATATCAGTTATTAGACAGCAGACTCTATATACCAAACGTATATTTTAACATCTGTCAGTTTTTATAACACTAGAGCCTGTACGTATATATTTGAATCCAACAGTTATAAGTAACATCATTCCATATATATATATATATATCATCATACGTATAGATCAATCCCATCAGTTATCAATGACATCAGCCTAGATGACGTTGAATGACGTTCATGTTGTCGATGAAGTACATGTACATGTAAATACAAAATAAATTCCATGCACTGTTTGTATGTACCAGTTATACGTATCTACGGAACAAATATTTGTCATGCTTGTCCAAAACTGTGATAGGTGAACACACCTTGTCAGCTCTTCTGAATGTAAAGGGGGCGGCGGGGTAGCCTAGTGGGTGAAGCGTTCGCTCGTCACGCCGAAGCCGCGGGTTCGATTCCTCTCGTGGGTACAATGTGTGAAGCCCATTTCTGGTGTCCCCACCGTGATATTGCTGGAATAATGCTAAAAACACTGACTCTAATTTCAACAATACTCATATTGTAAAATCAGTAGCTCTTGTCTGAGAGATTAAATGTCCGACGCTCAATGTTCAACGAATCTTGTGTTACTTGTATTTGGATACAACGGTAATTGTACTGAAGACCATCACAACTGAATAAAATCTATCTATCTATCTATCTATCTATCTATCTATCTATCTATCTATCTATCTATCTATCTATCTATCTATCTATCTATCTATCTATCTATCTATCTGTCTATCTATCTATCTGTCTATGTCTGTCTGTCTATCTATCTATCTATGTCTGTCTGTCTGTCTGTCTGTCTGTCTATCTGTCTGTCTGTCTATCTATCTATCTATGTCTGTCTGTCTGTCTGTCTGTCTGTCTGTCGATCTATCTATGTCTGTCTGTCTGTCTGTCTGTCTATCTATCTATCTATCTCTGTCTGTCTATCTATCTATCTATGTCTGTCTGTCTGTCTGTCTGTCTATGTATGTATGTTTGTATGTCTGTCTGTCTGGTCTGTCTGTCTATCTATCTATCTGTCTGTATGTCTGTCTATCTCTGTCTGTCTGTCTATCTATCTATCTATCTATATCTGTCTGTCTGTCTGTCTATCTATCTATCTATCTATCTATGTCTGTCTGTCTGTCTGTCTGTCTGCCTGTCTGTCTGTCTGTCTGTCTGTCTGTCTGTCTATCTATCTATCTATCTCTGTCTGTCTGTCTGTCTATATCTGTCTGTCTGTCTGTCTATGTCTGTCTGTCTGTCTGTCTGTCTATCTATCTATGTCTGTCTGTCTGTCTGTCTGTCTATATCTGTCTGTCTGTCTATCTATGTCTGTCTGTCTATCTATCTATCTATCTATGTCTGTCTGTCTGTCTATATCTGTCTGTCTGTCTATCTATGTCTGTCTGTCTGTCTGTCTGTCTATGTCTGTCTGTCTGTCTGTCTATGTATCTGACCTATTGACGTCAGTTGGTTATAGACCGCATCAACATCTGTATGATATACGTAGATATTACCAGTCATCAGATATACATCATAGTCCATAGAATATCGAGGAGGTTTTTTTTCTGATTTAGATCATGTGTAATACAAGCTATATAACTTAAATACTGACTGGTTCAGAGATAACTAATTTATAATTCTCGTCTTCAATTACCGTAAAGCCTTAACATGACCCAACAGGCCTTTGTTCCTGTGAGCGAAGTTGAACATAAAAGAGGATTGACGGAGCAGCAATTCCTGTGGCAACAGGATTGACAGTGGCTATATCTGACTGCTGATCAATACACCTTAAACAAATTGAACATACGTATGCCAGAGGTATCGCTGACCACGTGTCACTGATATGTGCTTACATTTCTGGAGATCGTGTTAACTGAATATTTGTTTAATTGTGGTTTCTAAGACAATTAATTTAACTTGTTTACCATAAATGCTGAGATGCATGTGCTGGTATTCCTGTATTCACGAGAGAATGGTAAGATGTCTTCAGATCGTGATATTCTGATATGTTGGAACGGTCTGGTCTTAGGACGGAGTTGTTAGTCTGCACAGGCGTCGTACCGAACAAAGGGAGCTATGAAACATGGATGCCGACATTGATTACAGTTGTATAAATATTATAATTCATGCGAAGTATATCGTGTTATAAATAGTCATGTACACGCATGCACAATACAAATCAGGGGCGGATGCAGCTTTTTGAGAATGTATTTATTTATTTTATTTTATTTTATTTTTTTTTTTTTTATTTTTTTTTATTTTTATTTTATTTTTTTATTATTTTATTTTTATTTTATTTTTTTGCGGGGTAGGGGGTGGTTCACTTCATTTCCACCCGAGTTTCAATGTTTATTTAACAAACTTTCTGGACAAAAATTGGATCCACCTCTTGATCCGCCTATGCAAATAGTCCAGATACAGGATTTAAGCGTGATATCCGCAGAGTGTTCTGCTACCACCAACACTATACCATGGTAAAGCGTTGGAAGTGTTTCTTTTAAAAGTATCTTTATTTCCTCCATCAACCTAAAATGTCATTCAAAATAATAGGTATAATATTGATAAAGAAAGAGGTATATTTTGTTTGTAATTGTTATTTTTGTAAATTATACAAAGACTAGTCTTTGGCCTGATACATGAGTAAACAAATAACTACAGTCTATATAGTAGGGACAACATCAGAGTTTTTCTCGCGAAGGTTTAAAAGGCATATCCACCTTTGGGGCAGTGATATGTGTGTTGAGACGGGGTCAGGTTTCTTCTTCATCTCCTTCCGAAATAACCTCTTATCTCTTAAAGTAATTTTGAGGACACTTTTTATATAAATGTTATCAGCCCATAAGCAATAGGACGAGTAGTCAAAGGACAACGCTCTGGCACAATGACAATCCAAGCAGGTTCAAATTCTAATTCAGATGTATATTGTATATATACCAAGCGTTCGTTGAGTGTCCTGAACCACATAGATGATATCAGTTTAAGTGTATAGATCTTGATTGAAAATTGTGTTGTATAGGAGTATGGTGCTTCAATACAAATTAAGGTTTCTTGAATTACAATATTAGTCACTGGTTTGCAAACTATGATATTTGCGCCAGTTATATTGCCATCTGTCGATGAAGAGATATTAGTTATGTGATATATGTGATATGTATAAATTACATGTTATTCCGCTGCTTTGGCTTGGCCAATCAAACACTGTTCTGTTGCATTATTGCGTTGAGCAATGTCTCTGATTCTTGTCTACAGCGTTTCTTGTGGATAATTTGATACGCTGTCATTAATCCTGACGTGCGTATTTAATGCGCTGTTATTGTTGGCGTACGTATTTAATATGTCGTTATTATTGTTGACATACGTAATTAATGTGCCGTTATTATTGTTTTTTTATTACTTTTTTTATTATGCATACATTTGTATACCGCCAATATCCAGCTCAGCTGCTCAAGGGCGCTTTGTTTTGACGTACGTATTTAATAAGCTGTTATTATTGTTGACGTACGAATTTAATATGCCTTTATTATTGTAGACGTATGTATTTAATACGTTGTTATTATTGTTGACGTACGTATTTAATGTGCCGTTATTATTGTTCATGTATGTATTTAATATGTCGGTTTTATTGTTCACGTACGCATTTAATGAGCTGTCATTATTGCTGACGTGCGTATTTAATATGCCGTTATCATTGTTGACGTACGTTTTTTATCTGTCGTTATTATTGCTGACGTACGTATTTAATACGTTATTATTATTGCTGACGTATGTATTTAACCCGCCGTTATAATTGTTGACGTACGTAATTAATATGCCGTTATTATTGTTGACGTACGTAATTAATATGCCGTCATTATTGCTGACCTACGTATTCGATATGTCGTTATTGTTGTTGACGTACGTATTTAATATGCCGTTATTATTGTTGACGTGCGTATTTAATGGGCTGTTATCATTGTTGACGTATGTATTTAATATGCTCTTATTATTGTTGACGTACGTATTTAATACGCTGTTGTGTACGTATTTAGCAAGCCGTTATCGTTATTGACATACGTATTTAATACGCTGTTATCATTAATGACGTACGTATTTAATACGCTTTTATTTTTGTTGAAGTACGTATTTAATGCGCTGTTATTATTGCTGACGTACGTATTTAAAATGCCGTTATCATTGTTCACGTACGTATTCATAAGAAGTAAGATCAACATGTCTCATTTTTGTGTATGGTGCCGGTGTGCACGCTTTGCGTCCGGTCACTACGCGGATGTACACAGTGTTAAAACCGGTTCTACAGTTATACGTGTATAAACGCAAAAACATGCTGAAGCAGTTCCTGGGGGTATTTTTATGTAAACGACACTGATGAGGAACAGAATTGCGACTGACAGGTTATTGATAATGGTATACCAACACTGTCGAATGAAATGGCTCCATGAAATTCATGATGTCTTCGGGGAGATGCCGATCTGTCTTCTACAAGAAACATGAATTTTTCGAATAAAAAGAATGAAAAGAATATTTTGCTTCACTTTTGGTGTAATGAATAGATTGCTAGATGAAAGCGTGGACGCCCAATGCACTGAGGGTGCAAAAGTGTCACTTAGGGCTGGGGTAATGCATGTGTTTGAAGCAGTTCTCGAAAACCGAGGTACAGCGGAGGCTGGTGGTGGATAATAGCCCAAGGGACATAACTCTGCTTGTTCCGACAAGTGCGTTACAAATTTATCAGTTTCGTTGGAGATAAAAGTCTGTTCTTCTTTTGTCCTTTAAGATCTGAAGACATACCTTATTGTACATTCTCACAAAAATGCTACACACTAGGTAGCATACATATAATGAGGGGGAGGGGAGGGGTTTGGTTGTTGGAGGGAGGGTGGAGGGTGGGTTTTGGTGTTGGAGGGAGGGTGGAGGGAGGGTTGGAGTAGCCAAATGGTTAAAGTGTCCGCTCGTCACGCCGAAGACCCGGGTTTGATTCCCCAAGTAGGTACGGGACGGTGGGATAGCCCAGTGGTTTAGGAGTTCGCCCGTCACGCCGAAGACCCGAGTTCGATTCCCCACATGGGTACAATGTGTGAAGCCTATTTCTGTTCCCTTGCCGTGATATTTCTGAAACAATGCTGAAATTGGCGTAAACCTAAACTCACTCAATCATCCCACATGGGTAGAGTGCGTGAAGATGATTTCTGGTATTCCAGACCGTAATATTGCTGGAATACTGCTAAAAGCGACGTAAAACCACATATTCACTCACTCAGACGATACGAGCAAAAAAAAGCAATGATTAATAATGCAAGCCCTAAAACAATTCACCAAAATTACAAGACGCCTTCTTTCACAGGATACATACGCAACCATGAAAACAATACACAGCTGTATCAAACATGTCCTCCCGGCAGCTAGCCTTCCAGGAATATTTTACTGAAGGCAGGAACACAAGAACTGACAAATAATGTATATTCTTCTTGAAACAAATGTATTTTTCTCCCTGTCTTTAATTCGATATTCACCTGAAACAGGCCGTTTTTAAACCACGCGTTTGGAAAATGATTTCCCTCAAGACCCTGTTTCACTCTAGCTTGTATTTCACCTTCTTTTTCATCTTGACTATCTGGAGAAAGAAGCGTTGCTTTTAGAAATAAAATCCTGACTGAAGTCATCCCGGAAACGCTCTTTCACGTTACACTGACATTAAAGGTTACGTCTTTTCACATACACAAAAACACAATCCTTGTATAACATAGATTCTGCAGGAGTTCTAGTTCTAGTTCTGGTTGCCAGGCGACCGAAGGCTAAATATCGCCGTAGATTAGTAATTCGCACCGTCATTCGTAGTTGACTTTGTGTCAAAGCAATGGTGTTGAGAACAGTATTCTTTTATATTGTAATGTTGTTTGTTTGATTCGCAGTGTTGTCAATGGTTAACGTCAACGCCAGAGATTGACCAGGCTCTCTCCTCCTCCTCCTCCTCCTCCCCCCCTCCTACCTCCTCTCCCCAACAGGTTCAGTTGGGAGTACAGACAAAAGAATGGTAAAACTTAATTGTACGAATCAAATGAAGGGGATATCAGTGATATTACCAGGTAGACAGGTGTACAGGTATCCAAAGGTATACAGATAAAGCAGTTAGTAATAGATTTTGAAAACACACAAGGCGTTCACAAAAATAAAATATTGTATTCCTCAAAATAGCTCTTTTGTATTTTAACATAACATGTATGTTTGGTTATGATCTTATGTTATCTTCAAATTGAGTATCTTGAACGGAAAATATGGGAGATTTCATATCCAGAAGGTGCAAACTGAGCACCTGTCTAGATAGGAAAAGATGGAAGGTTTTATATCGAAACAATGCAAATTGAGCATCGGTTTAGAGGGGAAATATTATGAGAGCTACCTAAGCTGAAGGCACCGGATGAATTGAGCACCCACGTATAAAGCAACCGTGGTTTCGTTTCAAATACGAATCGCCTATATAGAAGGTGCGGAATGAGAACGTATCCAGATTTGAAATATATGTTAACTTTATTACTTGAGTACTTCCTGGAAGGCTACAGATGTGTCATTTCTATACTATTCGTCTATCTAGAACGAATGAAGGCACAGGCCTTCACACCTAGAAGGCGCACCTGGAGTACATATAGTTTAGGCAAACTACAGAACGGAGGGACACATGGGACCATATTTGGTATATATCCTTGCAGTACACCTGATCAGTGGAAAATTGTGTTTTGATTTTGTCAGTTATTGCAGTGCGTCCGTACCTTGAAAAACTACAAGGTAAGAACGGGCGTCCGAGAACACAATGTGAAATGTGAGAAATTTTACACATGGCAAAACGGTTTCTGTTATCGTAAGAAATCTCCACTGTACGATTTAGTATTATTGTAATTTTATTCGCAAAAATATGAGCGCATCACTCCCCACACGTAGCGCCAGTCACAAACACATGTAAAGTCCATTGTCCACTCTGGTCCAGACCGAGTACATGCCGACACGCATAGGTTAGTCAGCAGTTAAACTTTCAAAACACACGCGTGAATAGCATCGATATCCTTTTGGACATCGATGCGAAAAAAATGGTATGTCCTTCGCACCAGAATCTAAACTCTTTCCCAAAGCCGCGAATCCTATATCCCACGGCCAACAGCCTTTGAACAACCCCTGAGAGCGCCTACTCCGTTGTCCCTCATAGTAGACACCGAAGGCTGGGGATGCTTGTCACATTGCTCGATATACAAAGGCAAAGATGACTATTTGACAGGTGAATCACAGAAGAGATCAAAACGTATCCATAACCATAGGATCCAGTGTTCGATTCCGTATATATCGATATCACACATGTATAAACCACTATCAAATAGTGATGACACCAAATGTTCGAGAACAGCTGAGAGTATCAAGACATCACCGGTAGTAAGGGTCACAAACACACGCAAAGACAAGTCAATTGTTTTCCTAAAAATACACGGAACTTATGATGCAAGTCAAAATAAGGAATGGGATTGCATCGGACATCAATTTTGTATCAATCCTAGGAGGGATATTGTCGCCTTGCCGCCTTGCCGCCTTGCCGCCCTTACAAAAAAAGCAAAAAGTGTCAAAACTAACTAAAGTGCGACAATGCCATATTTACGCCATTTGCCGGCGTATTTACTACAAACGCGACAACACGACAACGCAACAACGCCACAATGTTCCTTCTTGGATTCCATAAATACCCTTTTTGTGAATATAAAGAAATTCCTTCATTGATTATGTCAGGGATTATTGTTGATATTTAAAACAGTGATTTGGGGTACGCTGGCTGGAAATATATCCGTCTTTACGAGGATTTTTGCTGATGTTTGGAAGCCGTGCAAAAGAGGAAGAACATGTCTTCATGTTTAGAGTCAAGCTAAAGATTTATAGTACTGATGCATGGTTTGAGCTCACTGCTCCCATAGTTAACGTAGTAGCCTTATACCTGGCAATATTATATGTGCCCGTTATACCATGTTCTTTGATCAAACACTCTGATTCCAAGAGTGATCGCAAAATTGATACAATTTACAATTCATATTGTAATTAACATAGAATAATAAAGAGTAGAATTATCAGTTGTGGACATATTCGATATACAGTTTTGTTGAATGAATGTACAGAAAAAGGCAGTTCTGTATATCTACTTCTTAGATAATTGCATTTTTGATACATTTTACATGGCGGAACTCACCTTCAGTCAAATTTAGGTTACAAGGCTCACAGATTCGCAATTCTCCAGCACTTTTCAATGTCGGCCACTTTAATCATATTCCTGTGGAGAGGGGTACATTCAGGGGATATATTTACAGGTGTCCACCCCTAAGTTTGATCCAGTCGATAAAACACTGACTTGTATGATAAGCTAAGATATGTGTCTGCCACACTGCTAATGGTTACCCCAATTACAGAGGAACCAGGTCGTAATGTCACACACAACGGTTAGCCGTCCACTGAAAGGGTCTTCATATCGTGAACCATCCTCCCTCATTCGCGCAACTCATTCAGAAGTTGCCGATTCATAACAGCGTCTTAAATGTTGAGTAGCAGAAACAAGATCTATTTCATCACGTCATCACAGAAAAGCTGCGAGTCACAAACATTACACCTGTACAAGCTACAAATAAGGAGCTATTTGCTGATGCAAAGCTATAAATCTTTGCACCGGTCACAAATACATGCGAAGGCAGTGAAATTGTTAATAAATGGAATTGCATCTGGCATCATTCTTGTCACTGATTCGTCTATTTTTGAAATATCTTCCCAAATCCTATCATAAAACATTAAGAAAGCTTTACAAACGCTTTGAATGTTGCAGCCCTGGTCAATCTAGCTCGGCTATGTCTTCAGAAGGAGAACCGTTTGTATAAAAGTTCACCTCTGTGGCGTATTAATCGATACCAGACAGGTTAAAAGCTATTCCGGTCTTCTTCTAGATCATGTTACAGGTATGACATATAATCACTGTAAAGCTTTTCTTGATGTCTGAGAATCTTAGATCCACAGTGCTGATTCTAATACCAGCAACAATCTAACGTACACAGTGTATATACCTTTCTATTGCCACACATCTGTCATGTTACTGTACACCATGTAGCTGGTCCCGCCCACGGCTCCCAATAACCTGGAGCCACCAAGTGTGCTACAAGGGCACCTGTATAAGGGACTTTAATCACCGACACGGTATCAAGACATCAGGGCTGGTAACTTCAAAATGTTACCAGCCCAAAATGGATTTAACCCGACCAGACAAACCAAAGAAAATAACTCAAATTTTAGTTATTGTTTTGTGGCTGTTTTAGTGATAATATATGTCAACTCAGTGCTTTCAGCGATGGTTCAATGTTTAAACAGTAATTGTCAAGTCTAAATGTAATGCTCAATTTGAAAAATAGATTTTAAGATACAGTGAATTTACTCAGATGCAGGGAACATGTATGTTACATTTTTAACAGACCATCGGGCTGGCTAGCTGTAAACTTTGACCGTACGTCAGAAATCTAGCCCCTCGCGGGCTGTCGGACGGGCCTTATTTCATACACTGCACAATGGCTGCTGTTACGTGCCTAGATTACACACCAGATTCCTTAAACCACCGTAAGTGTACAGTGAGTGAGTGAGTTTAGTTTTACGCCACACTCAGCAATATTCCAGCTATATGACGGCGGTCTGTCAATAATTGAGTCTTGACCAGACAATCCAGTGATCAACAGCATGAGCATCGATCGGCGCAATTGGGAACCGATGACATGTGTCAACTAAGTCAGCGAGCCTGACCACCCGATCCCGTTAGTCGCCTCTTAAAGGCCGTTAGTGCGGCGTAAAGTTAAACTCACTCACTCACCCCACTAAGTAGCACCCCACATAAGTAAAGATATCAACTTGTACTGTAATCTTATCCGCCTTGCATCATGGTTACTTATGACTCGCAGCAAATAAATGCACGATTCCTGATGCGGCGTCAAACAATATTCACTCATGTACTCACAACACTCAGAGATATAAATAGCCGCTCCGTATCAACTGAATGCTTGAAACGTCATAGAATATGTTCAGCCTTTTTACTGATTGGGTTCTTTGAAAGATAATCTGTTAAATCAGATATATTCCAATCAAAATCAGTTCTCAGACTACATTTTTAATTCAAAAACACAATTCGTCAAAAAAAATCTCTTTAAATGTCTTGTCGTCGTCTGTCATGATCATGTGATCTGTGCAAGTGATATATTAGCAGCCAAATATATTTTGTATGCAAAAACGCTTGAAATAATTATCTGGAATGATTGTACGTTTTTCACGAGTTTTTAATACGATGCTATAAACTGTCCTTACGCAGTCACATATTAAATGCCAACACGAAATACCAACAAGATTCAACATAAATCTTTTTAAAAGCTCTGAACTCCTAGACGTTGAAAACATCTCAAAACGCATAAAGGGCAACATTGGAAATGTCAAACGTTTCCTCATTGAATTTTCTTTAAATGCCAAATTCGATCTTCTTTTACAATATTTGATGCCCGCAGAAGAATTCCCGACAATGCTTTGACGATCGATTGAATAGTCATCCCACTGTTACAGAACAGTGAGTTGGTCAGTATTAGTAGATCTGTACTGTAGTCTACTCCATAATGGTATTATCTATCAGAGTAGAAGTAATTAGACAGTCATTAGGGGACAAGCTTTGTCGTGTTCCGGCAATAGCTATCAAAGCGCCCTGTTCTGAGGGAGGAACGAACACCGAGGGAGGGGATGACTCACGTTTGCCCTTTACTCAACTGATGTGGGTTTAAACATTTTGTCAAACACGGCCTAATTAGGAGTAAAACATGTCTGAGTTTAATTCACTTGTTTTGTTTCGCTAATGTACATTGTCCAGACTGCCACGAAGACTCCTTACTCCCCACCACACTGGCGAGTGCACACATTAGGCCATGTAATCTTCACCACGCGCGTATCTAGGTAGTTTACGCTGTATTCTGCATTCACCGTTGGTACCCTACACGCTAATGGGTACTGCAGCTGACGTACACTACACGCTAATGGTTACTGCAGCTGACGTACACTGCACGCTAATGGATACTCCAGCTGACGTACACTACACGCTAATGGGTACTGCAGCCTACGTACACTACACGCTAATGGGTACTACAGCTGACGTACACTACACGCTAATGGGTACTGCAGCTGACATACACTACACGTTAATGGGTACTCCAGCTGACATACACTATACGCGAATGGGTACTGCAGCTGACGTACACTACACGCTAATGGGTACTCCAGCTGACATACACTATACGCTAATGGGTACAAGAGATGGCTTACAATACACGCTAATGAGTACTAGCATTGGTATTCAATACGCCACGCTAACATGTACTGGCGCTGTGTTACTGAACACGGTAAATGCGTTGTAGGCGTTCAGAACCACAATACCATTCTGAGGTCCTCGCCCGGAATCCATTGCATGATTTTCTGTACTTACCTTAGGGTACAAAATACGTTGATTTGTACTCGACATAGGACACAATACACCTTGATTGGTACTCGGTCTAGCGTACAATACCCGTTGATGGTACTTACTCTTTGGTACAAACACCTGAATGGATACTCACTCTTGGGTACAATACACGTTGATGGGTACTTACTCTAGCGTACAACAAACCTTACTGGGTACTCACTCTTGGGTAAAATACACCTTGAGGGGTACTCACTCTAGCGTACAACACACCTTAATGGGTACACGCTTTAGGGTATAATACACCTTGAGGGGTACTCACTCTAGCGTTCACTACACGATGATGGGTACACACTCTAGGGTATCATACACCTTGAGGGGTACTCACTCTAGCGTACAATACACGATGATGGGTACTCACTCTAGGGTACAATACACCTGATGGGTACTCACTCTAGGGTATAATACACCTTGATGGGTACTCACTCTAGGGTACAATACACGATGATGGGTACTCACTCTAGGGTACAACACATCTGATGGGTACTCACTCTAGGGTACAATACACCTTGATGGGTACTCACTCTAGGGTACAATACACCTTGATTGGTACTCACTCTAGGGCACAATACACCTTGATGGGTACTCACTCTAGGGTACAATACACCTTGATTGGTACTCACTCTAGGGTACAATACACCTTGATGGGTACTCACTATAGGGCACAATACACCTTGATTGGTACTCACTCTAGGGCACAATACACCTTGATTGGTACTCACTCTAGGGTACAATACAAATTGATGGGTACTCACTTTAGAGTACAATACACCTTGATTGGTACTCACTCTAGGGTACGAAACACCTGGATGGGTACTCACTCTAGGGTATAATGCGCCTGGATGGGTACTCACTCTAGGGTACTATACACGTTGATGGGTACTCACTCTAGGGTACAATACACCTTGATGGGTACTCACTCTAGGGCACTATACACGTTGATGGGTACTCGCCATACGGCACAATACACCTTAATGGGTACTCACTCTAGGGTACGAAACATCTGGATGGGTACTCACTCTAGGGTACAATGCACGTTGATGGGTACTCGCCACGTTGATGGGTACTCGCCATAGGGTACAATACACATTGATGGGTACTCACTCTAGGGTGCAAAACACGTTGATGGGTACTCGCCATAGGGTACAATACACATTGATGGGTACTTGCCATAGGGCATAATACACATTGATAGGTACTCGCCATAGGGCACAATACACATTGATGGGTACTCACTCTAGGGTACAATATACGTTGATGGGTACTCGCCATAGGGCACAATACACCTTGATGGGTACTCAATCTAGGGTACAATATACGTTGATGGGTACTCGCCATAGGGCAAAATACACCTTGATGGGTACTCAATCTAGGGCACAATACATGTTGATGGGTACTCACTCTAGGGTACAATACACCTGGATGGGTACTCTAGGGTACAATATACGTTGGTTTGTACTCGCCCTAAGGTACAATACACTATTAAAGACACTAGCCCTGTGCTACCTCCATAGGTAGTTCTGGGTATTCCAGTGAGTTAATCAGCCTTTGCTAACAATAGGCACTCGTGATATCTGGAGTTTTCTTCATAAAAGTAGCCAAACCAGCGTGCCAAGCATCGGCAAGGCTTTATTACCGCTAACCACTTTAAACAATGGCATCAATATCGTTGTTAACGGCTGTTCATATGTCCATCTTGCTCCACTTTCCCTTTGAAAAAAGAATTGTAGGGATGACTTTAGGGTGTGTTTACTTTTCAGTAGTTGAAGGTGTTGCAGCCGCATCAGAAGACGTAATGGATTATCTGTCCACGTGTAAACAACGCCAGGAAGGATGTCCCAGTTAGTTGGCGTTGGATTCTAAAGTCGACCACCAGAGAAGAAAAACAACTGTTTTCTCTTAATCGTTCTCTGCCACACTTACATTTAAATAGGAGGAGGTCTTTCAAGAGGTCTTCTCTGCCTGAAGCTCTCTGACGCAGGTATATGCCCCGTTTCAATGCTATTACTTCCACAGAGACATATTGCTTGGCCGTCCTGGTGTGACAGGGTCTCCCTCATCCGCACAGCCGGGACACACAGAAACAAACACACACCTCCACACAAGACTCCTGACGCTTATACTATGCTACTCGAAATAAATTTAGGAACATCCGATTATTTCGTATTACTCTATTACTGTTTGTCCAGGCATACTAGATTAACTACAGTGATATTAAAGGAGTGGGTGGTCCCCCTATAATCGATCATCACAGATATACCGAATAAACCGTAGTAGTTACTTGATCCAATACAGACTGGTGGCGCATGTCAATTGATCTAATATATTGTGATGGTGTATGTGACTTGATCAAATACAGACAGGTGGCGTATGTCACTTGATCTAATGTATTGTGGTGGTGTATGTCACTTGATCTAATGTATTGTAGTGGCGTATGTCACTTGATCTAATATATCGTGGTGGTGTATGTAACTTGATCTAATTTATTGTGGTGATGTATGTGACTTGATCCAATACAAACTGGTGGCGTATGTGACTTGATCTAATGTATTGTGGCGGTGTATGTCACTTGATCTAAACATATTAGATCAAGTCACATACACCACCACAGTATATTAGATCAAGTCACATACACCACCACGATATATAAGATCAAGTCACATACATCACCACAATACATTAGATCAAGTCACATACACCACCACGATATATTAGATCAAGTCACATACACCACCAATTTACATAAGATCAATTCACATACACCACCACTGTGTATTAGATCAAGTCACATACACCACGATATATTAGATCAAGTCACATACACCACCACGATACATTAGATCAAGTCACATACACCACTACGATATATTAGATCAAGTCACATACATCACCACGATATATTAGATCAAGTGACAGACGCTATCACAATATATTAGATCAAGTGACATACACCGCCACAATACATTAGATCAAGTCACATACACCTCCACGAATATATTAGATCAAGTGACATACAACACCACGATACATTGGATCAAGTCACATACACCACGACAATATATTAGATCAAGTCACATACACCACCACAACATATTAGAAAAAGTCACATACGCCACCACGATATATAAGATCAATTCACGTATACCACCACTATATATTAGATCAAATCACATACACCTCCACGAATATATTAGATCAAGTGGTATATATGACTTGATCTAATATATCGTGGTGGTGTAGGTGATTTGATATGGCGATGTAGTACAGTGGTGTGTGTCTGAGTACCTAATGTAGTGTAGCATGGTTGTGTCTGATGACTTAATGTAGTGAAGTGGTGTATTTGTCCTTCAATGTCTTGAAGGGGCAGTGGGATAACCTGGAGATACAAGCGTCCACACGTCACACCGATGACCCGGGTTCGTTCCCCAAATGGGTACAGAGCATAAAGGTATTTATTTCTGGTTTTCCCCGCCCTGATATTGCTGGAATGTTACTGAAAGCGGCGTAAAACCAAACGCACACTCATCTGAATGCCTTGAGCTTGTGTGCGTGTGTTTGTGCATATGCGTTTTCTTGATGTTTTCTGAGTATAGCTATCAATTACACACTTCCGATATAGAGAGAAAACGAATATATGTTCATCAAATATGTTGTGAATTTGTTCTGAAAACCTTATCAACGGTGTCGTACCATGCGGATTTTAGTTGTGTTAAGTCACGAAAGGAAAGATTATCTGTTTAGGAATAAATCGCCATCAATAATGTCCACCCTTTGAGTGCTGGAAATATGAACCAGGCACTCTTGTCTTCAGTTAAAGTTCCTGGGAGATAAATCGAAGCGTTTCCATAACAGAATCACACATATTGTGCACATGTTTAGACTTCACTTTTTCAGGCAATGATTTCCCCAGAGGAAAGGGAGCGGTCTAATTTAACAAGGGTCTTATGCGCTGGTTCTAATTCAGGTTTTGTTACAAAACTTTAATCAGCTTTTACATGCCATACAGATCTGGAAATTGAATTTAAAAGCTTTGAAATCAGGTTATGTATGTTAAGCGTCTGAAAATGCTGTAGATAATTGCTTCTTTGAACATTGCTCTTAGAAAAGGCGTTCTTCCGACAAGAGCGGTATTGGCATACGTGGAATGCATAGGCATTCTCCATAACCAGTAGCACGTAACGCCGGTATAGCCCCACACTAGAACACTACGGGAACAATCGAGCCTTGTCTCCCTCATCATATAAACTCTTCCTGTGCCAGTCTCACACCATCCCTTCCACTTCACCAGTCTCACACCATCCCTTCCACTTCTACCAGTCTCACACCATCCCTTCCACTTCTACCAGTCTCACACCATCCCTTCCACTTCTACCAGTCTCACACCATCCCTTCCACTTCTACCAGTCTCACACCATCCCTTTCACTTCCACTTCTACCAGTCTCACACCATCCCTTCCACTTCTACCAGTCTCACACCATCCCTTCCACTTCTACCAGTCTCACACCATCCCTTCCACTTCTACCAGTCTCACACCATCCCTTCCACTTCTACCAGTCTCACACCATCCCTTCCACTTCTACCTGTCTCACACCATCCCTTTCACTTCCACTTCTACCAGTCTCACACCATCCCTTCCACTTCCACCAGTCTCACACCATCCCTTCCACTTCTACCAGTCTCACACCATCCCTTCCACTTCTACCAGTCTCACACCATCCCTTCAACTTCTACCAGTCTCACACCATCCCTTCCACTTCTACCAGTCTCACACCATCCCTTCCACTTCTACCAGTCTCACACCATCCCTTCCACTTCTACCTGTCTCACACCATCCCTTTCACTTCCACTTCCACCAGTCTCACACCATCCCTTCCACTTCTACCAGTCTCACACCATCCCTTCCACTTCTACCAGTCTCACACCATCCCTTCCACTTCTACCAGTCTCACACCATCCCTTCCACTTCCACCAGTCTCACACCATCCCTTCCACTTCTACCAGTCTCACACCATCCCTTCCACTTCTACCAGTCTCACACCATCACTTCCACTTCTACCAGTCTCACACCATCCCTTCCCTTTCTACCAGTCTCACACCATCCCTTCCACTTCCACTTATACCAGTCTCACACCATCCCTTCCACTTCTACCAGTCTCACACCATCCCTTCCATTTCTACCAGTCTCACACCATCCCTTCCACTTCTACCAGTCCCACACCATCTCTTCCACTTCTACCTGTCTCACACCATCCCTTTCACTTCCACTTCTACCAGTCTCACACCATCCCTTCCACTTCCACTTCTACCAGCCTCACACCATCACTTTCACTTCTACCATTCTCACACCATCCCTTCCACTTCTACCAGTCTCACACCATCCATTTCACTTCCACTTCTACCAGTCTCACACCATCCCTTCCACTTCTACCAGTCTCACACCATCCCTTCCACTTCTACCAGTCTCACACCATCCCTTCCACTTCTACCAGTCTCACACCATCCCTTCCACTTCCACTTCTACCAGTCTCACACCATCCCTTTCACTTCCACTTTTCCCAGTCTCACACCATCACTTTCACTTCTACCATTCTCACACCATCCTTTCCACTTCTACCAGTCTCACACCATCCATTTCACTTCAACTTCTACCAGTCTCACACCATCTCTTCCACTTCTACCTGTCTCACACCATCCCTTTCACTTCCACTTCTACCAGTCTCACACCATCCCTTCCACTTCCACTTCTACCAGCCTCACACCATCACTTTCACTTCTACCATTCTCACACCATCCCTTCCACTTCTACCAGTCTCACACCATCCATTTCACTTCCACTTCTACCAGTCTCACACCATCCCTTCCACTTCTACCAGTCTCACACCATCCCTTCCCTTTCTACCAGTCTCACACCATCCCTTCACTTCTACCAGTCCCACACCATCTCTTCCACTTCTACCTGTCTCACACCATCCCTTCCACTTCCACTTCTACCAGTCTCACACCATCCCTTTCACTTCCACTTCTACCAGTCTCACACCATCCCTTCCACTTCCACTTCTCCCCGAATCACTGAAATGAAAAGGGGCTCAGCGGAATAGTGCAACATGACTACATGACATCTTAGCCGATGAATAAGACAGATTCAAATATTTTCCTCACAAATGCTTTCCAAAGTATTATTTGGACGGTAAATTAGCTAACCGAACCCACTTGTATTTGACGGTCTTCCAGAAACTCCCATCAATTCCTCATCCATCCAGTTGTGTGGTTACCTGAAGCTGTGGCTATTGCTGGTGCTGGAGCTACCTAACATGGCGTGTATCCCGCTGATACCGATATCGAGACACAATGTACATGTTATTTGATGCAAGAAGCAATTCTGCAAGTAGATAACCGTATTATACTCGGATTTTGACATTTGCTGAAGTTATTAATCTTATTTATTCCAAATGCAAATCAAGCCAGTAGTTTTTGCATGAGCAAAGGTTCTCTTCTGAACACCATATTAGGTCTCTATCTAACAAACCTATCATAATACATGTATCTGGGCAATATCCAGTTCGTTTACTACAGTGTGAAACTGAAACATTTACTCAAACAGTTTGTTGATTCGAACCACGTGGATTTCTAACTGGGCATTAGTATCAAATGAGGAGCCTGGAATAAATACGTACAGGTAACTTGTTTGTCAGCATCTGTTTTAATTAAACCGCTGTCCTGACGAAGGTAAATGTCAACCGCCATATTGAATGAAGCACACGTACGCGTCTCTCTTACAGGTATTAAAGCTTATTTATGTTTTAAGACATAAGATCATGAACTCTTAATTACATCTTGTGAACAAAGAATCTGACGGTTGATGTTAAGTTCTTCAAACATCTGTCAAATGCACTCATATACAACCCTTTCCATATTCATAGAAGGCTACAGCTATGTCTTCTTGAGGGTTATAACTGTGAGGTTCAGATTGTGTCGTAATCCCTTTGTCTAAGACGTTCCACACGTTTGCCATGCAACTCTTAGAGTTAATATTAAGATCACAAGTCAGCCATCATCACAATATGTACGTAACCCGTGAAGATCCGGGGTAGAATAGGTCTTCAGCAACCCATTCTTGTCATAAAAGGCGACTATGCTTGTCGTAAAAGCGACTAACGTGATCGGGTGGTCAGGCTCGCTGAGTTGGTTGACATATGTCATCGGTTCCCAATTGCGCAGATCGATGCTCATGCTGTTGATCACTGGATTGTCTGGTCCAGACTCGATTATTTACAAACTGCCGCCATATAGCTGGAATATTGCTGAGTGCGGCGTAAAACTAAACTCACTCACCCACTCACTCACAATAGGTACGTAACCTACTTTCATATATTTCCTCCGCTTGACGTTTTTCAATCGATAATGCATTTCAAGGAAAATAAAATTAGAATATATCTTCAACTACATGTATATCATTTGCTTGATACACTTGATTGTCAGTGCTTTGTAGGGGCGGGAGTTTATGAGTATACCCTTTGTAGTAAGCTTTGACAGCATGGGGTATTTGGTGGTTATTACATGTGTAGGTATTAGAACAATCCACATCTTTACAAAATCGATAAGTCACTTTGTTGTAAAGTTAGAATTAACCATGTCAAAGTCATCACCCACCCCCTTTTAGAAACAAACAAATTTGTTGACCGGGTCAGGATTGCTGATGCAGACATTTTCCGTCACCCCCTAATTGTAGCTAGAGGACATTAGCTAAACTTAGCCATAGTTGTATTGTCCTTGGATAACCCTTTCATCTTTAGAGTATCGTTATCGTGTCTGTAAAGTGGGGCCATATACAACTCTGATTCGGTTATAAACGTTCAGTTATAATACACAATAATTAATGTATTTTGGTGACTATCAATATCGATAGACTGATACCAACCTATATCAGTAGACGGATGGACACTGCCTTTCAACTGATAGATAACGGTAGACTGATATACACTAATAACGGTAGATTGATATACACCAATATCGGCAGATTGATATACACCAATATCGGCAGATTGATATACACCAATAACGGCAGATTGATATACACCAATAACGGCAGATTGATATACACCAATAACGGCAGATTGATATACACCAATATCGGCAGATTGATATACACCAATATCGGCAGATTGATATACACCAATAACGGCAGATTGATATACACCAATATCGGCAGATTGATATACACCAATATCGGCAGATTGATATACACAAACAACAGTAGATTGATATACAGCAACAACGGCAGATTGATATACACCAATATCGGCAGATTGATATACACAAACAACAGTAGATGATATACACCAACAACAGTAGATTTATATACACCAATATCTGCAAACTGATATACACCAATACCGACAAATTCGATACACATCAATTACCGTTGATTGATAAAGACCAATATAGGTCAATTGATACACATCAAAAACGGTTTATTGAGATACAGCAACATCGGCACATTAATATACAGTAATAACCAATTATCGGTACATTGATAAACACCAATATAACAATATATCAATTGCCAACAATAACGGTAGATTGATACACATTGGCTATGGCTTTGCTTTATCTCTAACACGATCCAAATCGGTAATAGAAGCGACGAAACCCTTTCCACATCCATAATAAATCTCTGCTAAAAGCAGAGTCGATTGGACAATTGAGACTATATCATGAGTATGTATTAGTTTCAGCAGTATTACAGCTGTTCGATGTGATTTGTGAACACATTACAATCATTTCTCTGCTTCAGGCTTATCTAAAACGTACAGAACACTCACATCTGGTGCTAGATGACATACATTAGTTGAGTCTGGAGCAGACTACTGCAAACATTTCTCTGCTTCAAGCTTATCTAAAAAGTACAGAACATTCATATCTGGTGCTAGATGACATACATTAGTTGAGTCTGGAGCAGCCTATTACAAACATTTCTCTGCTTCAAGCTTATCTAAAAAGTACAGAACATTCATATCTGGTCCTAGATGACATACATTAGTTGAGTCTGGAGCAGATTACTGCAAACATTTCTCTGCTTCAAGCTTATCTAAAAAGTACACATCATTCATATCTGGTGCTAGATGACATACATTAGTTGAGTCTGGAGCAGACTACTGCAAACATTTCTCTGCTTCAAGCTTATCTAAAAGTACATCTAAAACACACAACATTCATATCTGGTGCTAGATGACATACATTAGTTGAGTCTGGAGCAGACTACTGCAAACATTTCTCTGCTTCAAGCTTATCTAAAAAGTACACAACATTCATATCTGGTCTAGATGACATACATTAGTTGAACTACTGCAAACATTTCTCTGCTTCAAGCTTATCTAAAAAGTACACAACATTCATATCTGGTGCTAGATGACATACATTAGTTGAGTCTGGAGCAGACTATTACAAACATTTCTCTGCTTCAAGCTTATCTAAAAAGTACACAACATTCATATCTGGTGCTAGATGACATACATTAGTTGAGTCTGGAGCAGATTACTGCAAACATTTCTCTGCTTCAAGCTTATCTAAAAAGTACACAACATTCATATCTGGTGCTAGATGACATACATTAGTTGAGTCTGGAGCAGACTACTGCAAACATTTCTCTGCTTCAAGCTTATCTAAAAAGTACAGAACATTCATATCTGGTGCTAGATGACATACATTAGTTGAGTCTGGAGCAGACTACTGCAAACATTTCTCTGCTTCAAGCTTATCTAAAAAGTACACAACATTCATATCTGGTGCTAGATGACATTCAACAGTCCTTAAGCAACTGTATTCTTTTTCAGTCTGGGTTGATAAAGGTTACGAAAACTAACGATGCATCCAATATTCGGTAAACGTGAGCACAGCGAAGACTTGAAACTGAATAGCCGATGTCTAACATTACTTGCCAATTCTGTCTACCAAACATAAATAACATGTGCCTAGAGAAGAAACAACACACCCAACAACATCTCAAAGTGCATAGTTGAAATCTCGTCTTTTCTACAAGCCGACATTGACAGGTTTTGTTTGATCCCCTTTAATGTCAACAGACACGGTATAATTCAATTACTTATTTCTAAACTGTCGTATTTCAACATAAACTTAGGGGAAAACACATTATATCTTAATTGATTTTTTTTAAAGTTTGATTTTCAGCAGGATATAACATAACTCAGCGATATTATAACACAAAACGAACTATACCGTCTTTTTGTTGACACTCACAGAAAACGTCTGCATGGTTGTAACTCTAAAAACGGAAATTTTACAGACTAGACGACTGATTATCGGTGTCTTAAACATCCTATCTCTGAAAATCAATAATTTTGCTTTCTCGTTACAAATTTACAAACTTACATGGTAGGAGTCACGTGGTTGCAAATTCATTTCTTACCCCAATCTTCACTGAACCAATCTGTTAATACACTAGTACAGTCGCTGATACCTTTGTACTAAATGCTGCAGGAATCAGTGCTCGTTAGATAGACATAACAAAAGTTCAGCACTAGCTTTCTGTGAAACAAACATTACAAACTTTACGATACTTTGCTCGTCAGTGTGTGTCTGAACATGGTTGTGTGGAAAATAGATATAAATACAATCACTCAAAAACACACAGTTGAAGCTAATTGATCTCAGATCAATATCAAAGTATGATATTCTTTCAAGACATGTTGTATTTAGTGAAGGGCAAATCCATCTATGATGAATTAATGAAATAATACATAAATAATTAAAGTAAAAAACGTTTGACCATTTTACTAAAAGAATCGCTTCAAAGCTGCCCAAGCCATTTAAATCAGTTATATATGAGAAACTTATATTTTGTTAACCGGATAATGTAAGATTATCTTGTTCAATATTAACCTGATTTCACAAACTATTTCGTAATGGCTACCACAGATGCCATTTTGAATCCGTGAAATTTAATTTCTCCGTCGTACAGAAGCAGTCGGTAAGTGATAAATTAAATGCAAATGATTAGACGAAATTAAATGACATCATACTGATTACATATTAAGGTGGTATATCAAACATATGTTACACATATATAAAGAGCAGAAATATCAATGATCAACAGAGGAAGGATAACCTTCCCAAAGTGCGGACCGTGCTTGTCAGCACAGTTCAGCAACATAATCTCCAACGTACACTCCAGAGCACGAAAATGCTATAATTACTCTGGAATGACAAATAAAGAATTTTACTCGAATTACTATTACAAGTACAAGAAAACATTGGAATAAGATTATTTTATGAAGTTGGGATTTTTTTTTTTGTCCCTCTTGGAATTTTAAGAAATAATAAACACTTGTCACCAAAATAATTGCATGATTTGAGCGAATAGCCCAGAAGATAATCAGCAATAATTCCTTTTCCAGATGAAGTATTTTGCCCTTGGGGCCTCTACGTGAGGAATTAGTGCAACATGCACGCTCTATTGCTCCCGTGGGATAGTATTAGGATGGCGTATTTTGCTTTTTATTCCGCTCGTTCCAGATCGGAAAGCGTATTTTGATTATAATCTCTCATAACATGACCTAGGTTTACACTATATTTCACTTTACATACAGGTAGCACGTAGTGCCGCCAATCTTAGAAACGTTTTATACTGAACCTAGATGGACGCGAGTGTGTTGCTGAGTTTACTCGTCCAATGTTACACCTGTTTTTATTTCACTATTCAGACACAATTTGCCCATCGCGAAGCAGGTTCAGAGCAAATACCAACTTTTAAACATCGTTTGGCATTAAGCGATCCTGGGATCGATCCGCAAACCGTCAGTTAATATGTGTATGGTATCTCAGTGAGCTAGCACTGTAAAACAAGCTTAAGTCTGGGCTAGTACAAGCAGCCACACATACACACACATGTACGTCGTCATATGAGCGAAATTAAAAGTTTGACGTTAAACCCCATTTCACCTCTCCTCACCTCACCCCCAGCCAAAAGACGCTACAAGATGGTAGTTGTTGCTTTCCGGCCGATGCAGCCAAGACTAAAGGACTGACGTACGTTGGATGTCCATGTCAAAGTGGGGAATGCTTTCTCAGCGGGTAGCACAACAAAGCGGCAAAGAGTCTTGACTAGAACAAAGTACAAGCACACACGCGCGCACACACACACCACTCACTCATACTCACCCACTCACACTCTCACTCACGCACTGACTCTCACACTCACTCGCTCACTCACTCACCCACACTCACTCACTCACTCGATCTCACACTCACTCAATCACACTCACTCACACTCTCACTCACTCACTCACTCACACTCTCACTCACTCACTCACTCACTCTCACTCTCACTCTCACTCTCACTCTCACCCACTCACACTCACACTGACTCACTCACTCTCACTCTCACCCTCACTCACTCACTCTCACCCACTCACACCTCACTCACACCTCACACTCACACTGACTCACACTCACTCTCACTCTCACTCTCACCCACTCACACACCACACTGACTCACTCCACTCTCACTCTCACTCACTCACTCTCACTCACTCACTCTCACTCTCACCTCACCCACTCACACTCACTCTCACTCTCCTCTCACTCACTCTCACACACTCACACTCACACTCACACTCACTCACTCACACTCTCACCTCACTCACACTCACTCTCACACTCACTCACTCACACTCACTCACTCACACTCCTCACTCACCCACTCTCACTCACACTCACTCCTCACTCTCACTCTCACCCACTCACACTCACACTCACTCACACTCTCACACTGACTCACTCACTCTCATTCTCACTCTCACCCACTCACACACTCACACTCACTCACTCACACTCACACTCACACTGACTCACTCACTCTCACTCTCAACCACTCACACTCACTCACTCACACTCACACTGACTCACTCACTCTCACTCTCACTCTCACTCTCACTCTCACTCTCACCCACTCACACTCACTCACTCACACTCACACTCACTTCATTACACGTAGCTCTGCTGTCTTAATATCAGCTTACACTTTTCTTCTTGCTGCTAACTAAGAATATTCAACAATGAAGTGTTGTTATCATAAAACCGTTTCAAATGGACAGGTTCTCATCTGATACTCATATTCTGTGATACAATGATGTACGAGGGATTATCGGAGTACGAATTAAATAAGATAGGGATTATGTTTGAAAACATATTCCTGCATACCAGTTTCATGTTAGGTGGTTATATAGGGTCTTGTATGGGTGTTTCATGTTAGGTTGTTATATAGGGTCTTGCATGGGTGTTTCATGTTAGGTTGTTATATAGGGTCTTGTATGGGTGTTTCATGTTAGGTTGTTATATAGGGTCTTGTATGGGTGTTTCATGTTAGGTGGTTATATAGGGTCTTGTATGGGTGTTTCATGTTAGGTTGTTATATAGGGTCCTTGTATGGGTGTTTCATGGTAGGTTGTTATATAGGGTCTTGTATGGGTTTCATAGTGTTTCATATAGGGTGTTATATAGGGTCTTGTATGGGTGTTTCATGTTAGGTTGTTATATAGGGTCTTGTATGGGTGTTTCATGTTAGGTTGTTATATAGGGTCTTGTATGGGTGTTTCATGTTAGGTTGTTATATAGGGTCTTGTATGTAAGTGTTTCATGTTAGGTGTTATATAGGTCATGGTGTTACGTTATGGGTTATATAGGGTCTTGTATGGGTGTTTCATGTTAGGTTGTTATATAGGGTCTTGTATGGGTGTTTCATGTTAGGTTGTTATATAGGGTCTTGTATGGGTGTTTCATGTTAGGTTGTTATATAGGGTCTTGTATGGGTGTTTCATGTTAGGTTGTTATATAGGGTCTTGTATGGGTGTTTCATGTTAGGTTGTTATATAGGGTCTTGTATGGGTGTTTCATGTTAGGTTGTTATATAGGGTCTTGTATGGGTGTTTCATGTTAGGTTGTTATATAGGGTCTTGTATGGGTGTTTCATGTTAGGTTGTTATATAGGGTCTTGTATGGGTGTTTCATGTTAGGTTGTTATATAGGGTCTTGTATGGGTGTTTCATGTTAGGTTGTTATATAGGGTCTTGTATGGGTGTTTTATGGCTAGCTTAATTTGTGGTCCACATAAGGAAATTACATTGTAACATAGACCAGTAGCAAGAATCCAAATGTCTTGATCTGATAGAAACAGTCTGTGCAAGGAATAGAAGTAAAAGAACACGAACACATGAAATTTTTCATTGATACCATCCTGAGAAACGAAGGCGCGAGAAATTAACCCCGTCACGTCACAATCAATAGAGCTGCTATTATCTAGAGAAATTCATGTCTTCTTTCGACAATATTCACAAGGTTCCAATGTGTAACGTTTTGGTTTCTCAGTGTTCAAATACTTATGTGGTCATACTTACATACTTGGTCATCATTCTCTGGAAGTTACCAGTAATTAATATGTGTAAAATCATGAAATATTTGTTTGATGAGCATTACATGTAAATATTACTTTCAAAATTAAGTACCCGTGAAGATTCGGGTTAGAATTGGTTTTCAGCAACCCATGCTTGTCGTAAGAGGCGACTAACGGGATCGGGTGGTCAGGCTCGCTGACTTGGTTGACATATAGTATGACCAGAAATTATTGAGAATTTTAGGGATATGTTTAATTGGATTTCTAGTATAAACAACCTTGAACAGCTATCAAGTGCTTGGGTTCATTCAAGAGAGACAACTCCGTTAATCCTTTTTCATTAGTTTGTGAAGAGTTATCCCCTTTTGTTTACTTGCTAGCAGACATTTTCAGTGATCCTCAGTATGGATGATTTAGAGAAGAGGAAGCTGATTTTAGAGTATTATAACAAGGACATCAGATCAGCTAAAGTGATTTCAAGTAGAACAGGCATCCCTTTGTCCACTGTTTATCGTGTTTTGAAAAATATTGCAAATGGATATGGCATTGAGCACCAGGGAGGCGCAGGTAGGCCCAGAAAATTGACTGTCGGTGACAGGAGGCGGCTTGGTATTCTTGTTTCTAAAAACAAACGAAGGAGTTTAGAAAACTTAAGGCTGGATACGATTGATAGAGGAACCAAGGCTGTCTTTAAGGAGACAATTAGAACTGAGCTGCATGCAATGGGTTGGCAGAAAAGTCGAGAAATTCCATCACCGATCATGAAACCTGAACAAAAGGAGCGAAGGTTGAACTGGTGCTTACAGCATAGAAATTTTAACTGGGACAATGTGATTTTTCTCAGATGAAAGTTCTGTGTGGCTGTTTCCTAATACACTGAAATTCTGGACCAAACAAACTGAAAAACCTTTGTCTCAGCGCCCAAAGTACAGTCCGAAATTTAACGTGTGGGGTGGCATATCTGTGTTAGGGGCAATGCCCCTCTGCGTATTTGAAGGGAATATGAACAGTGAGCGGTACACAGATATTCTCGAGGGACATTTACTTCCATCTGCTCATGTGTTCTATGGAAATGGTTGGATTTTCAAGCAGGACAACGACCCAAAACATCGTTCAAAGCATTCACAGGCCTGGTTTCGGACCCAAAATATGACATTATTAGATTGTCCAAGCTATAGCCCTGACCTAAATCCAATAGAAAATGTTTGGGGGGTTATGAAGGAAAGTGTCAATAAGAAAAATCTGACAAATATTGCTGAAATGAAAGAAGAGGTGGTCCGATATTGGGACAGCACGGACCACGACTTTCTACCATGGTGACTTGACAAAAAACCTTTGTCTCAGCGCCCAAAGTACAGTCCGAAATTTAACGTGTGGGGTGGCATATCTGTGTTAGGGGCAATGCCCCTCTGCGTATTTGAAGGGAATATGAACAGTGAGCGGTACACAGATATTCTCGAGGGACATTTACTTCCATCTGCTCATGTGTTCTATGGAAATGGTTGGATTTTCAAGCAGGACAACGACCCAAAACATCGTTCAAAGCATTCACAGGCCTGGTTTCGGACCCAAAATATGACATTATTAGATTGTCCAAGCTATAGCCCTGACCTAAATCCAATAGAAAATGTTTGGGGGGTTATGAAGGAAAGTGTCAATAAGAAAAATCTGACAAATATTGCTGAAATGAAAGAAGAGGTGGTCCGATATTGGGACAGCACGGACCACGACTTTCTAACTTCTTTAATCAGTAGTATGCCCCGCCGCATTGAAGCCTGCATTGCTGCCCATGGTGACTTGACAAAATACTAACTGTTCACCTGTCTTTGAATCTAGAGTTATGTTCTGCTAATATATTCACATTTGATACGTGAGTAATGAGTGAAAACAAATTAAATAATAACAATCTTTAAATTCTCAATAATTTCTGGTTGTACTGTATGTCATCGTATCCCAATTGTGCATATGCCCATGCTGTTGTTCACTGGATTATTTACATATCACTGCCATATAGTTGGAATATTGCTGAGTGCGGCGTTAAACAACAAACAAGCAAACCAAAATTAAAGTAACGGTTCTGTGAAAGTATTAATAAAATGTTAAAAGTAATATTAATAACATTGTTAAGAAATTTATATAATGGGAATTATGTTTACATCATGGTTTAGTAATCTTAAACATCATTCAAAATTTTATTTGGCAGAAGTATTTAATTTCATATAACATGTACTATATTTGGGATTACACTTTCTTAGTAAAGTACAGATTCTAGTACTTTTTTGGGTTGAGTCCCATCCGATATTCGAACCCACTCCCTCAGAGTCAGGCACCTAATCGCCAGCACACAAAGTCAGACGCCTAGACCGCTCAGACACTGCGGCTTCCACAAAAATGGAAGTCGGACAACTGGTAGTCCAGACTGCGGACTTTGTGTACCCCTCTGATAAGTGTTAATTGGCACGGCTCCCTCGGCCGAAAGCTATGAAATACACAATGCCATTTTAGAAAGTGGTCAAATGTAACATATGCTATTTTTGGGACTACCAATTGTCAGACTTCCATTTTCGTGGAAGCCGCGGTGGCTGAGCGGTCTAGGCGTCTGACTTTGTGTGCTGGCGATTAGGTACCTGACTCTGAGGGTGTGGGTTCGAATCCCGGATGGGACTCAACCCAAAAACGTATTAGAATCTGTACTTTACTAAGAAAGTGTAATCCCAAATATAGCATATGTTACATTTGACCACTTTCTAAAATGGCATTGTGTATTTCATTTAATTTCATGTTTTCAATATCATCACACGTGTGTTAGTGCAAGTCCGTATCTGGTTACTTTGTGAAACAATCGTTGCTCCTTACACGGTTATTACTAAACGATAAGACAGGTTATGTACGTTGTTATACCGAAACTTGAGTATGAGTTGCGATGTTGTCTGGAATGGACATTTTATGATGATTTGTGAAAAGACCAAAGCATAGCTATACATTACAAGCCAAAGTAATAGCGTTGTTTACATCTCACAATATACGTGTTCTCAGTGCTCTTGTGAACTTGGTATGTTCAGCTTTTATGAAAGGTAAAGCCGTCTTGGGATCAGCAGCAATGTGTTCCTCACATCGTGTCTCACGTCTTTGGTCATGTGTATATGTAAGGACGTGAAGCTCAACATCAGTACTGGTCCGTACATCATCACATGTCATTAGCTGTATCTCTCTGAATCACCTGGTGTCTTTAATCTTTTAAGAGTTAAGTCTTCAAGAAGCATGTTCAATATATTGTTGTTTTTTCAATCATTCATTCTGACAGTCAATTACAATACTTGGGGCGCGCATTGAAACTGACATCCTTACACTGAAATTGTTCTATGAAGATAAGACACGAGGGAAATATACATCCAGTTCCTCTTCCCTTTGAACAAAGTATGAAAGCCCTGGACAAACGGTAGAGCAATATCTGGGTGGTCTTGTACAAAGCGATCTGAGCGCTATGGGGATCGTAGCGCCATTACCTGAACATAGACTTAGCTCAATCGTAGCAATGAGGTTGGTATCGGGTAGCTGAGACAACCTGTTTCCATTGATACTGTTATCATATCTATTTATTACATATTAGAACCTTCAAAAGACCTTTTGCACATATTTTGAGAAGAGATTGTTAAGTCGTTTATTCTGTTAGTATTAGAATTATATATGTTAGTAAATATCTGGTATACTTGTGTTCAGTTAAACGTCTCCAACGCATTTGTGAGTTACTTATATAAACGTGAAAGTGTCGATTGCGAATTGTGATTTTCGCATTTCATATGTAAATCATTACCTTTCTCAATATAATACTCCCAATAAAGCTTGATCCAGTTGACAAACGTAGCAATAATTGTACACGATGCTGCCTGTGTCGTTTGTTTGTTTTGTTTGTTTGTTTGTTTAATTATATTTGTTATACCGACGGCCTTCATATAATCCAGTCTGAGATAGACGAACCAGTGATCGATATCCTGAGCAAAGCTCCATGCAGTCAGGCGGGATGACGCACCATCAGCCAAACCCCTCACGATAAGCAACAGAGTTCTGTGGACTGACGGGGTTACCACTTTATGCAACAGAGTTCTGTGGACTGACGGGGATACCACTTAATACAACAGAGTTCTGTGGACTGACGGGGTTACCACTTAATACAACAGAGTTCTGTGGACTGACGGGGTTACCACTTAATACAACAGAGTTCTGTGGACTGACGGGGTTACCACTTAATACAACAGAGTTCTGTGGACTGACGGGGTTACCACTTAATACAACAGAGTTCTGTGGACTGACGGGGTTACCACTTAATACAACAGAGTTCTGTGGACTGACGGGGTTACCACTTAATACAACAGAGTTCTGTGGACTGACGGGGATACCACTTAATACAACAGAGTTCTGTGGACTGACGGGTTACCACTTAATACAACAGAGTTCTGTGGACTGACGGGGTTACCACTTAATACAACAGAGTTCTGTGGACTGACGGGGTTACCACTTCATACAACAGAGTTCTGTGGACTGACGGGGCTACCACTTCATACAACAGAGTTCTGTGGACTGACGGGGTTACCACTTAATACAACAGAGTTCTGTGGACTGACGGGGTTACCACTTAATACAACAGAGTTCTGTGGACTGACGGGGTTACCACTTCATACAACAGAGTTCTGTGGACTGACGGGGCTACCACTTAATACAACAGAGTTCTGTGGACTGACTGACGGGGCTACCACTTCATACAACAGAGTTCTGTGGACTGACGGGGTTACCACTTCATACAACAGAGTTTTGTGGACTGACGGGCTACCACTTAATACAACAGAGTTCTGTGGACTGACGGGGTTACCACTTCATACAACAGAGTTCTGTGGACTGACGGGCTACCACTTAATACAACAGAGTTCTGTGGACTGACGGGGTTACCACTTAATACAACAGGGTTCTGTGGACTGACGGGCTACCACTTAATACAACAGAGTTCTGTGGACTGACGGGGCTACCACTTAATACAACAGAGTTCTGTGGACTGACGGGGTTACCACTTAATACAACAGAGTTCTGTGGACTGACGGGGTTACCACTTAATACAACAGAGTTCTGTGGACTGACGGGGCTACCACTTAATACAACAGAGTTCTGTGGACTGACGGGGCTACCACTTAATACAACAGAGTTCTGTGGACTGACGGGGTTACCACTTAATACAACAGAGTTCTGTGGACTGACGGGGCTACCACTTAATACAACAGAGTTCTGTGGACTGACGGGGTTACCACTTAATACAACAGAGTTCTGTGGACTACAACAGAGTTCTGTGGACTTACGGGGTTACCACTTAATATAACAGAGTTCTGTGGACTGACGGGGTTACCACTTAATACAACAGAGTTCTGTGGACTGACGGGGCTCACTTAATACAACAGAGTTCTGTTACCACTTCATACAACAGAGTTCTGTGGACTGACGGGGTTACCACTTCATACAACAGAGTTCTGTGGACTGACGGGGTTACCACTTCATACAACAGAGTTCTGTGGACTGACGGGGCTACCACTTAATACAACAGAGTTCTGTGGACTGACGGGCTACCACTTAATACAACAGAGTTCTGTGGACTGACGGGGATACCACTTAATACAACAGAGTTCTGTGGACTGACGGGGTTACCACTTCATACAACAGAGTTCTGTGGACTGACGGGGTTACCACTTCATACAACAGAGTTCTGTGGACTGACGGGGTTACCACTTAATACAACAGAGTTCTGTGGACTGACGGGCTACCACTTAATACAACAGAGTTCTGTGGACTGACGGGGCTACCACTTAATACAACAGAGTTCTGTGGACTGACGGGGTTACCACTTAATACAACAGAGTTCTGTGGACTGACGGGGTTACCACTTCATACAACAGAGTTCTGTGGACTGACGGGGTTACCACTTCATATCACAGAGAATAATGAGTTCTGATTATCTACCAAAGCAGATTCGTAGTATAACATAAACTGTGATCAGCAGAGGAAACTAGGGACACATATCGTAAGTGTACATGGTCGATACACTGGATGGCAAGAAGTAGCATCCATCGATAAACCATCACCGCGCTCTTCATAGTGGCACACGTAATATACTTGTTGTATAATTGTGTTCATAATTTAACATCTATCTTCATGCTGTTCTTGACAGGCATTTAGAAGTTGGACTTTCATGTATACATGACACGTATTTTATGGATAACAACTTCTTTTTATTCTTTATACGACGTTTCAGAGCTATAAAGAATAAAAAGTAGTTGTTATCAATAAAACCGTGTCATGTATATATATTCATGTTGAAGATGGTGCTCACTTAAACCAGAAGTATACTGTTAGATATGCCCATAATGATCGGAAAACTTGTTATTTCAAGAAAACTAAGCACTCTCTCTCCTGAACATAAACTTGGTTGTTTGGTATCATGCTGAACAGGCGATGTTGAGCTGAACTATTGCTATAGTTGTACCAACTTTGTAGGACGATACAGGAATATGTCCCGCCACCAGTGTTGAACTATCGCTATAGTTGTACCAACTTTGTAGGACGATACAGGAATATGTCCCGCCACCAGTGTTGAACTATCGCTATAGTTGTACCAACTTTGTAGGACGATACAGGAATATGTCCTGCCACCAGTGTTGAACTATCAGTGCTATAGTTGTTACCAACTTTGTAGGACGATACAGGAATATGTCCTGCCACCAGTGTTGAACTATCGCTATAGTTGTACCAACTTTGTAGGACGATACAGGAATATGTCCCGCCACCAGTGTTGAACTATCGCTATAGTTGTACCAACTTTGTAGGACGATACAGGAATATGTCCCGCCACCAGTGTTGAACTATCGCTATAGTTGTACCAACTTTGTAGGACGATACAGGAATATGTCCTGCCACCAGTGTTGAACTATCGCTATAGTTGTACCAACTTTGTAGGACGATACAGGAATATGTCCCGCCACCAGTGTTGAACTATCGCTATAGTTGTACCAACTTTGTAGGACGATACAGGAATATGTCCTGCCACCAGTGTTGAACTATCGCTATAGTTGTACCAACTTTGTAGGACGATACAGGAATATGTCCCGCCACCAGTGTTGAACTATCGCTATAGTTGTACCAACTTTGTAGGACGATACAGGAATATGTCCTGCCACCAGTGTTGAACTATCGCTATAGTTGTACCAACTTTGTAGGACGATACAGGAATATGACCCGACACCAGTGTTGAACTATTGTTGCTATAGTATTGTACCAACTTTGTAGGACGATACAGGAATATGTCCCGCCACCAGTGTTGAACTATCGCTATAGTTGTACCAACTTTGTAGGACGATACAGGAATATGTCCCGACACCACAGTGTTGAACTATCGCTATAGTTGTACCAACTTTGTAGGACGATACAGGAATATGTCCTGCCACCAGTGTTGAACTATCGCTATAGTTGTACCAACTTTGTAGGACGATACAGGAATATGTCCCGACACCAGTGTTGAACTATCGCTATAGGAATATTGACAACCAGTGTTGAACTATCGCTATTGTACCAACTTTGTAGGACGATACAGGAATATGTCCTGCCACCAGTGTTGAACTATCGCTATAGTTGTACCAACTTTGTAGGACGATACAGGAATATGTCCGCCACCAGTGTTGAACTATCGCTATAGTTGTACCAACTTTGTAGGACGATACAGGAATATGTCCTGCCACCAGTGTTGAACTATCGCTATAGTTGTACCAACTTTGTAGGACGATACAGGAATATGTCCTGCCACCAGTGTTGAACTATCGCTATAGTTGTACCAACTTTGTAGGACGATACAGGAATATGTCCCGACACCAGTGTTGAACTATCGCTATAGTTGTACCAACTTTGTAGGACGATACAGGAATATGTCCTGCCACCAGTGTTGAACTATCGCTATAGTTGTACCAACTTTGTAGGACGATACAGGAATATGTCCTGCCACCAGTGTTGAACTATCGCTATAGTTGTACCAACGATTTGTAGGACGATACAGGAATATGTACCCTTTGTAGGACCACCACCAGTGTTGAACTATCGCTATAGTTGTACCAACTTTGTAGGACGATACAGGAATATGTCCTGCCACCAGTGTTGAACTATCGCTATAGTTGTACCAACTTTGTAGGACGATACAGGAATATGTCCTGCCACCAGTGTTGAACTATCGCTATAGTTGTACCAACTTTGTAGGACGATACAGGAATATGTCCTGCCACCAGTGTTGAACTATCGCTATAGTTGTACCAACTTTGTAGGACGATACAGGAATATGTCCTGCCACCAGTGTTGAACTATCGCTATAGTTGTACCAACTTTGTAGGACGATACAGGAATATGTCCCGACACCAGTGTTGAACTATCGCTATAGTTGTACCAACTTTGTAGGACGATACAGGAATATGTCCCGCCACCAGTGTTGAACTATCGCTATAGTTGTACCAACTTTGTAGGACGATACAGGAATATGTCCTGCCACCAGTGTTGAACTATCGCTATAGTTATACCAACTTTGTAGGACGATACAGGAATATGTCCCGACACCAGTGTTGAACTATCGCTATAGTTTTACCAACTTTGTAGGACGATACAGGAATATGTCCCGACACCAGTGTTGAACTATCGCTATAGTTGTACCAACTTTGTAGGACGATACAGGAATATGTCCTGCCACCAGTGTTGAACTATCGCTATAGTTGTACCAACTTTGTAGGACGATACAGGAATATGTCCCGACACCAGTGTTGAACTATTGCTATAGTTGTACCAACTTTGTAGGACGATACAGGAATATGTCCCGACACCAGTGTTGAACTATCGCTATAGTTGTACCAACTTTGTAGGACGATACAGGAATATGTCCCGACACACAGTGTTGAACTATCGCTATAGTTGTACCAACTTTGTAGGACGATACAGGAATATGTCCCGACACCACAGTGTTGAACTATCGCTATAGTTGTACCAACTTTGTAGGACGATACAGGAATATGTCCCGACACCAGTGTTGAACTATCGCTATAGTTGTACCAACTTTGTAGGGCGGTGCAGGAATATGTCCCGACACCAGTGTTGAACTATCGCTATAGTTGTACCAACTTTGTAGGACGATACAGGAATATGTCCCACCACCACAGTGTTGAACTATCGCTATAGTTGTACCAACTTTGTAGGACGATACAGGAATATGTCCCACCACCACAGTGTTGAACTATCGCTATAGTTGTACCAACTTTGTAGGACGATACAGGAATATGTCCCGCCACCACAGTGTTGAACTATCGCTATAGTTGTACCAACTTTGTAGGGCGGTGCAGGAATATGTCCCGGCACCACAGTGTTGAACTATCGTATACTAACTCTTCCCTCAATATTCTTGGGCGTCACTTAACATCAATGTTACTGCAGAAGTGTTGAGATATGATAATCTAATGTCTGATTAACGAGAATAGAAACCAATTATTGGTCACCAAACTGGGGTATGAGACATGTTAAATACTACTTTATTCCTGGGTGTATTCCAGAACAGTGTACCAGCCCAGGAAGTGGCACGTCATTTACATGGGATATTGGATGTAATCGGGAACATCTGTTACTGGAGACGGGGAGGACTAATACTGCTTCGTTGATTAGGAAGCCGCCACTGTCTTCATGTTTCGCTGAAGATATATATTCATTGTGTTGGATACGGTATTAAAGAAATGCTGTTGTGATTTGTGAAGGATATAAGTGAGTCAACATCATCATCCCTTGGGGTTTTAAATACAAGTTTCAAGCACACCGTTTGTGTGCCGATTTATTTACAGTTAACATCTTCTTTTCTGATTTTTATGAATTAGAATATTCAATCTTTTAAAAATAAATATTCACCAAAATACTTTTATCACCAGTGAATTTATTTTCTCACATTTTTGCAATTTATACGTGTAACTTCAATATCTCTTGTTCATTTCGTCAATAATTCAAATACATATTTAATAAACCACAATTACGTTGAATAATTACCAGACAGGAGATTTGATAACATTTTTACAACTATTTTACCGATTTTTAATAAATAAGAGATTACAAAAGTGTTTTGGTGTATTTTAAATGTCCTCAAGAACCACTATAACACAATGTGACATATGTTTCGTTCTCTAACGATAAATGTTGAAGTACATGCATCGGTCAATAAGAAAATCGTTATCTGTCGGTATGATTTACTGCTTGCCTCAGTTGGTTTATGTACGTTTGTGATACTATTTTAATCATGAACAACATTATATATACTACAGAGTAAACACACCATGTTAGCTATTTGGTCTTCCTATTGTCGTCTCCGTCAGATCTAATATATACAAAATTATATTGAAACACCAACTAATTTCATTTCAAAATTCAGATCAAAATGTATTATTGAGAACTTCCAAAAAAACACCAACAACAGGTGTAAAACAATAAATCAAACATTTTTTATAAAAAAAATGAAATTGTGTCTGTATAAATCAAACCTGGCCGAATGACACAACAAATGAAATCTCAAAAACGGAATAAATACAATATTCGGTACTCATCGTTGAAATTAATACGGTTGTCATCAAAATATAATTACAAGTAAATAGACCTACCTGAATAGTAGAAACCCCGGTTAGTCCGGACATACGCTTGTCCACAATAGGGAGACGAATACAAGCCGTATGTTGCCAGTTTGGATGCTGTATGCAACTATTCAGGCTACAAGGTGCGAGTCGCCAGTGGTCAGCAGCCGAACGTCAGGCGCCACACATATTAACCGTCTTTATTACAGGTGCGCGCAACTCGACCGCTAGTCAGCTGACTGATAAAACAGTACAAATTAATAAGACTGTTCTGTATTGTTGCCTGTGATTGCTTGGATTTATTCCAGCAAATGCTTTTGAAGGAATTACTTTTATTCATTTTTAATGCTTGGATTTTGGGTTAGATAATCTTATTGTTATTGTCTTCGTATGTATATTCCCCTTATAATAGGTCTTATCAACCTGGCCATTTTCAGATTTTTGTATCGAATCAGAAACGTTGTTTTACATCTGGATTTAATTAACCGTCTGAATAATCTTATTCTAAACAAATATTGAGGTGAATTCTGCACAGTCCAATATACACTTTTATTGCTTTCTTGCGTCTGAAAGTCTATGATCTGAAAATCAACTCGGTGAAACTAGTTTGATCTACTAACACCAACCTTCAACAACGACTGGAGATGGTCGAGTTACAGAAGACGACACGCGATACCTGAGTCGTTTCAGCTTGCCAATGTCATCCACTGTGTGGTTCACATCGACAGTACCGTCGCATCCAGCATCTGGCTTCCGTTACAGTGTTATGTTTCTCATTAGTCGTCAGTTTGATGTCGGTGACATAAAACGGGTCACTATGAGGTATTTTATACTGTTTCAGATATAACCCTCTCGGTGTCCTCGTCTTGTTTCAAGTCTCTACAGTAAAGTTTATAAGTCGTTTTTCGGTTATAGCATGTATATATTCACAATTGGTTAAGACATATAAAAAAACTATGGTCACCGTGCATGAATGCTATCAAATCAAGCATAGGTTAGTATGGTGGACCACAGACGGTCTTTTTCAATCCCGAAAAAGAGACATTGAACGAGACGAACGAAATACGAGTAGCAAACATTAGGTTGGAAATAATGGCAGAACCATAAAAGGGGACTGAAATTCGATATTTGTGCAACATTAGAATTACGGCAGATACAAATGAAGAGGCATGCAGGCATTGTAAATCATCACAGAATTACTAAAAACGCCAAAGTGAAAGGGGGAACCCTTTCACTCTGAAAACAATCCAACACGAAATAAGCAGTAAGTGTGGGCCCCTACCCACGCGGATAAATGAGCAGGGAAAGGTACCTGCTTCAGTAGCTAACATCTACCATAACGTTGGTGTGATTGACATTGTGTCAGCCTGCATGATGGATATATACTCATGCCAATAATGGTTGTCACCCCCTTCAATTTTTTTAATTGAGAGGGGTGTGGGGTGGGGGTGTGGGAGGGGTTGACAACCATTATTGGCATGAGTATATATGCTCGGTTACACTTACTCCGGTACCACCCACCGAATCAGTAATGGTAAAAGGTATTTTAGTTGTCTATAGGAAAGAACACTGACTAAACGTGTTGACAAATATCACTAAAACTTCAGTCCATTGTCACAGTAAACAAAAACATTGAAATTTAAAACTTGAAATCGAATTGTCATAGAAACTGAATTGAAATGTTCATAAATAGTTCGAACAGTAAAACAACATTGACGAACGTTCCTGCTTGATAACGGTACAATAATCTGTATCGAAACTTCTCACTCACGAAGTAAAATAGTTGTTATCCATAAAGTTCAATATTGTACTTCCCAACTTCTAAAATGTCACTCAAAGAAGTTACGTTGACGAATCAGAGCAATCTCCACACACACCAACTACAGGTGCTTGACAGAGAGTTATAGAAGAAGAAGATTTATTTTGTTACAGTGCCACGTGTTACAGTTAAAATATTTTCAAGTATAAAAGCTTGGTGAAAGTAACACTCGGCCTGTAAGCCTACGACACACTTTGTACAATTAAAATCACTATATAATTGAAGTAAAATAATGTAATAATAAAATCCTTTGCTCTATAACATAGAGATGGGTCCTCTCTCTTCTCTCTAAGTATAATGACAATATCCTTGCAATATGATACTTCGGATCACAAAGTGGACCTGCGTCTCACATCACAATGAGCCAAACCAGGTACATGGCGCGTCCTAATATCCATGCTTCCTGTAAATCACATCGATGTAAGTTAGTGTACACACCTGCCTTACATTTTGCTTTAAACAAAGATAAACAATTTCTCCCGCCTTCGTTGGAATGAAACGTGGATGAAAGTCTGAACACATGGACAGTGTCCGATATATCTAACGTCACCACGGTAATGGAGTAGTGAATCCTGCAGAGTTTAAGTTCTTCAGTGTTGTTTAATGTTGTTGCCGTCGCGGTAGAGATACCAATATTAACACCTATTAAAACCGTACACGTCATAGTCATACACGTACTTCCAACAAAAGAAATGAGCGGTATCCCTAAAAAAAAGAACAGACAAAAGCGACAAATTTTAAAATCAACTTACCTTTATCAACGTACTACGGCTGTATATCGATAGCAGCTCGGAACGCTTAGATAATTAATTTCTCACAAAGCAGTAGACAGCGATACGGATTACAGCTGACTTTGCAGATTAACGCAACGCAAAGCAACGCAACTCACTCACTCACTATATCATTTTACATACACATCTTATACACAGAGCGAATTATATATGACATGAAGATAGAACAGCATTTAACGTTGAGAATGAATTTAACATAACATCATTTATTATCAACGCAATGAAGAGATGTTCGGGCCGCGTGATTGCACGAACAATTCGACCAGGAATGGATTGAAAAAATAAAGAAAACCTTTCTTCCAATGTCCATAGCCTCCAAACATCCGAGGCCTGAAGATTAGTCCGAACTAACGTGCATAGACGTATATAAAACTTGCAAGTGATAAATAACAATTTAATGAAGATATATTGTGGTTTTGTGGACAGGTATATATTATGGAATGGGGATTAGTCACTTCCTGATTGAAGGTGGAAGGCTATACTACAGAGTTGTGTTTGCCGCACTCTTTTTCTGGAAGGTATTAGCTAATTCTGAACAGTTTAAAAATTAGGTAAAACCTTCAAGAATATTTCAAAATACTATCATTTTTTATTTTGCAAAATACGTCTGAAACATGGAGAGCCTGTGCAGTCGGGACCTACTTGTCTTGTTGTGCTAGCTTTGTCAGATACCATACCGCAGTGTAACATGGATACCCCTAACACACCATGCATGTGTCGACCGACCAGTTTTTGTTAATCGGATTGAAAATTGAAACAATGCACAAATCTGATTTAAATCCACAGATGATTCCCCTTGAAACAACTTATCCCGTGTAGATACAGCGAACGTTAACCAGATATCCAATGTCAATCTTCTGTTTCCTGACACATCGGCGTCCCAACTGTCTGCTTGTAAAGATTTTTCACTTCAACGTATTTCCACTGTACGCAACCCTTGAGTGACCGCAGCCATTCTACAGATGACACCCTTGTGTTAATCTCTTTGGTCAGAGGCACGAGGAGTCTGAGCACGAATCAGGAAGTCCGCAGTTCGAATCTCGTTGGAAATCTATGGCAGGGCGAGGACGCTTACAGTAAGGAAGTTTCGGGAGTATTTTAGGCCTTATTTTCCGTTTTATTTTCATGTTTTCTATCAGCGATATATAGTAGGCAAGTGGTTAAGGTTTTCGTCGAAGACCTGGTTTAATTCGTTACATGGGTAAAATGTGTAAAACCAAGTCTTAGAGTTCCCAGACATGTATTACCGGAATACAGACAGTAATCTTTCATTTTGTTGATAAAAACGCCGATACAGTCAACTCTCGTGAATACACGTGATGAAAGAAGTGACTTTGTGTCAAATACAGCACTATATTTACCTGGTATAGATCGCCACCAGAAGGCGAGCAGACAAGACCTGTCCGATTAGTTTCCACAGAGCAGTATATAAAGCAACATTCCGTCCAAATTGAGACTTTAACCGGAATAACTACTCCGTGTTATGTTATAGGTTCTTGGTAATTTGTAACATCGGTTCACAAAGGTAACGCTCCGTGGTCTAGAGTGTAGGGCACAAGGCCCGGAGAGTGGAAGGTCGATGTTCGATCCACGGCGGCGTCATACCTAAAGACTTGTCAAGGGGGCGCTATTTGTTGTTATCCTGCCTGGCTCTGGACATTAGGCGACCTAACAAGGTCTGCTCCAACAATATACTGCGTCTGAGTGGGATATACCTGTAACACAGCAGTAGGGTATCCCTAGACCAACACACACACACACACACAAACTCACACACATCTATAACGCAAAGGCCACAGATATACAAATGTATGTGCAGATGTACTTCTGTAAAGTAGCAACACATTTATATCAACGGCTTCAATGTAGCAACACATTTATATCAACGGCTTCAAAGTAGCAACACTTTTATATCAACTGCTTCAAAGTAGCAACACATTTATAGCATCTGCTTCAAGTAGCAACACATTCATATCAACTGCTTCAAAGTAGCAACACATTCATAGAATCTGCTTCAAGTAGCAACACATTTATATCAATTGCTTCAAAGTAGCGACACATTATATCAACGGCTTCAAAGTAGCGACACATTTATATCAACGGCTTCAAAGGAGCAACATATTTTATATCAACTGCTTCAAATAAGCGACACATTTATACCATCTGCTTCAAAGTAGCAACACATTTATAGCATCTGCTTCAAAGTAGCAACACTTTTATATCAACTGCTTCAAGTAGCGACACATTTATATCAACTGCTTCAAAGTAGCAACACATTTATATCAACGGCTTCAAAGGAGCAACACATTTATAGCATCTGCTTCAATGTAGCAACACATTTATATAAACGGCTTCAAAAGAGCAACACATTTATAGCATCTGCTTCAAAGTAGCAACATTTATAGCATCTGCTTCAAGTAGCAACACATTTATATAAACGGCTTCAAGTAGCAACACATTTATAGCATCTGCTTCAAGTAGCAACACTTTTATATCAACGGCTTCAAGTAGCAACACATTTATAGCATCTGCTTCAAGTAGCAACACTTTTATATCATCTGCTTCAAGTAGCAACACTTTTATATCAACTGCTTCAAGTAGCAACACATTTATAGCATCTGCTTCAAGTAGCAACACATTTATATCATCTGCTTCAAGTAGCAACACATTTATAGCATCTGCTTCAAGTAGCAACACATTTATAGCATCTGCTTCAAGTAGCAACACATTTATATCAACGGCTTCAAAGTAGCAACACATTTATATCAACGGCCTCAAAGTAGCAACACATTTATACCATCAGTTTCAAAGTAGCAACACTTTTATATCAACTGCTTCAAAGTAGTGACACATTTATATCAACGGCTTCAAAGTAGCAACACTTTATATCAACTGCTTCAAAGTAGCCACACATTTATATCAACTGCTTCAAAGTAGCAACGCGTTTATATCAACTGCTTCAAAGCAGCAACACATTCATATTAACTGCTTTAAAGTAGCAACGCGTTATATTTATGTCAATAGTCAAGATATGCAATCCGCACGCAGAAACCACACACATATATTAACAGCTACAACGTATAGAACCCTCATATATATTAACAGCTACAACGTATAGAACCCTCACATATATTAACAGCTACAACGTATAGAACCCTCACATATATTAACAGCTACAACGTATAGAACCCTCACATATATTAACAGCAACAACGTATAGAACCCTCACATATATACCCCAACAGCTACAATACAGAGGTTGTACTTTTATAACAGTAGCTACAACGTACAACCAACACCTTTTTTATACAAAGTTTTAATGTATACATTAATATGAGCAGTTATAAGACAACCGGCCTTAAAAGCGTGAGCGCCAAAGCTCGCAATGCTGTGTAGATATCGCATGTAAGGCCCTCATGTTCCGGTATCTACAGGGAGGGAGTGGACAGCTTGCGTGACGCTATCATTGTCTCTGCCTTACCCATATACAATTATAGTCAGCAGAGCCAATTTCAACATCCTTAAAACCGGAGCCGAGGGATACCTTGAAACACAATAACGCTCTTCACCTGCTTCAGCTATTGTACTCCGAGAGCGGGAAAGAATCTTGCATTCCTGACGCTCGTACCTTGTTCCAGATTCAGCTTAATGTTAGGGAGGGGCGAGGAGGGGGGGGGAGGAGGGTAGTCACTGTATCAACATGTACGACAGGGGAATCAGTGAGCCGTGCTACCGGTTCCCATGTATCACTGTATACCTGTTTGTTCGTTTGGGACTCTTACACATCAGCAACAAGTAGGCTTCTGACACATCCCTTGTCAAACCTTCAACGCTGTAATCTTGGGATTTCACAGTTTGTAGGGCTTCAGGTTTTTCTAGAGTAAACAAGCTTGGTACACCGAGACTTTTTATCGGCTTTTAGCTGTATTCCACCCTATTCGTGACAGGTGACACCAGGAAACGATAAACATGATATACACGTGTTGACCACATCTTTACATTCTGTACCCATAATGGCCACGAAAAGAATCTTTACATTCTGTACGGGTGTTGGCCACGAAAGGGATCTTTACATTCTGTACCCATGTTGGCCACGAAAAGAATCTTTACATTCTGTACACGTGTTGAATATTTACACGTGTTGTGTACCCACACGAAGAGAATCTTTACATTCTGTACGTGTTGGTTGCGAAGAGAATGTTGGCCACGAAAGGAATATTGTACGTGTGTTGGTAACGAAGAGAACTTTACATTCTGTACACGTGTTGGCCACGAAAGGAATATTTACATTCTGTACACGTGTTGGCCACGAAGAGAATCTTTACATTCTGTACACGTGTTGGCCACGAAAGGAAATTTAAATTTCGTACCCATGTTGGCCCAAATCGCCTTTCATTTTTGTACCCATATTGTTCAAGAAAGGTTTAACAAACTGTGCCCATGTTGAACCGACCACGAATCCTACGGTCAGTTTCATGTGGGATGAAAGCCCGAAGTACACAACAGAAAAGTCACACTGAAGACCTAAGCACGTCCAACTTGGACAAAGGCAACCTTCCATTAAGATGAAAGCCCCTGGATACTAAGACACGGTCCCTTTATACAAGAACTAAAACAGTCTTCACAATAACGTAGAAAGAGACTTTGCACTAAAGACAGAAAGCCCCTTTTTATTTGTATGGGATTTTTTTATTATTATGAAGCATTTTTTTATACGAATGAAGGAATTTAACCGCTTCCTTAAACACACACCAGTGTAACTTAAGATTATAATCATCATCACCATCCGTTCATGAGCACCAAGAGACCATATGATGTATATGGTCTCTGGTTACATATACTCATGGAAACGAATAAGGAAACACATGAAAGTACAAGTGTTCTTTTATTCCCTTCCAGGTTTCTTCACAAGGCATACATTGCACTGTTGGTGAAATTCTATAAATAAATAAAGGAACACTTGTACTTTCATGTGTTCCCTTATTCGTTTCCAAGAGTATATTGTAGCTGGACTGCCTGGTTTGTATGCGGTTACTAACGTACACTTGATCGTCTCCCGCAAATGTCGGTTTCCTGGATTCTATCAGACCGGAATCCCAGTGTCACGAAGTACGAGTATGAAAATTAAGATGTGTTTCCTGTATATCCTGATTATGGCTGGCTATCTCAATTACATGCCACATGCCACATGCCACAAACCCCACCTGTAACACACAGCCCTGTGTGAAATATATACACATGGAAACCTGTAACACACAGCCCTGTGTGAAATATATACACATGGAAACCTGTAACACACAGCCCTGTGTGAAATATATACACATGGAAACCTGTAACACACAGCCCTGTGTGAAATATATACACATGGAAACCTGTAACACACAGCCCACAGTTGTTTCCATCGTGGTCACCACGAGAAGTTTTATGTACGTGTTGAAAAATAATCATTGAATGTGCTTAATTAAATTCTTTGTGCATATATAATTTTGATAGCAGCAATGACCTCCATTTCATTTAATTGTGTGGGACTAAATATTGATGCTGCCAAGCTCCATTTCGTACGTCGGATGCCGAGCCACGTTCCTAGTGTTCCGGTTGTTGGATGCCATTAAGAATTTAGCTTGAAGGCGGATGAGAAAGTATCAAGGATGAATATATTCCGTATTTTTTTCCAGCACAGAGTGATGAATAAATGAACAAAATGTTTAGGTCTTATGGTCATGTGAAATGTAAGTCTAGTATACTCATGTCAGGTATGTACATAGACATGACCCCTGTGTTCCTAGTTACATGCCAAGATGAATTTGGTGGGCCTCCGGATGCCAACTGGAGCTGGTACCTCAGTGTTCGATGTTGGAGACAGTCAAGCGAGTTTGTATTAACTCTGCTTTGTGACGTCTATACCACAGCGTGTCGACTTAATACTTTAGGATATGTTAGATACAAGTGTATATATAATCAGATGTTGATATGAAACCAATCTAATCAAAATCAGATCTACCGCTGTACAAGGACTTTGGAAATCACTATTCAACTCACGTCAGAAACACGTTCGAAGACTTTGACCGGCTAATGAAACGAAACACAGCTTTCTCAAATTTACACGACCCTGGTTTCTGAATGAAAACTTAAATTTCAGGCAATGTTTCGAAAGAATATTTTGACAAAGTTCACAGTTCACAATTTGAAACGTTAACGGAACATTCTGGAATGTTGGTTAATGGTCCAAAATGTATGGCTGAAGTAATTAGAAGTCTCTCCCGTTTCAAACGTTTATTGCATATGCAATATCAGAAAACACATTCCGACTTTCATCTTCCCGAACTGGAAAGCGACGCTCTGATTGGTGCCCCGATCTTTGTTCAGCAGTAACGAGATCTAAGCTCGGTTTTTAGAACACGTTGGTCGGGTTGTTTTGTCTGGTTTGCAGTGTAAGATGAGAATAAATGTCTGTGATTTCAATGAGTGAGTGAATATGGCTTTTTCTGACCTTTTCGCGAAAGTGCGATTTGATCCGTGCTCACTATCTCGGAACAATATTTTCCTCTGAACGCAATGATTAAACGGTTTTTCCTTCCCCAATCTCATCCATATATTATTGATGAAATGGAATTTGAACTAACCACTGAAAAAGCGATCAAAGCAGGTATCTTTATAGCCGTTAGATGGGGATTTATATTTCAGTCTGTTCAGAAAAGATCACCTTTGAAATTAAGGAAAATATTCCATCAGTTTCAAATGACCACAGATGACTGATCTCGCGTAATATTAACTAACCACTCTCGGGTTAGTTTGTTGCATGGGATCTTCTGTTTCTAAACTGAAAAGATAAAATGCTGCAAATCCTACATACTTAAAATGACATGTAATCCTCACTCAAAGATGTATTTTTTGCATCTAAACTGAGAGAACGGTCAACCCGAGAACCCGGTCGACCTGTGAAAATACCAACACTCGTATGGTCAAAGGGAGATAACTCTATATATCTTAACAGTTTCGCGTCAGTCTTGCAAATCACTGTAGACAATAAGTTTGTCTATAACAAGCATACTTGTACTTTGTCTTGATTAATAACCTATTTCCGAAACAGATATGTCAACACATATTAAAAGTCATGAAAAGAACATTTGATTTTATGTAAGCTTTGGGGGAATAATTATGAAGTCAAAGGTATTTTTCTACAAACACTACAAAAGCTATAATCAGAGACCATACAATATTATATTGTCTCTGCTATAATGTAGAATTTTGACTGCACGCTAGTAACACGGAAACAGAAAGTACGCGGTGTTGGAGTGGTTGCCTTGGCTACACGACTACTGGAGACCATATTGTAGGTAGTCTGTCATACAGACCCTGAAGCAAATACATTCAAGAAAACCCACGCAAGTCTAGAAAATGTGGCAGGTCTAGATTTCCACAGCTTCTGAAAATGAAAAGGCGATCAAGCATAGCACTTGGTATATATGTACGATAATGTGTACATACAGTTACACAAACCCCTGTCTTGTATATTTGTACGATAGTGTGTACATACAGTTAAACAAACCCCTGTCTTGTATATTTGTACGATAATGTGTACATACAGTTAAACAAACCCCTGTCTTGTATATTAGTACGATAGTGTGTACATACAGTTAAACAAACCCCTGTCTTGTATATTTGTACGATAGTGTGTACATACAGTTAAACAAACCCCTGTCTTGTATATTTGTACGATAGTGTGTACATACAGTTAAACAAACCCCTGTCTTGTATATTTGTACGATAGATAATGTGTACATACAGTTACACAAACCCCTGTCTTGTATGGTTGTACGAGGTTAATGTGTACATACAGTTACAACAAATCCCTTGAGAAACTTAATATATGCATTAAACTTTCTAATAATGAATACTGAACACGATACATCCAGCCTCCATGTAAATACATCCTATGTCCTTTACATGCCTGTACACAATATAATACATTGGGACACTCTTTTAACGGTTACGGTAATCCATGAATTAATTAATATATTGAAATGTGGCTTTACCGGCTACAGCCATGTAATTGAAATGTGGCTTTCGCGGCAATAGTCATTTTTTAAATGTGGCTTTCCCGGCCTGTCACCGTTGGTTATATGCCTTGCGGGAGAAGACGATGTAGTGGTTATCTGCATGTGTTTCGGTCTTCACTACACCTCACGTGGTGTGTTTGGAGCTGGCGTGGATTTTACGGGTGTTTGGAGAAGGTGTTCTCAGATCAATGACTGCTCCAACGTTGCTTATGTATCTTCATATCGACAGAAATAATACTGTGGCCTTCTTGGAACAGCATCTTCGTGATCGTCCGTGACACGGGTCATCAACCAACGTTGTGCCCAACTCGCCTCGCCATCCGTCTCTCTGAATCCGGTGAAGCCGAGAACCCTTCAGTGTTGACAGCAGTAGTTCGTGGAATGTAGCCCTCTTTGGTTTACGTCGCGTCCAGGATCATAACAAATTTACCAACCATGCACATGCAGGTGTCTGTGTGCGCGCGCGTGCGTGTGCTCGTGTGTGTCCAAACTGAAACAGTATGCATTATGTACAAGTATGTAATATGGTTTTACGCTGATTTGGCATTATCACGGTGGGGACACTAGAAATGGGTTTCACGCATTGTACCCATGTGGGAAATCGAACCCGGGTCTTCAGCGTGACGAGCGGACGCTTTAACCACTAGGCTACCCCACCGCCCCGACCAAACTAAAACAACTGTTACTACACCGAAATACAACGCTCCAGTTTAACCTGAATATCTCACTTAGACACAGTGTACGGACTCAGAGACGGCCATTCTTTGTGTGGAGCGCCAGACAGGGTCACAAAAAGTACCATTCATATTTTGGTACGACGACACCAGGGATCGAACCAACGACCTTGTGGTCTCCGGAGGTCGCCGTCTCTGAGAAACCCCTCTCTGTTTTTAACCGAATTAAAATGGGGGCTGCTAAATATGTATCAGTAAGGGATTCCTACACCCCGCATGTATTTGAGCCCAAGCCTCTATGTTCTAATTTCATTTCTGGCAGGTCTGTTGGAGGTGAGCAGCCGCTATGGCTTGACACTAAGTATGATACAATCGGTAATTTGACAACGTCTAAGCGTTTGGTGACAAATCAAGTCGTGGCAGGTAAACATGTCCGGGCCGACCTCTGCTAGTCCAGTCTGAGAGGGAAGTTTTAGAACCTGACATCTTGTAATTCTTCCTGCCGGAAACACTGGTTCACGTGGCCACGGAAATGAAACAGGGAGATTGTGTGTAAGAAATAGAACACATGTCGGGGGTCCTCGGGAAGACGAGACAAGCCATGGGGTAAATCATCTTGAGAGGATGGGGGCTCGGGAGGGTGGATGCGGGCGGGCACAAATGTGCAAGAGAACATGTGCAGGGAACTGGACAATTTTGGACGTATGTTCAAGTTTTACGTTTCCAGTACTCAACAGAATAGACGCATTGTGGGAGAGAGCAGGGGCGGATACAGCTTTTTGAGAAAGAGGGGTGCACACTATTGAGAAAAGGGAGGGTGCACACTTCATTTTCACCCGAGTTTCAATTGTCATTTAATAAACTTTCAGGAGAAAAGGGGGGGTGCGCATCCCTGCACCCCAACTCTGGATCCGCCTATGGAGAGTAGGTATGGTTAAAACGAGTCGTAAGAGGCGACTAACGGGATCGGGTGGTCAGGTTCGCTGACTTTGCTTGACACATGTCATCGTATCCCAGTTTCGTAGATCGATGTTCATGCTGTTGATCACTGGATTGTCTGCTCCAGACTCGATTATTTACAGCTATATTGCTGGAATATTGCCGACTGGGGCGTTAAACAAACAAACCGGCCAACCGAAGTTGAAAAGGGAGATGGGAGATCTAAACTTGCTTCAACTGAGGCTTTTGCGTTTCAGCATAAGAGCTGTGCGGAACGGAAAACAATATGTTGTTCAGGCACTGTGAGACAGACTAATTGTACCCATGAGGCCAATTTCACCCTGACCTGCGGCTTTGACCACTAGGCCACCCATCTACTCCAGTGGCATTCTTCCACGTAGGCTCGGTGGGATAGCCTAGTGGTTAAAGCGCTCGCTCGTCACGCCGAAGACCCGGGTTCGATTCCCACATGGGCGCAATGTGTGAAGCCCATTTCTAGTCACACTCCGGCACAGCGATGACTTAACATAACATCACTGCCACAGGCTAATTTGCATATCACGTGACCGGACTTTTCTCTTGTTTGTAATCAAACGCGCATATTCATAAGAAGAAGAGACTGGACTCACGAAAGCTTTTCGGCGCTCTCTTCATAATGTTTTACATTGTTACATATATATTCTTTCACAACTGCGACAGTTAGGTCTATGACAGTACATATTTAGATATCAAACTGGCTGCATCGTTTGCTCTCCGTCGGCTTCGATGACAGCACGTGGAGCCGTACAACCTATGTAAACAAAGGATCGCTACGCAAATCGAAATAGTGTTACATGTTTTAGGATATTTTCTCAATGAAACTAAACCATTCTATCAAAGATGTTTAGTTAGATGTGTAGACTCGTCAAAAATAAAAGAGTAAAAGAAATCTGTACATTATATTGAATGGACATTGCAAGATGTGACGAATCGTCACATTTTTGTGGCCTGTGGCAGAGGTACTATGCTGGCTTGCCGCATGGAACTCTGGGTAGGCGAGTGATTTCTAGTGTCTCCCAAAGTGAGTGATTTCTAGTGTCTCCCAAAGTGATATTACTGGAATCATGCAGCTGATAAAGTTCTGCAAGCTCTATGCCAAAAGTATTTAAGAAAACGTAGACATCGGTTTTACGCAGCTTTCATTGACTTTCGGAAGGCCTTTGATTATATAGACAGAAACAAGCTTTTATATGCTCTTATCTCCAAAGGTATGCATGGGAAAATAATACGAATCCTCAAAAACATGTATGATAAGGTATCTGCTTGTGTGAAAATATCTAGTGTACGAACAGAAGTATTCTCGACAACATCTGGACTACGACAAGGATGTATTCTCAGTCCTGTTCTGTTCATTTTCTTTATCAACGAATTAGTAGATGAAATGAATGCATGTGGCCTACGTGGAATATTTGTGAAAAATGGTATGAATGATATACTTTTATTGTTATTCGCAGATGACGTCACTCTCATTGATGACACAGTAATAGGTTTACAAAAAAAGCTGGATACATTAAAATCATTTTGTATCAAATGGGGTCTAGAAGTTAACTTAGATAAATCCTGCATTATTGTTTTCAGGAATGGTGGCTATCTTCGAAATAACGAAAAATGGCTTTATGATGGTACAAACATGAAGGTTTTATCTCATTATAAATATCTTGGCATTGTTTTCACATCAAAACTGTACTGGTCTAAAGCATGTGAAACATTAGCTTTACAAGCTAGGAAGGCTTCATTTCCGATATTTTCTCTTTTCAGAACTTATCAAAATATCTCTTTGAATGTGGCATCTACTATATTTGATAGCAAAATTGCACCGATTCTGCTTTATGGTGCAGAAATATGGGGGTTTACCTATCGTGCAAACATTGAAAAAATACAAAGTTATTATTTCAAAAGATATCTTCGTGTTAGCAAAACTGTATCTTCAAATATTGTACTCGGTGAAACAGGTAGAAGCCATCTTTGTGTACAGTATTTCACCCGTTGTATAAAGTACTGGTGTAGACTCCTGAATATGGAAAGTTATCGTATTCCAAAGGCATGTTATGAAATGTTAAAAACATACGACGACAATGGTGGTCGCAACTGGGTATCCCATGTACGTTTACTTTTATTTCACTCTGGGTTTTCTTTTGTGTGGTTATCGCAAGATTGTGGCGATGTAACAAGTTTTATAAGTGTTTTTAAACAGAGATGTAAAGATATAGATATACAGAATTGGTATGCAAAAATCACTTCTTCATCATTCTTAAATCATTACTCATCATATAAATCTGTACTTGAACCGGAAAAATATATATCAGAGTTTTGCTATGATAAAGATCTCTTACGAGTTTTATTTAAATTCAGATGCATGAGTCATAAACTTAAAATTCAACACAACCGTTTTAATAAGGTAAATGCTGATTCCATTAAATGTGATAAATGTAATTGTAATTTGATACAAGATGAGTATCATTTCTTACTCGTATGTCCATTTTATTCACAACAACGCTCTTTGTACATTCCTGACTTTTATATTATATCTCCAACCAGATCAAAGTTTACCCAGCTGCTTGCAACAAAGAATGTAAAACTCCTAAAAAATATTGCAATTTATCTTAAACTATATTTACCTGTATAAATTGTAAATTGTTCTCCTGACCATGTGCTATATTTTGGCATTATTGAATTGTACTTTTGGTCATGAATGGCCATAAATACTGAATAAAGCTCTTCTTCAAAGTGATATTACTGGAATATTGCTAAAAGCGGTGTAAAACTAAATTCACTCACTCCTCCTAGTACTAGGCTAGTAGTGTCCATGTATATATTGACCTTTACTGTGTATAGTGCATAAGCAGCCTGTATAAGATCATACCAAAATTTCATTTTATAACGTGTACAGAATTTATTTCTATTTCTTAAACTTTAAGATGAGGTGAGGTGAAAATGGGGTTTAACGTGGTACTTAAGACTATTTTGCTCATATGACGACGTGCATGCGTGTTTACGTGTGGCTGCTTTTACTAGCCCAAACTTACGCTGGTTTTATAGTGCTAGCCCACTGAAATACCATGCCACAGTTAAGCATGAATACCCCATTCAGACATATTATACTTACTCCGAGCCGACCAGTCCTTGTTGTACCCATTAATGCCGAGGGCCAGGCAGGGACCAACAAGTACTATATTTTAATGTCTTTTGGTATGACGCAGCCGGGGATCGAACCCGCGACCTTCCGCTCTCCGGGCGGACGCTCTAACCATTACACCACGGAAGCGGTCCTTAAACTTTAAGAGGGGAGGTAACATTTTAAGAGGAACTATATCCTTGAAATAAAGAAGTGCCAATTAAATAGCTTCCTTATTGCATTCACATGTAAATTCTCATTTCTAGTTGTAATATCTATACAGTATTGTCTGGCTATAGTTTCACGCAGGTAACATCGTGGACCTACATGCGCAGATGTTTCCTAAACTGTGTGTGTCAAGAATATTCTTTCCTGAAAATAATTTGAAAGCCAAACTAATTTAAGAGTCCTTAACTGAGTATTCGAAAAATATTTAAGGTTTTCGTACATCTGTTCTCTGTATTCTGGTTTAAAGTAACCCGACACATATTTACATCAGTATTTCTGTTTTAATGGAATACTCACTGACGAAATAACGTTGAGAATTAATATAAGGGCACAGTCCAGTTTGGGTTTGCCTAAAGTGTAGTGGATTAAAACAAATTATGAAACACCTTCAAGCATCATTTTCTATAGGTGAAAGCAGGTATAATATCAGCCTTATGTCAGATCTTGACATAAGGACACTTTACGTTGAATCAGGTGAGATTATTAAGTAGCAAAGAATATATTTTGACAATTGACTTTTGCAAAAGTTTTTTTAATCCATCATCAAAAATAGGCCTTTGTCATATGATCTCAGTGATAAAATGGGAAAAGTTGTATTAAGTTTGTAAATAACAGTACTCGATCCGAGAAATTTGATTATTGTTTCAATTGATTGAAGTGTATGTTTGATAACGATACATTTATACCCGTCCTTTTCTTGTTTTCCTTCTGTACAAATTCAGCACGATCGACATTCAACAACATCCGGAAATTGTTAAATCATTTTGACTTCTATATTTGCTGACGATTGAGTAAGTAATGCTTTTTATCTTATCGCTGGATATCAAATAACGATAAAAGAATGAGTTTGACTTTGAAAACAGGAAACACACTTTTGATTTGAAACAGATCAAGAAGCAGCACTGTTAACATAATATGGTTCGCGAAGTTGAAGTAATGGTTTTATAGAGGGCATCCCTCGAAAAAGATTTCTCATGCAATAAGTACACTGGCCATACAGATTATCAAGAGACAGGTGCTCATAAAGGATAATATATAAGGCAATATTATATAAGTTAGGTATACAAATGGCAATTTGCGGTTACACCTGATACACCTTATACAATGGTCTATATACCCTGTGTATATTATTTGTATATGGTTAATAAAATATTGAATAAAATTACGGCACGTGGCATCTTCGAGACGCCCATGGAAATGCTATAAATTATGCTTCAGTATGATCGACCAGAAAATCGTAACATGTCGTCGGAATACAACAGAAGGTTGATACCAAAGATCGCTAATACATTTTTTGTAAAGATCTTAAAAAACTACTTCTTTGAATCGTTATGTATCCAAAAGGCATTGATAATGTAGTATTTGTTCCGATAATATTTGCTAGAATCACTTAAGTATTAGATTTCAGTAAATTCCGAAAATCTGGTGATTATTCAATAGTTTCCATGATCCACTGAAATGTCGAAATTTGAAACAAAATTTGTACTGCGTGTGAAAGAAACAATTGATATCACTATTTAATATATTGCCCACTATATTATGCCATGAAGAAAACAAAATTCTCTAAATATATCTTTATCTTGATCTTCACATAAAAATATTTCACTCATAAACGACCACTGACAGTATATAGAAAATCTATCCGCGTGCATCCTTCTGCCAGTACTGGATAACGCTTCAGCCGTGTCACCAGCATTCATTTAATACAAATAGACACCCACTAAAAAAAGTAACAAATGTAGACCGACTGACCGTCGGATGGACGACTAAAATACACGTGTATGGTCAGCTCTGTCCCAGGATGCTGGAGAGACGAGCTACATCAGTTAGCACTGGTATATAGGGATGCTGTCAGACAAGCACCTGTGTTCGCGATGACAAACGGCAGTCTGGGTAGCTTCCCACACCATTATCCCCAACACCCTTATGTCTATATGTAGATAGTATAACCTCCGCTGTGTGATCAATGCCGGTTATGTGGGGCAGCTATATGTGTGATCAAATGTGTTGAAGTTATCACGCCAGAGTACTTTTTGTCTGTATTAGAAATATACTTAGCATATCGAAATATTCAGGGCTCTTTTTTTTTTTATCTATTCTTTATCTAGGCATATATAAGTAACACTTTTAAATAAGATAATTATATTTGGGGGACTAAAGTGAGTGAGTGAGTGAGTTTAGTGTTTTACGCCGCACTCAGCAATATTCCAGCTATATATGGCGGTAGTCTGTAAATAATCGAGTCTGGACAAGACAATCCAGTGATCAACAGCATGAGCATTGATCTACGCAATTGGGATACGATGACATGTGTCAACCAAGTCAGCGAGCCTGACCACCCGATCCCGTTAGTCGCCTCTTACGACAAGCATGGCCATGGGTTACTGGAGATCAATTCTAACCCAGACCTTCACAGGTGTGAGGGACTAAAGTCTGTCCAGTATGTATACGCTAGTTTAAGTATGTGCTCGAACCTATACTCCATCGCATCCTGGCACGAGGATGGGAACTAACTCTTCACAGCGAATTGAGATGCTGCGCACCTGAAAGTCGATACATGGTCAGCGGATTCGGTCAAGGAACGGGACACTGCAGTATGAACAAAATGGTGTAAAACAATGCCTCTACGCCACCTGTGCGATTATTGTAGATGAAAACCTTCGTATTAGCGTATTACATATTCCAACCATTCCGCTGTGAAAGATGGCAATCTTCAAACACTTTCTGGTATGGCCCATTTAGTCACCAACTTTCAGGTCACGTGCTCTTATTTACATCGTTAAACGTATATAGCAAAACTTGGCGAAACATAAACCGTAATAGACAAAACATTGCAAAACATTTGATAAACTGAAATTAGACACAGTTGCGGGTATTTTTGAAAGTCCATGTACCCCTAATCAGAACAGATTCACCAGATATTAATACCGAAATACAAAATATACGGAATACAAATATAACGTAAGAATTAGCAGTTGGGGGATATACGGTCACAAGCAGTATCAGGACTTTATAGAAGCTTCTGACACTGTTTGTGACAACATAACCTGCAGCTGTTAACCTTTAGATACAGACTGTATCCCAGTTACAGACGGGGCGGTGGGGTAGTCTAGTGGTTAAAGCCTTCTCTCGTCACGCCAAAGTCCCGGGTTCGATCCCCCACATGAGTACAATGTGTGAAGCCCATTTCTGGTGGCCCCCGCCGTGATGGTGTTGGTTGCTAAAAGCGGCGTAAAATCACACTCACTCACCAGATTACAGACAGGTTGCTGTCCGTCTAATCGCCTCCGGTGACATTTACCTCGCTGCTTTACTGTACTGCAGTACTTGTTTCCACGCTACATTACATATTTCTGACGGGATGGTATATTTATTTTAACTCACACATACTAAGGGACGGCGGGGTAGTCTCCCACGTGACACCCCACGTGTGACATGGTACTACAAGCGGCGTAAAAATATACTGACTGATTGACACTTAAAACACATTTCCATTAATACTAGAAAAACAACACATGTGGATGTATTGCATATGCATTTGTTGGTGGCGATCACCAAAGTGTTTGCTACTTCGCAATACAATCAATGTATTCATTGTGTTCTTGTCGGTGAACATGTTGCGAATTCATCAAGGGTTGGCGGCTGGGGTGAAGCAGACATAAAATCCCCGCTCGGTATGTTTGTCCATTTTGTCCAGTATGTAGGTGATCATTTTTTGCAGGACCATACTGATAACTCCCCCACTGTCGGGATACAATGACAGCCGCCGGGTACAAGCCTACAAGTTGTTTACAGACAGACAGATTTTATTACAAGTACGCTGGACTCTAGCCAGTATGGATAAGGCGGGCCTAAATAGTTCATCTATGTCACGGCGGATTGTAAGTAGCCGTGACGAGGCTGGAGAAGCGCAGTGACAGCATGACATACCACGCCATTGTGGGTACAGTGGAACGTGAGCAACCAAGTGCGACGGCCTGACTATCACATACACTTTAGTCGGTATGCATTGAGCACCCGTTACTCCGAATCTAATCTTCACAGGAATTCCACGAGCAGTCTGAGAACGTACGTGAAAACAAATATTCATACAATATATATAGGGCGGCGGGGTAGCCTAGTGGTTAAAGCCTTCGCTCATCACGCCGAAGACCCAGGTTCGATTCCCCACATGGGTACAATGTGTAAAGCCAATTTCTGGTGTCCCCCGCCGTGATATTGCTGGAATATTGCTAAAAGCGGCGTAAAACCAAACTCAGTCAGTCAGTCAGTACAATATATATACAGATAGAAACAAATAAGGCAACACAGGACAATTCTAGCCTTCCTTTAATATCTTCCAGATTTCATCACCAGCTTTGAATAGCGTTGTGGGAGGAAATCAGAGAATAAATAAAGGAACACTGCATTGAGGTGGTGTTCCCTAATTTGTTTCCCTCAGTATATAATTGTTTGGTGGCGAGGAAAGCTATATATATAATATTTCCCTGTAAAATGCCCATATCTATCGGGGGTGGACATTTAACAATCTGCACACGGGAACATCTCACGCCATCAAACGTCGTCGTATTTTTACAAACAGTATAAAGCATGTCTCATAATCGACAAACATACTTACACATCTATAAAGTTGATATGAACGTGTGGTGATTCTCTATTGCGTTATTAGATGGAGTTAATCATTAAAGATAACAGTAATACTATGTACATGTATTGATAAAATAACAATGGTATGTAATGACACCATGTCTATTTTCATTTTGTAAAATGGAGTTACTTCTGCACGTTCATGTCCCTGCATAGTCTGGATTCCTAGAGGTCATCGACCTCCAAAATGCCCAAACTATGTAAATACTGTGGGTAGCTGTGCGTTGCGCTGCGACAAGTTGGTACCAACATTGTTCTTAGAGAGAGCATCACGGGACAAAGCATTGCAGAATAACAGCGTACCGTATTTCCACTAATAAGCGCCGGTTCTATAATAAGCGCTGGGTCTGTAATAAGCGCCGGGGGTAAAGCAGCTCACTAACAATTAATTACGGTAATTAGACCCAGTAAGCTCAAAAGCGCCGGGCCTCGAATAAGCGCTGAGAGTGGAACTCCGTTGAAAAAATAAGCGGCCGGACGCTTATCAGAGGAAATACGGTAGGTCTCCCAAACTGTATGAAGTCATCAACATCTAGAATGGTGTCTTCCCACCTGTACAGGTGACCAAGTACGGAGGTTCATCACTGTGCTTCAGAGGAGAACATTCCAAATAGCATTTTGAACACCATCCATATTATGCAAAGCATATCGGTTTCTTTGTGGCTTACACGAAAAGCAGGCGACTGGATTTTTGCATTACGCGTTACTCGTACTGCTAAGATTGCTTCGTGAAACCGGACCCTGGGGTACACCAAGATTGTTGGCGCGAAACATGTTATCTCTGGATCAGTGCCCCTTTAAGTCCCCAAATGACTTAGAACACTCTACGCGGAGACAAATGCCATCCAAACCAACAATATCCGTTGTCTCCAATATCTCACAATGAAATACCATTGCCCTGATGTACGTTAACTAGTCCACTTTCCCATTCAGTATATATGTTCCTCATTTACTCAATGCGGGCGTATGTCGAGGAGATTGAAATTTAAAGGGACAGTGACATAGAGCAATTCCTCAGGACTGGTTGTTGCTTTTGTTATTGTTTTTGACCTGGATGATATCCCAGAATTCTTGACTGGGTTGCGATCTCTGCTGCGCGACCCGCAAGCGCAATTGGTACTGTAAGTACAAGTATACATTGATCAACAAAGATGAAATCTTTTCACTCATTAATATTTTCATTATGATAACAAATGAACACAATTTGAAGTTTAAACTTCATATGATACAAAATGTTAGGACAGAAAAATACCAAATCAGTGATACTTTATAAATGAATTTGGGACGGTGGGGTAGCCTAGTGGTTAAAGCGTTGGCTCGTCACGCCGAAACCCAGTGTCCCCACATGGGCACGATCTTTATATTTTTGGTGTCCACCGTGATATTCTTGGAATATTGCTAAAAGCGGCGTAAAGCTAAATCATTATATCTTCATGAATTTATTTGGAATCTTTATGCAGTTTGGAACTTTATAGAAAAACTTTATAGATAACAACTTCTTTATTTGTGAGTGCAAGAAGAAGTTGTTATCCATAACGTTCGTTCCATATTGTACTTCCCAACTTCTAAAATGCCACTCAAAGAAATTTGGAACTTTATAAAAACAATACACGATGTGTTTTAGTAAGTAATAACATGACTGTAATATCTTGACATGTTATAGATTGCCAGCGTGATTCATATTCAAACACACGCCCTCAGTACCACCATGCAAGTGTTTGTTGTCCGTCACATCGAAGAACTTGACGGCGAAATAAAATGAAGTGGAATTATTCTGCTGAATACTACAACAAGTGAATAAAAACAAAATGCAAATATTGAAATTAAAACCTACTAAAGTAATAGCAATAATATCAGGCTATTACCTTGTTCAAAGAAATCTATCCCATGTCGTGTGTCATTTTGCAGTCTAATATGCAAATATGTATATATCATTATAACAAGTGACAGTTACTCAACTGGTAACGTGACTTTCAGGTTTTTCACATTGGTGAATAGCTCCATTGATCGCCCAAGATAGCACACCTGACAACTTTCTGCATGATGTCCACCATTCTTTAAAAAAGTAATTTAGCTAGACAACAATGAGGAATAATCCTTTGAAGGAAGGACGCTGTTTTTACGACAGAATGTAGGTGTATTCAGTGTGCTTTAGTAAGTAACACACTATCTGTTGACAAATCCGCCGTGCAAGATAAATGTAATCAATAAATCAGCGTGGTATCGCTCAACCCTATGATCGATGTTTGTTGTTTTTAACTCAGCTAGCAATTCTTCTTGCTGCACTTCCATACGCATATTACATAATACATTGCTACATCCAATACATTTGCCGTAATACATTTGCCACATCAACCCTTAATTTGTAATATTGAGCATTTACTCCAGACACGAGAAATGCTAAATGTTAAAAAGTGTATAAACCTATTTACGTAAGTAAATTTTCAGATTTTTTACAGCAATGGCAATGTGGGGTTTGATTTAGTTGACGGATTCAAATAAACCCAACCCAGATTTTCTGATGCGTGGATGGTATGATGACTGAAGCAATTTGATCCTATTTTTTACCTCGATATTTAATCATGTGACAATGTGATGTCTATTACCTATGATATTAAAAAATTTAATATCACAGTCAATAGACATCACATTGCTACATGACATGATTAAATATCGAGGTAAAAAATAGGATCAAATTGGTTCAGTCATCATACCATCCACGTGTTAAAACGCGAGAGTGTTGGGGAATTAGCTCGCTTGGCCAGAGGTATGACTATACCAACCCACACACAACACAAGACCTGAGTAAAATAAACAAGGAGTTTATTACACAGCAGTCACGGGATGATTTCGCATAATCAATCAATAATGGTATGGTTTATAATTAATTATTAGAACATGTTAACAATGTAATCAGCTATCAAAGTAAATAAACATCACATGTAGATTCGTTACACACGACACATACTACATTAATCGCGACACATATTCCAATGTACACAACAATAGTTCAGTACACTACACATCACCCCAGTGGGGTTCATACAATCTACATCCTGCAACGGTCCCAAACAGCATAGTATTCACAACGTAATACAATAGTTAAAATATCCGACACACTCTATACATTCTATAATAGTCAGAAAACAGTGTAGTGTCAATCAGTATTAAATAAACAATCCTTAACTGTAATACCGAAGATATGAGACACATACTAAGGGATGCCTCGTTCCACATAAACCTGAAGGTACTGCCAAGGGTGGTAGCATATAGTTAAGGTATTTACAATAGATTAAAGTTGACATAGAATAGCAATGGTAAAGATTTATCGAACTTGAAGAAGTAAAGTTACATACCTAAGTGAATTTACTAGACAGCCACCCCCTCATTTGTGACTGTCATCCGTATTATATACCTATTCTAGCTTTCGCAGATAATCGCGTTTACAGATAAAACTTACGATAACGTTGTTATTGTGAACTTCAGATTATGTCATTTAGTTGGACCGAAGCATTGATGGCCAGTCGCGAGTATGCCACGAAGGTATATGTGGAAGTGACGGATCCAAGGGGGTGGGGAGTGGTGGTTTCGAACCCCCCTTTTGAAAATGACTTAACACCACATTGAAATTTTTTGGGGGCGTTGGCGGAGTCAAGGGGGGTTCAGGGTTTTTAAACCCCCTGAACACCCCCCACCCCCACCCCTTTCAAAATTCCTGGATCTGCCCATGTGTGGCACGCACGTGATTTGACCAACGTGGAATACAAACAGCCGTAAAGACAGATAAACGTAATGCACCTTGGTTCTGTTAGCTTTAGAGATACTAGTCCCGGATTAAGTCCGATGCTCGTTATCAATGTGACCCTTGGCAGGTTTAAGATTGAGGAACGTAGTCAGTTCGTCTGTAATATTTCCAGTTTTCAATAACACATATCGGTATAAAATATTGGTAAAACTTTGTCCAGTTTTTCCGTGTTAATACGCGCATTAGAAAATCTGAAAAAGCCTACACTGCGGGTATACATTTTAACCATTAGACTAAAAATAAAGAGGGTATTTTCAAATAACGGCATCTGATGGGCATCCACCGTTCTTATTGTCCCATTGTTTAGGCTGAAGAAATTCTGTCAAGGTGGACAGCTGACCAGTTCCCATGTCCATCACGGTCGAGGGAGCAGGGGCTGACCACTTGACGTAATTAGTTTGTAAGCGCTAAACCTTAATCGCTCTGGGTCGGTGCCCCTTAACTCTGAAGAGAAGATCAAGGTAACATTCCCGTAAATTGCGACTGCATTTTAGAAATTCTCCATGTTTACTGGCCAGTGGAAGCAACATGGGGTCATGTTGATACAGGCCCTCGTATCGTATCAAAGACACGAGGGCCTGTGCATGTCGATACATTGTCGCAATCATCTACCATCTTTGTGACGAGAACATTAAAATCTGACTTCAGCGACTTTCATGAGTTACATGACTCTCGGATCCTCGAAGGCCGTAGGTTATTTCTGTGTACATATAATAAACGTTAACGGTTAACAAATATCCCCATCGCTTAAAAATGCTGAAAAAAATTATACAATACCTGCTGACAAACTGAGAACACCCTACAAACGTTATTGGGCGTTGGTATATTTTAAAAAATCATCGCCGAATTTTATAAACAGATCATGCTAAAATCTTCAACTGTATCGTGTTGACCGTAGTTGGGTTTTTCTGATCGCTATTCAACCATTAAATATGCGGGGTCCTTGGCGCAAAGCACACTGTCACATTATAACATAAAGCTCCTTTTCTGTTTTATTTAGGAAATAATTACAATTCCTGGAAGCCGTGGCAATTCCGGGTAAGAAGGTGTTCCTCACCAGCATGGGCTGGTCGTGGGAGGCAAAGAGGGTGATCGGGTGATTAGGCTTGCCGACTTGCTTGTCATCGTATCCCTGTCAGTGTGTCAATCAATTGTTTGTTTGGTTCAAATTCGTTTATTTACCGGTCATCTTATAATTAGAATACTGCTGGGTGAGGAATAAAACACAACAAGCATTCTTTGATTCAGGTTGTTTGATAGGCGTGAAAAAAAAGGGTTTGCTATAATTAGCAAACAGTACCGGTTTAGGACTATCGTTGAAGGGGTGCCAGTCAAAGCGCCCAAGTTACAAAACGCCCCAGCAAAACTCAAGGGCATTTTGACCAAATTTGCTGGGGCATTTTGTAGTTTGGGCGATTTGACTGGCACCCTCGTTGAAGTAGTTGTGCTTCACGGGCGACGGAACTCGGGTCGTTAATTCACCAGTTGTTCGCATATCAACCAAACGTTGGTACGTATGAAAACAAGATGACAGTCGAAAATGAGTATTTGATAAAATAAAAAAAATTAAAAAACCAACAACCTGTAATGTTTGATTTATATATTTGAATATAATGATATAAGTCTGCTGAAATATAATGCCAAATTAAATACAAGAGTGTTGTTTGTTGTGCTAATTGGCCCACACTGCGGCCAGAAACAACCATGGGAAATGTTATTTACAAGATAATGTAAGAATGAGACAACAAACCTTAGCATAACCACTGGCCAGATATCATAACTGGTAGGGCTGGGGCTGGTAACCCGTTACCCGGGACGGGTGGGTAATGAGTAGGACCCGGGTATCCGTCTCAATACCCGGACCCGTTATGATCGTGTGACTAATAGATTAAACAATGTAATATGTTATTCTTTCATGATTAAAAGGCTGGAATTGTCATTGTAGATTTAGACATTACAGTGACTTCTTTTGAATATAATGTATGGTAAAGATATTGCAAATCTCAGCCTCGGAGCTGAAGAATAAAATTGCCATTTCTTACAAATTTGATGTCAGGGATTAACATAACGGCTATCCAGGTAGGGTAGGATAATAGTGGGTGGGGTATCCAGGTAGAAAATTTGGACCCGTCCAAGCACTAAAAACCGGTTATAAATATGGTCTCTGGCACAGCTATTTCACAATAAGGGAACATCGCAAGGGGGGTAACTCTAGATTCCAAACTAGCCCAGATTCAGAAGGCATTTCGGCTCCTCTTGCTCGTGTGTTGTGCAATTTTCTGGAGGTGCAGTGATGTGTGTATGTGACATGTATAAATCCCTTGCAAGATAGCAGCCTTGCACAGTGGCCATGTGACGTTATGGAAAGCTCAGGTGAGTTTGTGTTGACATCGCAACCAACCCGGGTGTTCGTTGGTCAGGCGTTATTGACTTGCTATGAGGCTGACAGACACCTGATAACTGTTTGGCACGGGTGCAAAAACTGGTTGTAGCTCTGTCGTCAGCTATAAGTAAGACGACCCGTCACGTGTTTTATCATTAGTCTATATCTAGGTTGGCGACTTATTGAGGGGCATGTAGAAGTTGTAGTACTAAGCAAGCACAAGATAGAATGAGTGATAGCCAGTATTCAATTGGTTGGTTTTTTTATTAATTTGTCCGACTTTAGTTGATAAAGAGAGAGTTTGTCAACTTGTGTGCATTCTATCTTGCCAAGTGCACTTCCTAATGATTAACTAATGAATTTTACACTTTAATATACAGACATTGTTACACGAGTGTGTCAAGTGTAATAATTTCTTTATTATCCATTTTATTCATCTACATTTGTGCAGTAGAACACGGTGAGCAAGTGTGACGGCCCTCATCATTGACGTCACGTTCAATTGTTTAATGACGTCACAGACAATGAAATACAGAAACATTGATTGCTAGGCAAAAGTGATGTGTGTACATGTGATATATATGACACTGGTTATGTTTCACCATATGGGTAATAAAGAGATTATTATTATTATTGTATTTACCACAAAAAGCACCCTGGGATTTTATTTAAAAAACACTGACATTGAGCAGGGCGCTTATAACATTTACAACCATAAAAACATATGAATTCTATTTTCAGGAAGTAAGAAGTAGTGAGCGAACAGTGAAAATGTTGATCTGTTTAAAAAAAGGATTTATGTTTCCACCATTAGGGGTACTTACACACTGGTCACCTAAGAAGCTCAACATTAGAATTGGTTTATCAGCCTCAAGTTCTTTTCATGAGCAATTGGGCGGTGGGGTAGCCTAGTGGTTAAAGCGTTGGCTCGTCACGCCGAAGACCCGGGTTCGAATCCCCACATGGGTACAATGTGTGAAGCCCATTTCTGGTGTCCCCCGCCGTGATGTTGCTGGAATATTGCTAAAAGCGGCGTAAAACCAAACTCAGTCAGTCAGTTTCATGAGCAATTAGTAACATGTTAGGGTGGTCAATCTCAGTGACTTTGTTGATACATGTCCCACCTTAGGCAAGTGAGTTTGTTCAAAATTGCGTCTGTTCACCCAGCAGAAAATGGGTACCCGTTGGGATAAGTGATATGACTATTAACCTTCTAGCGCCTCACAGGCAGCTTGGGTTTTCCGGGGTAATATTACTAGTAATAATCAGATTGGGTACCCGTTGGGATAAGTGATGTGACTATTAACCTTCTAGCAGCTTGGGTTTTCTGGGGTAATATTACTAGTAATAATCAGATTGGGTACCCCTTGGGATAAGTGATGTGACTATTAACCCTCTAGCAACTTGGTGGTTATCCGGGTAATATTACTAATAATAATCAGACTGTTAGTGATATAAGCTTACAGTAAATGGAGTTTAGTGCTTGATAAATGAACTTATTATTACCATCATTATTATTATGTCCCAAATGTAGAGATCAATGCTGATGATGTCAATCACTAGATTATCCTGATTAATTATCTATAGACTGCCATCATGAAGCTTGAATAGTGAATATACAAACTGAAGGGTCTAGGAGTTGGTCGAAGATGTATATTGAAGCAGGATGCTTAATATAGCAAGTATGGTATTCAGTGAAAACACTTACCTAGTGAACAGTTTGATATAAAAAGTTTGTTTACTTAACAAATCACATGTTGGGATTGTTTGTACTGATCCATGAGATTGCAGTATTTCTAAAGATGAGCTTCCCTGGATATCAGCTGGGTTGATGTCAAACCCACTGAAATCAAATGTAAATTTTCGTGCTGGCTGGAGCAAGTTTATATTTGTTTTAGACAAATGGTGTGTTTGTATTTAGTATTTCAGGGGTAATACTATCTATTCAGAGGTATATAATCACGTTATATACCTTGATTTTCCAACAGGGTAATGGAGATAACTATATGGAACATTATCTCTAGCAATTAAAAGTAGAAACTTATCATCATCCAAAGTATGTTTCATTATAACTGTCCCCATCTTTCGGATCATATGTATATATAACAAAAACATTTTCCAAAACTTTTCAATATTGGCATGTTACCTAGTTCTGGACAGACCTTAACTGTTGTTCATATTGGCATGGATTATAGACATTATGTGTGTTTCAAACACTGCTTCTTTTCAGATTTATGGCATGTATTAAAAGAGATTCTCAAATGACTACAAAAAGACCACATTTAAGAGAATTCCTTGTTGGTAAACATTATGAAACAATATATATATATTGGATAAAATTCTGATAACGGGAAGGTACAGAATCGGTAAGGTGTTATTGACCACTTTTTCAAAAATATAAAACACCCTCAAAATATGAATGGTGAAATTTGTCTCACTGCTTCTTTTCCAGGTATAGATTTAGTGTATAATAAAGGGGCCAGTATTAACTGTGTATTACTGACAGAAAGACAATTTACAAAAGAAAATTGTTTTGATTGTTTTTTTACCCATATACACTTTATAAATTGCCAAAAATAATTAGTTTTAGTATATAAAAGGAATATTACTTTGACTGGTGTTTTTATTTTTTAATTTTTTCCCTCCTGCCGTTAGGTTTTCTGAGGACAAAAATCCGTAAAACAAGAAATAAAATTGGTCTGGCCTAAAGTTCAAAACTGTTAAATGTGTAGAGATTTTCGCAAGTACACTAGTTGTCAGCTTCCTCCTCATCCCCGTCTTCACTATCAGCATAAACCTCCACATCAGCAAGGATTTCAAGCGACTTACTCCCATTGTTAATACAGGTGCACTGGGTTGGAACGCATGCTCATAGGCATGAACACAAGAGGGGTTGTCGGACTGCTTCTGGAGCTGGGAGTCCATTCATCCAGTGAACAATCAGATCTCCTTCATCCCTTGTTTTCCAGCCTTGACCAATTAGGCTTGGAATATGTTACAAAGACTCCACTTCCAGATGAATGACTGGTAGCTGGAATGAGATATGTGTTTCTGAAGAGGGTCACGACAAGAAAGAAATGTGCCATATTACATTCTCACCAGGGACCTGTTTTGAACCATAGAGAACACAAGTAAAGGCTTTAAGCGTAGAAAACTTGAAACATTCAACTGTTTACAAAATGTATTCTGCAATTGTGAACATCCCTTCATGATTTTCAAGGAATGCAATTTGTAATGACCAGCAAAAGCACTAACAGTATCGCAGCCAGTGAAAGCATGGAGGCCTGGCAAAGCTTTAAGAAACTGAGTGAAGTTTGCAGAATATGCATAATGGCTGAAGCTGAGATAGCAGAAACTGTTTTCGCAATTAAGATATAAATAATAATAGTTTTGCATAAAAAATTTGGGTACATGTTTCTGATGACTTAATCTTTAACCCAGTCAGTTAGTTCAGTTTTTCAGTATTCCCCGGTGGGACCTGACCTCTGTAAGTGCTCACTCTATCACATACAGGACAATGTCAGCAAGTCATGGTTGTGTGGTGCCCCAGAGCACCTATTCTCTTTTGGGACCAAATCAGATAGTCATAAATGTGGTGGTGGCCCAGAGCACCTAGTCTGTCTCAGCTTGGCTAAGACTTCCATATTTTCTGTAAGAGACCTTGAAATGTATTATTTTAGTAAGTGTAGGTAAATCCATGAATAAGTCATGACCACGAACAGTCATAGTGACATAGTTACCAAGCTCGCCAAACTTATTTAATATGGCTGACAGCAAAGGTAGAACATGTTGGCCATGTTGTCATGGTACTTGTGTACTTGTGTGCCTGGAAACGTCTTCCATGATGTCTGTCAGAACATCTCGTATCATGTTGACTCAGAGAAATGGAACAGTGGAGATGTAACAGTTGAAGCATATACAAACTGGTCAACAATCTGTTTTAACAGTGCAGCCCCAGTGAGGTGAGGTGAAATTGGGTTTAACGTCATGCTTGAGAATATTTCGCTCATATGACGACATGCATGCGTGTGTATGTGTATGTGCGGCTGCTTGTACTAGCCCAGACTTACGCTGGTTTTATAGTGCTAGCCCACTGACATACCATGCCGCAGTGAAGCATGAATACCCCACTCAGACACATTATACTGACTCCGAGCCGACCAGTCCTTGTTATACCCATTAATGTCGAGCGCCAGGTAGGAACCAACAAGTACCATATTTAAACGTCTTTTGGTATGACGCGGTCGGGGATCGAACCTGCGACCTTCCACTCTCCAGGCGGACGCTCAAACCACTACACCATGGAGGCGGTCGCAGCCCCTGTGAACTCCAGCATGGGGAGCAGACAACACACGTACAGGGACGTCTAACACAGACACTGCACAAACACAACATACAACTGATATTCCCTCTGTGCATTTGTAGACCGAAACTTGCAGATTACCAAGCTCATTTGAAAATTGCTATTAATGGTTATTATTTTGATGAAGTGTGACTTGTTTGTAGACATCCACGTAATATGGCTTAACATTACAAACTGCCACACTGAACAGGGGTTGTCATGTGTTGGTTACCATGGTTACATAGTGAAAGATGTTGTTGCCATCAGACAGTCACACAAGACACATAACCAGTAACTGTAGGAGGAAAGCTTAGAGGGAGGCAGGTCTTAGGCCTTTAACCACCAAGGGACGTTGGGGTAACCTAGTGGTTAA